>NW_027459379.1:7500-382500 GCF_050624435.1 Tenrec ecaudatus | reverse complement strand
ATATTTTTTTAAATAAATCATTTTATTGGGGCTCAATAATATTTGTCTCTTTGTTCTGACTGACTTCACTCAACACAGTGTTATCATTCATGTATCAGAACAGCTGTTCTCGTCAAGAATGAAAAATATTTTTTACAATATGGGCAATAGTTATCACTAACTCAAATATTAAAACTAAAATACAACAAACAAAACTACTTTTAAGTTCACAATTCCCCTCAACCTTAGTCCTCCGATATACGACTTTCTCTTGCTTGGGCTGAGAAATCTCTTCGTCACACCTGGAGGAGAACATCTTGTCCCTGAGGACCTGACTGCCCGTCCTGATTTGGGGACAGGTCTCCAGTTTCCAGCGTCTCCTGGGAAAAGTCCCACTGCCCTCCAGTCAACATGAATGTTGTTGTTCAGTGCCCCGAGTTGGTTCCCACCCATAGCCGCCTTGTGCACAACAGAGTGAAACAGTGCCGGGTCCTGCGCCAGCCTCATGAGCCTCCGTGTGCCTGAGCCCACTGTGCCAATGGCTGTGTCACCCGTCTTGTGGAGGGCCTTCCTCTTTTCTGATGCCCCTCGACTTTACCAAGCATGATGTCTGTGTTAGACAGGGTTCTCTAAAGAAACAAAACAGAATGCTAATAATTTTATACAAGTTTATACATATAGATATATAACACACGAAATAAAGAGTTAATTAAATTATAAAGCAGTGCAAATGGCTCAGTGCAACTCACTCCTGTGAGACAGCTGTGAGACACTGGCAGTCATTCAAGTCTTAAGGGTCGCCCGGTAGTCCTCTGTAGAGCAATGCAGGCTATTCGGGCACAGGCAGCAAACAGCAGTGCAGGTCATCAACAGTCAGCCAGATGACAGGGTCCGACAGTCCCCAGCTCAAGAGTCTCCAGCTCAGTTCGCCAATGGTGTGGCGAAGCTGGCTTGAAGGAACCTCAAATTACAGTGACACAGTCCACGAGTTAGGTGTCCCACAGGTAGTGTAGCTTGCAAATTGAGGCAAAGAACAAGCAAGGCAGCTGCACAGTGGTCTAATGATCAAAGAGCAAGAGACAAGAGAGGCGAGGCTTGCTGAGCCATTTATCTCTCCACCCTTCAATTAATTCCACATGTGTTTATCGGCCAGGTTGGCACAGTAAACGAACTTCCTCAATGTCTTTCTCCAGGGATTAGTTTCTCCTGACAACGTGTCCAAAGTATATGAGTTGAAGTCTTGCCATCCTTATGTCTAAGGGGCACTGTGGCTGTATTTCTTCCAAGTAGATTTGCTTGTTCTTTCGACAGTCTATGATAATGTCAACATCCTTCACAAGCACCACAATTCAAATGCATCCATTCTTCCTCGCTCTTTCTTACTCAAGATCCAACTTTCACGTGCCTGGGAACAAAGGAAAGTACCATGGGTTGGGTCAGTTGCATCTCGGTCCTCAAAGTAGCATCCTGCTCTGCTTTCCAGGACTCTGAAGAGGTCTTGTGCTGCAAATGGACCCAATGCAAAGTGGCGTTTGACCTCTTCATGGCTACTTCCATGAGCATTGATTGTGGGTCCAAGCAAGATGAAATCCTTGACTTCAATCTTTTCTCCATTTATCATGATGCTCCCTATTGGTCTGGTTGTTAGGATTTTTATTTTCTTTACCTTGAGTTGTAATCCATCCTGAAGACTAAAATCCTTGCTGTTCATCAGCAAGTCCTCCTGACTTTCAGCAAGCAAGGTGTGTCAGCTGCATATTGCAGGTTATTAATAAACCTTGGTCCAATCCTGATGCCTCCTTCTTCTACATATCATCGGCTTCTCGGATTATTTACTCAGCTTGCAGTACGGCGAGAGCAAACAACCATGGCCCACACCTTTCTGATTTTAGGCCATGCTGCATCCCCTTGTTCCACTAGCACAACTGCCTCCTGATCTAAGGACAATTTCCTCACGGGCATAATAAAGTGCTCTGGAATTCCTATTCTTAAGGTCATCTATAGTTTGTTATTATACACACAGTCGAATACCTTTTCATAGTAAACAAATCACAATAAACGTCTTTCTGGCATTTTCTGCTTCCAGCCAACCTCCATCTGACAGTGATATCCCTTGGTCCATGTCCTCTTCTGAATCCAGCCTGAACCTCTGGCAGCTCCCTCTCAATGTACTGTTGCAACCGTTGTTGGATGATTCTCAGCAAAATTGTACTTGCATGTGATATCGATGCTACTGTTCTATAGTTTGAGCATTCTGTTGGGTCACCTTTCTTTGGAATGGGTATAAAGATGGATCTCTTCCGGTCAGTTGGCCAATCAGCTGTCTTGCAAATTTCCTGGCCTAGACAAGTGGGTACTTCCAGTCCACATGTGTGGACTCCAATAAATTAAGAACAAATGAAAGAAAAAATGGTGAAATACACATTTTGTTCTTTGAAAAGAAAAACAAGTAAAAAAGAGTGAAGTCGAACATGATGAAGAAGAAGAATGAAAAAGGTGGGATCATAACAGACCCTATAGACATTCAAGGCATAAGAAAGGCATATTGTGAACAATTAGATGCCAATAAATTTTTCAGTTTAGATGAAATGAACAAGTTCCTTGAAAGATACAAATGACCAAAACACGCGCACGCACACAGAAAATCTGAATAACCTAGTATCTACTAAGTAAATGGAATTGATAATTGAGAACATTTTCTAGAGAAATCACCAAATCTGATAACTATGCTGCTAAATCAGTTTTTTTTTTAATTAAAACATTTAAAATCCTTTTAATGGGGCCTCTTATCACAATCCATATATACATCCATCGGCTGTGAAATCTAACAAACGTGTAAGAGAGAAATTGCGTCAATCCTACAGAAAAGTTTGAAGGAAATAGAAGAAAGGAAACACCCTCTGACTCATCCTATGAAGCCACCATACTCTGATTCCAAGTGAGCAGACTCTTGTCCCTGCTATGCCTCATCTACTTTTTAAATCAGTAACGATTCCTACAAGGGTGTCGGGAAACCGTGGATCAGAAAGTACTTTGGAAACGGGCCCTTTGGTAAAGAGGAAGAACAGAGGCCAAAGGCAATGAATGCCTTGGTTGATGGAAGACAAGCATCATTGGAGGGGGAGAGGGCCATTCAATTGGTAATAGTTTGGGGTGGGTACGTGGGGGCAGAGAAGGAGAGAGATGGAAGGGACACCCGACTTCTCCCCCAGGTCAGGCGGTTTCACACGGAGGTGGAATCAAAGACGTTGCCTGTTGCATAATTCATTTGCCATCCAAGCTCTCCTTATGCACACGCCTCCTGCATATTATGTACGGGTTTGTCGACTGCCTGGAGGGAAAGCATCCCTCTTGGAAAATATATTACAAATGAGATCCAGATGAATGCCATAAATCCCCTGTCCAAAAATCCTTCCCGGGAGTTGGAGAAGCTTGCAAACATTATCCAAGGCACAGCAGTTGATCTGGATTCACCTGGAACATCAGCGGAAGGAACGCCAGGAAGAGCAGGGGGAAATGAAACGCGTGGCTGATTGCCTCCACGAGTAACTGTCTACTTTGTCAGGAGACCGGCACAACTAGATGGCATCTGCCTACCAACACTGAACACTCCACAGAAGGTTCTAGAATAAAATTCTATAGAAGTATCCTCATCCAAAGAAGGGCAATGCTGAATCGAATTTCAGATTCTTGTAGGAGCTAGACTTCCTGGAATCATGCAGTCTGGATAAACTCCATGAAACCATTGCCCCAAGTTAGCTTTGACCTTTAAGCCAAACATATCCCCTGCAGACTTCATAAGGCTAAACAATAGGACAGCTTCACTAGTAACGAATGTGTGAATTCTTTGACTCTTAATGATACAGGAAGCATAAAAACCGATGGTACTGAAATAAGAAATTCAACCTGCAAGGAAGGCATCGGCAAACAGCAAGGCTCCAGAAATGGACGGAATCCCAATTGAGATGTTTCAGCAAACAGACATGATGGTGGAAACCCTCACTTATTTACACAAAGAAATTTGGAAGACAGTGGCCTGGCCAACCGACTGAAAGAAATCCATATTTGTGTCCATTTCTTTGAGGGTGACTAAGAGACTTTTCCCCAGCCTTGTCTCCCCCAAAGATATGCCAAACATTAGAAGCTGTTTGCCAGCATATGGTGGGAGGTCAGATGCTTAGAGACATCCTCCCTGAAGGCAGTCAGTTGCCAGATTACTGTCTGGTCCCACCACAAGAAGGGACCACTCCCTGCTGTTAAGGACAATGGACTTCTTCTCCCTAAAGGCTTGCAGCCATCAGTTTGGTCCCTGTGGGTGGGTTTACACCCTACTGATAATGGTTTCTATGGAGATCCAGAGAGCAGGTCAAACCTGCTCAGTGACATCCAAAGTTAGGCTGCCATCCTGAATCTAGGATCCTCCCTTCTTGTCACATGTGTGCTCCCAATCCCTCCACTTCCTATTGCATGTATATCCCTAGATTGTCCCTCTCATTGCTATATAACCCCTTCCTGTGACATATGTCTTTACATGTAATTAGGGAGCTTGCATGCCCCCCCCCAAAGGTATATAAGCCTGGGTTAGCAATAAAGATTCTCTTTGGCTTCTCTCCACTTCCCCATCCTCTCTCCCCTTGGCCTCTCTTTATTGGCTCTTCCCTTCTCTCCTGTCCTCGCTCCCCTGTTCCCTTTTCCCTTGTCCTCCTTCCCCTCCCCTTCTCCCCTGCTCTCACTCTCTGGCTCTCACCACGTGGACCACTGAGCAGAGCTGAGGTGAGCATTGCTCCTATGAATTGTGTCTGACTCCATTATTTCAATCTCCCTTCTATCTCTCATCCCCTCTATGACTTTAATATATAATCGATATATAATTGCAACTATACAATTGCACCCATCGAACCCATGATTAGTTGTGAGGGGCTGGCCTCCCCCGCCCCCCGCCACATTTCAAAAAAGATGGCAGAATGTGGACACTGTTGAACAGTATCATTAATAGCACACAAAATAAAGCTTTGCTGAAGACAATGAAAACATTGTTGCAGTGGTACATCAATAGGGCACTGTCGGAAATTTAAGCTAGGTTCAGAAGAGGACATGGGATGAGAGCTATCATTGCTGATGTCAAATGGAGCTGAGCAGAAAGCAGAGACGACCAGAAAGATGTCTCCCCATCTTTTATGACTGCAAAGCCATCGGCTGCTGGGTCCTAATACTTTATGGATCACATTGAGAAGAACGAGAACTCTAGAACACTTCACTGTGCTCTCGCGGTACTCACACACGAACCAAGACGCAGCTGTTCCAGGAGAAGAAGGAGATACCCCGAGCTTAAAAGAAGGAAAGATGTGTGTCCGGGCTGCACCCTTTCACCATGCTTACTCAAACTGTACGCAGAGCAAATAATTTGGGAAATGTAATTGCTCATATGTAAAGAAGCCTGATACATCAGAGGAAGGCTGATATTGGGGGATGACTACTTAACAATCTGTGACATAGAGATACACAACCCTGCTTGCTAAAAGCACAGAAGGCTTAAAGCACTTACTGATGGGCTTAGAAGACAGCAGCCTTTAGTACGGGTTACATCTTACCACAACTGAAACAAACAGTCTCACAACAGGATCAGGAAGCAACACCATGATAAATGGGGGGAAATTTTGAGTTGTCTTTTTACTCAGACTTGAAGCAATGCCTGTAGAAGCAGCAGTCTCAAAGTCAAACAGTACACTGTCCTGGGGAAACCTGCAAAAAGACCACTGTAGACAGTTGAGAAAAGCCAAGCTGTCACTCTGAGGGCTGAAACGCACCTGGCCCGAGTTACCCTATCTTCAGTGTCCCCAGACATGCCTGTGAACGCTGGACAAGGGAGGCAGATGAGCAAGGATGAATTGATAGGGTGTCAATGAAGAACACTGAGTGTACCATGGGCTGCCAAGAAAGGGAACAAGGCTGTCTTGAAGAAGTACAACCAGAATGCGCCTTAGAGGTGAGGACGGCGAGACTGCCTTGTGCGCTGTGGACACGGTGTCGGGAGGGACAGTCTCTGGAGAAGGACATCACGCTGAGTAAAGTTGAAGGTCAGTGAAAAGGAGGAACACCTTCAGTGAGATAAACGGACACAATCGGTTCAAAAAATAGCAACAATGGTGAGGATGCTACAGGACCGGGCAGGGTCCAGTCCTATTGTACATAGAGTGTTGGTGGGAGTCAGAATGAACTCAACTGGCTTCACTCAACGACAGAAGGCCCACCTGGAGCGTTGTGTTCTTTAAGATCAATCTATCTGAGATCAGATTGACAAAGGACACTAAGATGATAAGACACAAAATTTAAGGGGCAGTGATTTATGTTAATGGGGTGGGGCAATTCAGAAAAGGAGGGTGTAATAAATGTCACTGGAGTGTACATCTAGAGATGGTTAGATTGGGGCATTTCCTGTTGTATATAATCTCAATAATAAAAACAAATCACATTAAAATTTTTCTTCCAGATCACAAATTGATCCTGATTCTTTAAAACAAATTTTAAACTTAGTCTTATTATTTAATCATATTTGGATGATTAGCTCAAAGTTCTGCAAAAGACTACATTTTTATGTGGACAGTCAAGGATGAAGTGGGTCACTCCAGAGTGTGCATCAAATTGGCTAAGGCCACGATTCTCAGTATTTATATAATTATCCTCCATTTGGGGATCTGATGCAATTATCCCATGCGTTGTACATCCTACTTTGATGTTAATAAGGCAGGATACAGTCTACGGGATCAGGTTCTCTCAGGTCAATCTCTTTCGAGATATGAAAGAGGTTAAGCAGGAGAACAGAGATCAGAGGCACCTGATGATGAGCAAGAAAGAAGAGCAGGGAGCTGACTGCATCCTCTGTACCCAGGATCCCTGCGCTTAGAACCTCCTGGACCCGGAGGAAGACTGATGCTCAGACACACGGGGATGTCCAAGGGGCCCCGAGTCTATAGGTGTTGAAAGGATCTAACTTTCTCTGAGAGCTGAGAGAAACCCTTCCTAAAGAACAAGTGGCCTGCATTTGGGCTTCTAACCTCCCAAACCACGAGAGAACACATCTCTGTTTTTTAAAGTCATCCGCTTTGGGTATTTTGGTGACGGCAGTACTAGATAATTAAGACCATGACTGATGCCCAGTTCAGACCAGACAGAACCTCTTGGGGCGGGAATGTCATTGAGTGCAAGGTGGAAGGTCTCGTGTGAAAAGGCCTGACCTGGGGCCACTTTGGAGGAGGACATTGCTGGAGGACAGTCATGATGATGATGGTGACTGCTTATTGAGCTACGACCGTGTGCCAGACACAGGTCCAGTCGCCCAGCTACTCTGTGAGATGCACTGCTGTGCTCTCTGTTTTACAGGCGAATGAATCAAGCTTAGTGAAGCGTGGTGTCACCTGCACAGTAACTTTGGAGTTCAGATTTGAATCCATGACGCTCTAACCCAAGGGAGTCAGTCACCAAAGGGGAAGCAACCAACTCAAATTAGACTTCAACTGTCTGAGCTCGGATGGACTTTAGTGTCACCCAATCCCACCTTCTTTCAGCTTGTAGGGCAACGGAGACCCCGAGGGAGTACATGGAAGAGCAGGCCTTTATCCCAGCTTTCTAATCCTCAATTGTCTCCTTTGTGGTCTGAGCACCATCTAAGGCAGCGGTTCTCAACCTGTGGGTTGGGGGACCCCTTTGGGGGTCAAACGACCCTTTCACAAGGGTCACCCGATTCATAACAGTAGCAAAATGACAGTGACGAAGTAGCAATGACAAGAATTTTATGGTTGGGGGTCAGCACCACAGGAGGAGCTGTGTGAAAGGGTCTCAGAATTAGGAAGGTTGAGAGCCACTGATCTAAGGACATGTTAGGTTGCCCAGTGGGAGGGAAGGGATTTAGTAGGAAAGGTTCTGGTCCTGGAGAAAAAGGTCCACTTTCTCCATCCAGCTGGGACCTCTCTTGGCTCAGGAGAGGAGGTGATGCCTTGGGAAAGGGCAGATGGTTATTTTGGGCAACTAACCTATTTCCTCACTCCCAGGAGTCTGGACAGTGACTCATGTTACCACCCTGGGGGCGCGTGGGGAGGGGTTCTCCTTCCCAAATCATCGCCATTCTGAACCTCACCCAGGCTATTGGAATCACAGATATCAGAATGGTAACCCATCACTCCAACCCACATAACCCATCGATACCTTGAGTCACTAATCATTCATACTAACTCATTTTAGGTGAAAAATCATAACATTATTTTATTACAAAACAATACATGCTCATGGTGAAAAACAAAGCAAAAACAAACAAACAAACAAACAAAAGAGTTCATATCACACAAGTGCATCAAGCAAAAGACAGCACTTTTCACCCTGAAGTTGCCTGTCTTATTTCCCAGAACAAACCACTAGTAATAGCTTTGTGCATACTGCTCCAAAGCAGTCCTGGTGGCATAGTGGTTACATGTTGGGCTGTTAGCCTCAAGGTCAGCTGTTCAGAATCACCAGCCAGCTTCCCAGGAGGAAGATGTGGCTTTCTACTCCCGTAAAGAGTTAAAGTCCCCCCGGAACTGTCGGTCCCATTGTTTTCTCCTCCAGATTGTCTATCCCACCTATCCTATCTAGATAGACCTGCAGAGATAATATGCTTAAAAATCAAGGCAGAGCAAAAAAAAAACAACAACAAAAGAACAAAAAAAAAACAGTGACAAAAAAGAGACAATCCTGTAAATAGTTCAAGGTCTGTTTGTTGACCTTTAGGAATGTTTTCCCATCAGGTTGATGGGGTGCCATGTCCCTCAAAGTCTATTTTTGGTATTCCCTGGTGACTGTTGCTCTGGTCTCCTTGCTGTTCTGTTGCATACCTTTAGGGTTTTTGCTTCAGTGTGGTGGGGAAGTGGGGGGAAAGAAAGTGGGTGTTAACAAACCCAGGGACAAGGGAACAACAAGTGATCCAAATCTGATGGCAAGGAGGGTGTAGGAGGCCTGGTAGGGCTTGATCAAGGACAATGTAACCGAGAAGAGTTGCTGAAACCCAAATGAAGGCTGAACATGATAGTGGGACAAGAGGAAAGTACAAGGAAATAGAGGGAGGAACTAGGAGGCAAAGGGCATTTATAGAGGTCTAAATACAGGCATGTACATATGTAAATATATTTATATATGACGATGGGGGAAATAGATCTATGTGCACATATTTATAGGTTTAGTATTAAGGTAGCAGGTGGACATTGGGCCTCCACTCAAGAGCTCCCTCAATGCAAGAACACTTTGCTGTAATAACCTAGCATTCCATGATGCTCACCTTCCCAACACAACCACTGAAGACAAAGCAGGTGCATGAGCAAATGTGGTGAAGAAAGCTGATGGTGCCCAGCTATCAAAAGATATAGCATCTGGGGTCTTAAAGGATTGAAGGTAAACAAGCAGCCATCTAGCTCAGAAGCAACAAAGCGCACATGGAAGAAGTACACCAGCACGTGCAATCATGAGGTGTTGATAGGATCAAAGACCCAGAACAAAAAATCATATCATTGTGAATAAGGGGAGTGTGGAGTGGAGACCCAGGGCCCATCTTTAGGCAAGTGGACATCCACTTACAGAAGGGTTGCAGGGAGGAGATGAGCCAGTCAGGGTGCAGTATAGCATGGATGAAACATACAACTTTCCTCTAGTTCTTTAATGCTTCTCCCCCCCCCCCCCCACTATGTGATCCCAATTCTACCTTACAAATCTGGCTAGACAAGAGGATGTACACTGGTACAGATAGGAACTGGGAACACAGGGAATCCAGGACAGATACACCCCTCAGGACCAATAATGAGAGCCAAGGTGTGTCTTGCATTAACTGTGAAACTAGATTCTGTATCCATTTTCCAGGGCTGTCAAAACAAAGCATCGTAAATCAAGTGGCTTTTAAGAACAGTCCACCACCTGTCTATCAGTTCGTGGTGCAGTGGTAGCTAGAGTGTTGCTGTGAAATTGGAAGCCGTGCCACCGATATGACAAACCCCAGAAGGGTCAGCAATGATGGGCAGGCTTCAGTGGAACCTCGAATCCTGTAGTGCTCAACCTTCCTTTAATACAATTCCTCATGTTGTGGTGACCCCCAACCATAAAATCATTTTCCTTGCTACTTCATAACTGTAATTTTGCTACTGCCATGAATCGGGTGACTCGTGTTAAAAGGGGTCACAACCCACAGATTGAGAACCACTGCTCTAGCCTAAGGCAGACTAGGAAGAAAGACCTGGTGATCTACTTCCAAATATTAACAAATGAAAGCCTTATGGGTCACAACAAAATATGGTCCTATAGAGTGCTGGAAGATGAGCCACTGACCTGCACACAACAGCTACAAAAATAGACTCAAACACACCAACAATAGCCTGCTGAACTCCAAAGCCCTAACAAACCCACTGCCCTCAAGTCCATGCCAACTCATAGTGGCCCTATAGGACAGGGGCGAACTGTGTATTAGTCTGTGTATGCTAGAAAACTCGAGGGAGACTCATGTGTATGACAGAGAGTTGGTGGTTTTTAAAAATCATTTCCCTATTATTTAATCATTATATTAGGGATTCATACAACTCTTATCACAATCCATCCATCCATCCATTATAAAGCACATTTATACATTCATTGCCCTCATCATTGTCAAAACATTTGCTCTCCACATAAGCCCCTGGCACCTGCTCCTCATTTTTTTCCTCCCTCCCCACTCCCCCCTCCTTATGAACCCTTGATAATTTTATTGGGGGCTCATACAACTCTTATCACAGTCATTCCATCCATCCATCCATCCATCCACCCATTATGTGTCAAGTACATTTGTACATGTGTTGCCCTCATCATTCTCAAAACATTTGCTTTCTACTTGAGCCCTTGGTATCAGCTCCTCATTTCCCCACTTCCATCCTCCCCCCCCGCCTCATAAATCCTTCATAATATATAAATTATTTTGTCATCTATTACACATCAAACATCTCACTTCCCCCATTTTTCTGTTGTCCGTCCCCCAGGGCAGAGGTTTTATGTAGATCCTTGTAATCGGTTCACCCTTTCTACCCCACCTTCCCTCCACCCTCCTGGTATTGCCACTCTCACCACTGGTACTGAAGGGAACATCTGTCGTGGATTCCCTGTGTTTCCAGCTCCTGTCTGTACCAGAGTATATGTTCTGGTCTAATTCTACCTTATAAATCCAGAGAGAGAGTTTTATATCAAACAGTAATTGTACATTAAGCAAACGTCCCAGCCCAGTGCAGCTCAAATCCATAAGTCTGATATTAGCCCATATGTCTGATACCAATCTATAAATTCCTTTTCAGACCCATAAAACATGTGCAGTGATGCTGAATGCAGGATAATCACAGGCCAATGGGTGGAAAGTCTTGTGGATCCAGTGGCGTTGTAAGCATCTCAGTGCTGGCAGCGATCTCTCTGAGGCTTCTTTGGCTTCAGAGGTCTGGTCGCATCCATTTGGCTTGCCTTCTGCAATGTCTCCCAAGGAGTCGCAGAGAGAGAAAGAGAGAGAGAGAGGTGTCTTCCACCTCCAAGGAGGAAGTACCAGATTTCTCAGAGTTCTCAGGAGAAGGCTATGCCCACATAAAAATCTCACGGACTATCTCCAGATTGGCAGCCTAGACTCCACACCTACACTCCTAATCCTTAACTTGACACAAGATTAGGTGACTACCACAGGCTCCTAATCCATAACAAGCCCATTTATTTTTTCCCTGCATACCGACACCAATCCAATTTCCAAGCACAAGGGCACCTCCTGCAATGTGGTTTTCCGTCAAACTTACGCTCGCTCTTTGAGAATCCTGGGTCTCTGGGAAAACCGTGAGTCCCGCGACTTTCTCAGTTCCAGTGTGCCCCACGCAGCAGTGTGCTTTGTTTCTGAGCAATACTGCCCGGGGAATTCGGGAAAATCAGGAACCCGGCCATGAAATTCAGCCTGCATTTTATTTTCACACGCAAGTGGCTCCTTAGAGGTTCACATGCCTCTGTACACTGACGCTTCCAAAACGTCATTTCTCCCAGGTCAATAGCGCCTGTTTGATTTTCACAGGTCTGGGGAAAGGGGCGAAGCGCCTGGGATCCCGTGCTTTACCACTGTGCGGCCTCATGAAAATGCTTGTAAGTACAGCGGCAAGAACCTCGGTGTCAATTCTCTCAGATTGTCATTGCGATGGGAAGATCCTAATTCGCTAGAAAATGTTTTTCCATGGAAGACATTTCACCCAAAGCTGTCTCTTTTGTGTTGAGAAAACTCTGCTGAATGATGCTGCCAGCAGGTGCGTGTCTCCCAGTTCCTTTTACGTCGATGGAGGAGACGTGTGAGTGTAAGGACAACGGTGAATGGTGGCCGTTCATAACCCAGGATGATCAGAAACCCCAGAGTCAACTTCAGGAACGTAGATGTGGGACTCCGGAGAAAACTTCACTCAGGTACTTAAATGAACTTTCCTTATAATGTTGAGGCCTGAAGCACCTAGTGTCTGAGGGTACCCATGCTCCAGGCCTAGATAGTACTGTGGAGCGTGCCTCCCTCAGCTGCTTCCTTTTCTCTCACCAACAACATTGCTCCGTGAAATTCTGCGGTTGATGAAAACTATTCGTCACGGGTAGGTATTATCCCATTATTGGCCTTCCCTTCGAAGTACAAATACTTTCCTACACGGGTGCCGCCTCCCTGAGGTTTCATTTGTCTGGGCTCCATCGATGCAGATTCCTGTGCTGAATACGCCATGGACTGGCACAGGTGTGTGCTTGTCAGCACGTCGGGCGTATGCAGCTATTTCGTTTTCCCATCTTCTACCGGGCTTGATCAAGGGTCCTTATTCCAATGAAAACGTTTTACGTCGAAATTCCAGAGGAGCACCATTGTTCCTCTGGGAGCTACACCCGGGTCAGAGGAACAGAGCCTCCAGAGGTTTCATTATTCTGACTTCACATTCAACACGGGATCCCCAAATTACCTGCTCTTAGGGGTAGAGAGAGCGAGCTTGTCTTTGAAAAAAGTGCCTGGGTTTGGTAGCTGCTCACAGGATGGCAGGTGTAATGTATTATGAGAACTTAACAAGGCTCTGAGAAGATGGCTATTGGAAGGTCTGGCTAGAGGGCAAGGTCATGGCCCTGAAGGATTCAGGATCCAGAAGTCAAGTCAGAACTGGATGCCAGAGACTTTCTCAATCCAGCCCTCTTTGCCCCTCCCCTAAGGCCAATACATTTCTAAGGGTTATGGATTCTACTGCAGAATCTTTCTCAAACCCAGGGCCCTCTTCACCATTATTGTCTAGACCTGGTCACCTCTTGCCTTATAAATAAAAATATGGGTTTATTGTAAGTCTGGGTCTGTTAGGTTTCTCGGGTGGGAAATGTCTCGGTCCTTGGCTACACATTGGAAAGAAATTGACACCAAAGCCTGGTTGGTAATCCGAGTGGGTTTATATACACGAGAGAAGAAGGTTCTGGCGTTACACTAAACTTAACATGGGCACCCTCATGACACTGCACACCCAGCCCTGCTGAGTGGAAGGCAGAGAAGCAGCTGAAGGGAAGGGGCGGTGGTCTCCAGATTCCAGCCTTTTAAGGGCTTCCAGCCGGGAGGCGTCAATTAAGCTCTCCTGGCTTGGGCTTAGCCCGCATTGGCTTCCAACCTCCTGTAGGGGGCCCCCTAAGCATGGAGAGGAACAACCCCTTGTCTTGCTACCTAACCGGTCTACATTCCTGCATGGCTACATTGAGATGGAACTAGCCCCTTTAGACAGCCTGTGTGGTTCACCAGGAGACACGGGCCCCAGTGTTCCCTGTGACCACCTTAAACCTTAAACTACTGTTGGAGTTTATATTACCTGTGTGGGTCTGTGGGCATGGGACGTTTCCATGCCAGAGACCTGAAGTTACACAAATAGGCATCCAGAACAGAACGCATACAGGCTCTAATAAGATGCTCAGATGCTTCTCGCTAGGATGAGAATTTAAAGAAGTGTGTGAGCAGTTCAGATCTTGTAAGGGAGAACAGGTCAGTAGGGTATCCAGAGAAGAGAGCAAAGGTCAGGGGAAAGGGAGGGGGCCCACAGACATCTGTGCTCTGTGTTTGGCCACAAGAAAGAAACCGGGTCTCCTTGCAAAAGAAAGCAGAACAGCAAGTCCCTCAGAACTACGACATTTTTAAACATGACCTATACAACACTCGGCTCTGGGAGGCGCCTTGGAAAACCATAAAAGCCCTAAAAGAGGGGCAAGGAGGAAGCCCAAGTCTTTGATTTTCCCTGCTGTGCTTTCAGTGTTGAAATGTCTGTGCACGGAGCCTTTGAAATTTCAGAATCAGAGAGTGGATTCACAAGCCAAGCTCCTGCTTTATTCTTCAATGCATTTTGGCCCAGCTTCTCCTTGGTGAGACATATAACAGAAATTCTGGACTTAGGAGCCACTTGGTCCTTGGACACTAGGAGATTTCAGTGGAATCTGAAACAGGGCTCTAACCACCAGCTGGACTGGCCTAGGAAGCCCAAGTATTCAGTCTCCCAAACACCAACCTCCCGTTGCTCTTCATCTGCCTGCACCTTGTTCAGCTTTAGTTGTCCGTGGAAGCGTTTGGCACCCATCTGATGCTTCGGAACCCAGAAAGGAGGAAAGGTAAAACTGGGATTCAAATGAAACAGACTTAAGCAGGACCATAGCCAAGATGTGCCCAGGGCTCCTCGCAGCATTTGTCACCTTCATTTCCCTCTTTGGACTCAGACGTGGCAAGGTTCAGAAACAAGCTTTACCAGAAAGAACAGCTGTGAACCCAGCCTGCTTCCAAGTGAGAAAAAGCCCTTTACACATGAGTTCCTGAGGTCAGCCCAGCCCTGTGCGTCCCCACCCCTCCCAGAGTCCCCGGCTCTCTGGTGAAGCATTAAAGCAAGTGGAAGCAGAGATTTGCTCAGAATAAAAAATCATTTT
This sequence comes from Tenrec ecaudatus, assembly GCF_050624435.1. Lineage (NCBI taxonomy): Eukaryota > Metazoa > Chordata > Mammalia > Afrosoricida > Tenrecidae > Tenrec > Tenrec ecaudatus. The sequence continues at coordinate 367,563 of NW_027459379.1, read as the reverse complement.
TCACAATAGCACGGCACGTTCTGGATGGCAATCACGGCTGCACAAACCATATCCGTCCTCAAGCCATAATGTTGGCGCCTCAGTGACCACGCACATACATTGTGTGGCGAGACTCAGAGCCTATTCCATTTGTGGTCAATTGTTTCCTCCCTCTCCATACTTTGCACTTAGGAGACATGCTCTCTGGAGGTGGTTGAGGCTTGTCTTGTCACCAATAATCATCTCCTACGCCTTCCTTTACAGTCACTAATTTGATGTGTTCACTCAAATAAATGCCAATAATATGAGGTTTCAGAGGAGAGCTCCTAGAACTCCCCCAGACAACAAGGAGGCCGAGTGTCACCGTCATTATCCTGAGCTGGGAGGGGGCACTAGTGTTCCGGAAGCTGGGGATCCGTCACTGCCTGCCCACCGCACAGACAGAGCAGGTGCTGGTTATAATTGCTTCTAGACGTCCTGCCATGCTGAGTTGAAAGTCAAACCCGTAAACGCTGCCCGACTACAATAAAACTGGAGTACACAGACATTTCTGCATCATTGTTGGGTGAAAATATACTGAGTGGAGTTGGATGAGATGGCAGCAAGTGCCTAAGGAGGGGATGCTGTGGGAACACCAACAAGATGACTGTCAGTCGCCGTTTCCTCCTCTCATCTGCTTTTCCCCCCACTATCTTTCAGGAACAAAAGACATGACAAATATGTAAGGAAACAAATTTGTTCATTTTTAGAGGAGTCTCCCACCCTACCCCACCCCACCCCCCCCAGCCCCATCCACCTCTGGCCTCCTTTGAGCAAGTCAGTAGAACTTTTTTTTTTTTTAAACCTGGCTTCTACTATGGCAATTTCCGGAGTTGCTATGTGGCTGTGTTTAAAAGTCGCCTTTGGGATCCAGAGCACAATCCTTGTCACAAAGGCATTCTCCCAGTCCCAAATAGCAATGCGACCTCATTTCAGAAGTTTGTTCTTGTTTCTGTAGACCCAGAAAGGAGTTCAAGCTGTTGATCTTGACCGTGGTTGTCGAGTCAGCTTCTCATGGGCACCTCATGGGAAGCGGAGCAAACTATGCCAGTCTGTGCTATCACCAGGGCTGGGAGGGGAAGCCAACCGTGGCGGGCCATAGGTCGATGTGTGGATGGAATTAATCAGGTCTTTCGTCCTTATTCTATTTCAGTCTGGAAACATCACTGAAGCCTGCTCAGTGTCATAGCAACACACAAACTTTCACTGACAGTCTGGGGCACATTGGCTGCAAATCGAACCCGGGTCTTCCCGGTGAAAGACGATGAGAGATCTACCACTGAAGCACCGTGGCCCTCACCTCAAACCAGGGCAGTCATTTCCCACAGATCTACCAGAGTTCAAACCAGACCACAATGCAGGATGACTGAGATTGCCACCAGAATCTGATACTGATGCAGAAAAAAACCTAACTACCATTTTTTTTGACTCCCACTCATACCGGCCCAATAGGACAAAGAACTGCCCCTTTGGGGTTTTGAGACTTTAAATCCTTACAGTAGCGGTTCTCAACCTGTGGTCGCGACCCCTCTGGGGATCAAATAACCCTTTCACAGTGGTCAACCAATTCATAACAATAGCAAAATTACAGTTATGAAGTAGCAATGAAAATAATTTTATGGTTGCAGGTGACCACAACATGAACTGTATTAAAGGGTGGGGGCATTATGAAGGTTGAGAACCACTGCCTTACAGAAATAGACAAGCTCATATTTCTCCCACGGATGGGCTAGTCAGTTCAAACCCCCGACCTTGCGATTAGCAGCTTAATGCACAGTCCACTACACAACCTGGGCTCCTAATGCTATAATAAGAGATACTATTGTTAGATCTCTCCTGGGAGAGATATACCTCAGGCCTTGGCTTTGCACGAGAAAGAATTCACTTCGAAGCCTGGATTGTGATCCAAGTGAGTTTTTTGAGAGAAGAAGTTTGAGGTTTACACAGGCACCTCAGGGCCCCTCACGGGGCACAGCCTACCTAGAAGCTGCTGGAGAGAAAGTCACTCAGTGGGCTCCGGGATCCTGCCTTTTTTCTTTTTTTAAAAATCGTTTTAATAGGGGCTCATACAACTCTTATCACAATCCATATATACATCAATTATGTAAAGCACATTTGTACATTCATTGCCCTCATTATTCTCAAAACATTTGCTCTCCACTTAAGCCCCTGGCATCAAGTCCTCATTTTTCCCCTCCCTCCCCGCTCCCCCATCCATCAAGAAACCTTGATAATTTGTGAGTGGTGATACTGAGAGGGTTGTGGGAGGGTGGATTGGAAAGAGGGAACTGATTACAAGTATCTACATGTGACCTCCTCCCTGGGGGACGGACAACAGAAAAGTGGGTGAAGGGAGACATCGGAGTGGTCAAGATCCTGCCTTTTCAATTCCTCCATAGGGAGGCATGGTTGACGGTCATGGTCAACCCCAATGGCTGGATTGAATTCACCTGGCCCAGATGGGCCAATCCAGGTGTAATGCCCACCTAGGTGTACCACCCCTTCCTGGCCGGAAGTTTGAACCTGAGCATATGTAATGAATGACCCAGTCCCTATGCTAAACCACCTAATAGTATTTGCAAGATGCCAAGCACCGTTCTAAGCTTTTTGTGTATAATAATTCAATTATTCCACTTAACAAGCCTATGTGTGGACACTATTCTGGCCTCATTTTACAGATGAAAAATCAGTGGCACAGGATGATAAAGTCATGAGCCTAGGACCACACAGTGAGGAAGTGGGAAGGAGAGATTTGGACCCAGGCTGCAGAGCCCATGCCTTGGGTGCCTACAGCTGCCATGTAGGACACAGAAAAGCATGGAGCAGACTCGGCGTAAGACATTAGGGAGGTGGGAGGACTGTAGCATGAATGTATGTGCTATGACTTCATGAGAGTAGCTGCTACTCAGATCCAGAAGAGAATACAGGCCTTTTGCAAAAATTATTTTTGCCAAGAGAGGGTGGAAAACTGCATCTTGTGCGAAATCCCCCCAACCTGCACATGTGCACAGCTATTTCAGAAGGTTTCAGACAATGTGTGCTGTGCGGCAAACCAAACTGAGCTCAGGGGGAGCTGGTCTGTGGGTTATGTTAGCCAGAAAGTGAGCAGTTTGAACTCACCAGCCACCACTCCAAGGGAGAAAGAGGAGGCTTTCTGCTCCCATGGACTTACAGTCTTCGAAGTGGCAGGGAGCATTTCCATGCGTCCTATGATTAGGATCTCCGAGGGTGAGGGTGGAGTTGGTTGAGACCTGTCTTCAGGGCATTTCCCAGAAGGGCTTCCTGCAGTGGCTCTGCCTTCAGGAATGTCTGATTACCTTGAGGGCAGCAAAGTCCTAAACACACTAGGGCAGTGGTTTTCAACCATCCTAATACAGGTCCTCTTGTTGTGGTGATGCCCCCCTCCCCCAACCATTAAATGATTTTCTTGCTACTTCATCACTGTAATTTTGCTACAGTTATGAATTGGGTGAGCCCTGTGAAAGGACCATATGACTCCCAAAGGGGTCGCAACCCACAGGTTGAGAACCACTGCACTAAGTGTTCCCCTCCCAGGCAGCCCTACCAGTGTCTGGTGTGCATAGTTCTGTGAGGTGAGAGAAATGGACTTAGTGTCTGCTTCTGGTAACAGTTGATGTGGGTGTGCTTTCTCCCTATGTCAAATCCCTCTCAAGCCATTTGTCACCACAACAGAGGGAGCCTTGCACAAAAAAGCAAGAAGAGGATGCAGCACAGCAGGACAGCAAGCAGAACAATGATTGAATAAGCACAATTCACTTCAATCATGAATCGGGTGCCCTTGAGATGTGAGGAAGACCCCAGTCTAGTGACATTAGATCAGGTTTAGGGATTGAGTGAAGGGACCCCTCTTGCCTCCCCTCAGCCCCTATTTTGCTTTCCCATTGACCCTGACCCTTGAATCGTGATTGGTCCTTATTCCAGCATGATGATTGGTTTCATAACCACGGCATATGGGAATGTGTTAGTCGATAGGTTATACAGGCACAGCCTCTGGAATGGGTAAGTGAGGAGGCGATTTGGGCTCGCTCATGCAGATCTCTAGTTGTCCTTGACATGACTGGTAGAATGGATCATGTGAAGTGAATTGAGATCGGCGTTGAGATCTGATAGGTCATGCAGACTTCTAGCTGATCCTGGCAGTACCCTATTTTAAGGAAACAGAATGTTTGGCGTTTAAGTCGTATTTGAGCTTAAATTTGAGCAATAGGCTGTGGCTCACAGTGAGAGCCTATGTGGAGACCCTACATCCATTTTGAGGGGCCACAGATTCAGCCGCCACTGAGTTCTTTCCTACTGCTGACTTGCAGTGGAAAACTTGTCCCTCAGGCAGTGTGCTTGCGTCCACTCCCCGGGCCAGACTCAACAATATACGGTAGTGTGCACATCCCAATGAAGGTCCCGCTCATGCTCTCACAGGCCCTCCTGAAACTCCATGTATTGATCTGTCTTCAGTCACAATTTTGTGACAAAGTTGTTTGTTTTCTATGTCTTATTTAAGTTTTCAGGAGCCCAGGTGGTAATGCTGGATAGTGTTGGACTATTAAGAGCAAGGTCGCTGGTTCAAAGCCACTAGTCATTCCACAGGAAAAAGATGAGGTTATTGCTTCCTGTAAAGGTAGCAACTTCAGGATCCCTACACAGAGTCACTATGAGTCAGAGTCAGCAGGACAGAATGGGTGTCATTTTATTTAAGTCACTGTGGCTGTGGGTCCTTCCGACACCATTGTGGCCTCATGCGGATGCTGTCCTTCATCCAGAGCAGCAGTTTGTGCCTTTTTCTTGTGTAAAACTTAGCAAAGGAGTTCCTAATAAAATATAGTTGAATTGGGAGTCTTTTCCCCCTAAAAACAAAGTAAATACATAAATAGAAACGATACTATGGTGCTAATAACCAGTTGGAGAGTTGAGAGAGCTGAACTCTCAATCCTGATAGAAACCCATTGTGACTGAGCACCTTCTCAAGGTCATCCACAGCCTATGAGGTTGAGCCTATGTGTTGGGGAGTACTTGTGTACATAAAGTTAACAATTTATCTTTCTAAAGATTCTGTCTAAAACTTACTTTAAATAATAAGTTTTCCCCTGGGCTAGGTAAAGTTCAGGGAGTTTAACTCCCTAGTATCCACCCCCTCTTAGCATTCATCATGTTAGGCCAGAGGAGGCAAATCACACCTACTACCCAGGGAGCACTGCTTCCAAAAGCACATTGCCTGTGCCGGGGCAGAAGGCAGGTACCCGGACCAGAAATGCTGACAGAGTGGAACCAGAGAGCTCAGCCCCCAGCTTCCCGAGGGAGCAGCTGTGATGGTTCACTTCTGGATGAATATGTTTAAGCAAAGGCCAAGGGCATGACTTGGGCAGCACGAAAAGCAGATGTGCAGAGGTTGTTCACTGCATTCCAGAAGTTCACACACTCTCCTGAGGCTCCTTGGCTCAATGGCAGGAAGTCATTGGTGGCTTCCACCTTCAATCCCAAAAGGTCACTGCCGTCCAGTGGATTCCAACCACAGTGACCCTATATGGAGTGTTCAAGACTGTAAATCTTCATGGGAGCCAGCAGTCTCATTGTCCCCCTTGGGACAGGGAGCTAGCAGCCCGTTTTGCCACCAGGGCTCCTTCCTCTCTAATTCTGGATCCAGTCCCTCCGAATATCCTGCCCTGCCCTTGTCTAGGCTTCTTAAATGCGTACCACGCAGCTTATGTTAGTCTGGGTGCATTTGAGAAACAAATCCACAGAAACACGTATGTATAAGAGAGTTGTATGTAAAGGGTTAGTGCACATCAAGAAAACATGCTCGTATGTGCTTATGCACCCGCTTTATCCCATGGAGTCACTGGGAGCTGGTTGTCACAGTGAGTTGGAATGGAGGCTGACTCAACAGCAGCTAACAACCATTGCGTTCCAGGCACTCGATTTGCTTTAAAAAATCTAGCTCAGCCTTCTGGTACAGGGAAGTGATTAATCATGCCTAATTTATAGCACACCGTGAACCCTGATCAATGTCAGGCCCTGCTTGTGTTTTGTCCCTCCTTTTCCACATTCACATCACTTCCATTCCCCTCTTCAGACTAATACCCCCTGCTGGGTGCTTGGTGTGTGTGTGTCCTTATAGGCATACAGCCATGTGCACTAGACCATGCTGCTTGGTGAATGGGCTTTCAGCTTCCATGAATGGTACTGCAATATAAATCTGATTCCGTTTTTGACCTTTTCAACTCCTTGCAATGTCATTAAGAGTTATTGCCATGCTGCATATCAATTGCATGTGCTGCTGCGTGCCACTTGGTCATGAGCAATCATCATCTTTCTTTTGTTTCCTTCTTCAGTTGTCTGTTGATTGGCATCCAATTCGGCTCCAACTCTTCTCTACTGCAGGCATCAATGTGGTGACCATTCTTGTAAAAATGTCCCAAGGGCCCTGTGAATTGGATAAAAAGCTTGGCCTATATACCCAGGAATTATGCGTTGGGCTGCTAACCCCAAGGTGAGCAGTTCCAACCCACCAGCTATTCCATGGAGCAAAGAGAGGCTGTCTGCTGTCGTAAGAATTTAGTTTTGTAAACCTAAAGCAGCAATTCTACTGTGCCTTGTAGGGTTGCTAATGAGGAAGAATCAACTGGGGTTTTGTTTGTTTTTATACATCCAGGAGAGAGCTTTGATGGGGGAGATATTAAGTGCTTGGCTGCTAACCCAAAGGTCAGTAGTTTGAAGCCGTCTTCCACACACTGTGGGATAAAGGCACGACTGTCTACTTCCCAATAGAAGCCTTGAAAACATCATGGAACCATTCAGCTTTGTTTGATAGGGTCATGAGGAATGAAAGTCAACTCAGTGACTGCGCTTCTTTGGTTGTACGCCAAGGAAGGGCTCACTAGGTCCTAGGGTCCATTCAATGGGCTTTCACTAAGCTCTGCCAGATTGCTGTGCAGCAAACCAGCATCATTAGCAGTGTTTCTCTGCTTTCCCCGGATCTCCAATGACACTTGGTATGTTTTTCTTTCTAACTGTTGCCCGTTTGATGGTTTTAAAAGGTCAAGCACAATAAACTCATCTATCCCAGGCACTTTATGGTTCTGTAGCAGATTCTTAGGGTTGCCATGCCACATTCCTTTGACCCATCTCTAACACCATCTCACTGCCTTCCAGTCAATACCAACTCATAGCGATCCTGTGGGGCAGTGTACAATTGCCCCCTGCGAGTTTCAAACACTACAACGCTTTATTGGAGTAGAAAACCCCATCTTTCTTCCTTGGAGCTAGTAGTTTTGAACTGCTGACCTTGAAGTTAGCAAACCAACTTGTAACCACTGCACTCCCAGGGCTCCTCCTGATATCCATCATAGCAGTGGCGAATGGCTCTATGTAAGTGCAGGCTCCTGCTGAAATGGTGTCTTATCACAACTGTGCAGCACGCAGCTCTCCATGTCCTTCTGCCTCGAAGCCTTTTCAAAGGCATGGAAAGCCAAACCCAGGAAGGTAGGAGAGGGCACCTTACTAGGAGGAATGCTCAACACCACTACAGGCGAAGAAGAGCCCAGCCTCCTGTTTCTGGTAGGCAATTCTAGGACAGAACCCATGTTCCTCAGAAGTCCTGGGGGAATCAAGCCCCTGTATCCTACATTAAAAGCCTCAACACCCCGTTCCCATTGTGATTGCTTCTCCCCCTAACTCAGTCTTGCATCTGCTTTCCTATTCCCACTCCCTACCATCAGATCTCAAATAGACTCCCTGCACCCAGGCCTGAGGAATAAGCTCGGCATGCAAGGGCACTCAATCCAAGACACACACATTACTCTGAATCTCCAAAACAACCCTGTGGGCTATGTGTGTAATCCCCAGTTCACAGATGAGAAATGGATTGAAAAACAGTGACACACCCAAGATCACACAGGCCAGGGTTCAAGTCTGTGTCTATCAGTTATTCTTTTATTCAAGTATGCCAGAGAAGACCGGGTCTTAACACTTGAGGAATCTTCTTGGAAGAATAAGGCAAACTACAGAAAACACAAAATGAATATCGCTTTTGTTCGTTTACCCATTTGCAAAAGACATAATACCTATAGTGCTAAGAATAATATTCAAAGTGTCTATTACTACCCCCTCAAAGGTTACATACTAGTCACCAAACTCAAACAAATACAATGCTATCAAGTTGATTACAACTTATAGCAACCCCATATAGGGCTTCCAAGACTGTAAATCTTTACAGAAGCAGAGAGCTTCACTTTTCTCCCCCTCAGCGACTGGTGCATTTGAACTACTGACCTTGTAGTTAGCAGCCCATTGCTAAATGATTAGTTCCATAATCATTACGCTTACTTAACTCTACATTCTTTTAATTATTTCTCTATCAGTCCAAATTGCATCTAGCTACATGGGAAAAAACAAACCAACTCTAGAGGTCTAATCACAAAAGCTTCATTTTTCTTATATTAACACCAAAAATACCAAACCAGTTGCCACTGAATTGATTCTGATTTACAGTTACCCCATATGATTCAGGGTAGAACTGTGCTCCATGAGGTATTCAAGGGCTGAATTTTTTATTGTAGATTGCCAGGTTTTTCTTCCAAGGCATCTTTGGCTTAGCAGTGAATTGTGTTAACCCTTTGCACCACACAGGGGTTTGTCTTATACAATAGTAAGTCTTGAAATAGGTAGCCTAGGTCTGGCGTATTTGCTCAGGGACTCATCTTGGATATAGGAGAATGCATGCTTTTTGGTCTGCCAAACTCATGTAACCTATGTAACTCTCCCATCTTTCAATATTCTGACTACGGAGCATGACAGCAGAAGAGCCAAGGACAAAAATGAAATGGGTTATGCCAGACAAGTGTTTTGCCTTAAACAACAACAAAAACTTTCTTGGGAATCCTACTCAGTATCTTTCACCTACACATATTTGGCCCAAACTGGGTCAAATGCTCATGCATAGCTGCAAGGGAGCCTAGGAGTGAGTGATTTAAGTAGGTACATTAACACCCAAACAAAATTGAGCTTCTATTAGTAGTAAGAATGAGAAAAATGGATACTGTTTAGGCATATAGCAGGGTTGGGTAGAATTCTATTTTGTGTCTTAATTTACATTTTGAATGAACTCAGAAAAAGTCATAGAGAGTAGAACAAAGGGATGGATGCGCATCCAACCACCTCAACTACTCATTTCTTTTCATGCTCTCCCTCTAGCTTCCCTGAATAGTTCTTGGTTACACATTGGGCTGCTAATTGCACGGTCGGTATTTTGAAATCACCGGCTGCCCTTCGGGAGAAAGATGGGACTCTACTCTGTAAAGAGGTACAGTCTCAGAACCTCACAGGTACAATTTTACCCATGTCCTGTAGGGTCGATATGAGTTAGCATTGATTCAATGGCAGTGAGCTTGCTTTGGATAGATCTGTGGAATCTTAGGATGGAATAGTTTGAATACACAGAAAAAAATTCAGTGGAATCATAACCCTCTAAATAATTACCCTCTAAAGCCACAAAGATCAACTGTGTCCAGCATGGTGACAGTTTAGCATATGCCATGGGGACATTGTTCAAATCACAGTGTTGTTAATCAACAAAAACTCACGCACTGCCACTTATAGTGACCCTATGCACAATAGAATAAAAGCCTTTCTAGTCCTGTGACATCCTCACAATGGTCATATTTTAGCCTATTGTTACAGCCACTGTGTTGATCCATCTCATTCAGGGTTTACCTGTTTTTGATGATGCTCTACCAAGTATTTTGTCCTTTTCTAGGGACTAATTTCTCCTGATACCATGTTCAAAGTATATGAAATGGAGTTTTACCATCCTCACTTCTAAAATACATTCTGGCTGTACTTCTTCCGGGACAGACCTCTTTGTTCTGCTGGGCATTCATGGTATATTCAATATTATTTGCAACATCATATTTTGAAGGCATCATAATTTCTTCAGTCTTCCTTATGTATGGTCCATCTTTCACATGCATATGTCAAACATTACCATCAAGTCTATTGTTATTCATAGTGACCATATAGGGTTTCCAAGGCTGTAAATCTTTACAGGGTCAAATAGCTTCCTCTTTCTTCTGTGGAGCAGCAAGTGGGTTGAACCACCAACCTTGCTGTGAGTCATTCAACCCATACCAGACACTGAAATTAAGACTCCTTTCACATGCATCTAAGGTGATTAAAAATATCAAGGCTAAAAGCAGGCATAACTTGCTAATCCCCAGAGTAAATCATTTGCTCTTTCACATTTTAAAGAGGTCTTTTACAACAGATTTTTCCAGTGAAATATGTTGATTTATTGACTGCTGCTTCTGTGAGTATTGATTGTGGGTCCAAATAAAATAGAGTTTAGCTACATTTCTCTATTTGTAATGATGTTGTGTGTTTATATTTGTCAAGTTGAGAAGACATTTGTATTCTTAGTGTTGAAGACTAATTTATACTGAAGGTGTACTATATGAGCTTTATCAGTAAGTACTTCAAGGCCTATTGACTTTCAGCCAGCAAGACTGGGTCATCTGCATAACACAGGTTGTTAATGATTCTTCCTCCAATCCAGATGCCTCAACTTCTTCATACAGAGCAGCTTCTCAGATTATTTGAATAAGTATAGTGTGATAGATAGGTAGGTTTATAGTGCCAACCTGGCCAATAAGAACATGTGGGATTAATAAGTTTGCAGTTTGATTAGTGGGCAAAGAGATAAATGGCTCAGCAGCCACACCTATCTCTCAGTTGCTCTCTGGTGACCAGACCAGTGTGTGGCTGCCTTACCTAGTTCTGCAGTTTGCTGCCTGGCTGTACTGCCATATTTACTGTTGCATGGAAGTGAGTTAAACTGAGTCCTCTGTACTGCTATGTGGACTAATTAGCTGTTATATTCCTTCGTGTTCCATCTATCTATCAAATCATAAATGTCCTGGTTTTGTTTCTCTAGAGAACCCTGTCTAACACATATGGTGAAAGGATATAACCACAACACACACTCTCCTGATTTTAAACCACGCAGTATCCCCTTGTTCTATTCGAACCACTTCCTGTTGGTTTATGTACAGGTACCACAGGAGCCCAATTAAATGTACGGGAATTCCCATTGTTCTCATATGTATTCATATGCTACCCAAAGTTTGTTATGATACACAGTAAAATCCTCTGCATAGTCAATAGTACATAAGTAAGCATTTTCCTTGTATCCTCTGCTTTCAGCCAAGGTCCATCTGAAATCAGCATTGATATACCTTGCCTCATGCCCTCTATTAATACAGCCTGGATTTCTGGCAGCTTCCTGTTGACATATTGCTATAACTACTTTTAAAGTTATCGTCAATAAAATTGTACTTGCATGTCATATTAATGTTATTTTAAATTAATTTGCAGATTTTGTTGCATCATATTTCTTTAGAATGGACACAAATATTAATCACTTCCAGTTGGTTGGCCAAATAGCTATCTTCCAAATTTCTTGACATGGACTATCACTGCATGAGCGTGTTGAAATATTTCCATTCCTATCCCTTCCTTGCTTTTCACTAATGCTTACATTGCAGCTTCAACTTCCTCTTGGCCTTTTGAGCTAGTAGAACCTCAACTAATTCTTGGGTACAGAGACTCTGTGTACTCCTTCCATATTCTTTGGATTCTCCCTGCATCATTCAATAGTTTGATAAATAATCCTTGAACATTTTAATCCAAGGCTTGGATTTTTTTCTTCTGTTCTTTCAATTTATGATATGCTGACTATACTCATTCCTTTTGCTTTCCTAATTCCAGGTCTTTACACGTTACAATATAATACTTTACTTTACCTTCTCAAGCTGGTCTTTCAAATTTTTCTGTTCAACTCTTTTATTTCATCATTTCTTCCATTTGCTTTAGCTGCTTTAGGTTCAAGAGCAAGTTTCACAGTCTCCTCTCATATCCACTGTAGTATTTTCTTTCTTTACTGTATTATAATGATCTTTTTGAGGAGCTCCCAATAAAATGATTCATGATAAATAAATAAATAGCCCCAGATAACATGACAAAAAAAAAGATTGATGACCTTTATGCTATTTCACAAGTCTTCTGGTAGCTGATCATTAATGTTCAGTATGTCCGAACCATTCTTGAGATAGGCTCTAAATTCAGGTGAGATATTGTGATAGTAAGGTTTGCTGTCAATTTAGCTTGACCAGGATCTTCAGAAGGTGCAGGTCACAGTCTCCTTGGGGGTGTGACCTATTTCATAGCTATAAGTAGACTGTGGAGAATGGGCTCACTCTTTTTCTTCCTGATGAAAAGACCCTGGACCCTACGTCTGGCTTCTTGGGATGGCAATCACCATGAAACCTGCTGACCCTAAGAGCTGTCTGTGGCCTGCCAACTGCCTGTTGACTTTGGATTCTCCCAACTCTGCCTCCACCAACCTGTGGTTTTCCTGTTTCTTGGGCTATTCCTCCAACAGCTTCATGAGTCTGGAAGGGCCTCTAGTTTGCATCTGATTTATGGGCTGGAGTTGGACTGGGGTTTCTTGTTGTGTGGACTTCTTAATGTAAAATTCTTTATTGATATAAATTTCCTTCTTCTACATGTATCAGTATCACTGGTTTGTTTCTCTAGAAACCCCAGCCAACCACAGATATAATATAGGCTGTATTTGGGCTCTTTTTTGTTCTTATTTTAATTTTCTTCAGGTTTGACTTGAACTTGCATATTAGTAATTGATAGTCTGTTACATAGTTGGCCCCTTGTCTTATTTTGTCTCAATGATATTGAGCTTCTCTATCATGTCTTCCCACAGATTTAATCAATTCCATTCCTGTGTATTCCACATGTATATATGCCGCTCCTGTTATTGAATAAAGGTGTTTGCAATGAGGAAGTTATTGCTCTAGCAGAATTCTTTCATGAAGTCTTCAGCTTCTTTTCAATCCCCAAAGCCATAGTTTCAAATTACTCTTCTTTCCTTTTTGTTTCCATGTGTGCATTCCAATTGTCAACAATTATTAATGCATTTTCAGTACATGTGTGATCAATTTCAGACTAAAGAAGTTGTTACAATTCTTCATTGGCTTTAGTGGTTTGTGAGAAAATTTGAATAATGGTTCTATTAACCGGCCTTCCTTGTGTATGAAGATAGATATTATTCTGTCACAGGCAGCATTGCACTTCAAGATAGATCTAGAAATGCTCTTTTTGAGGATGAAAGAGACATTCTTTTGAATTTGTCATTGTCAGCGTAGTCATTCTTATCATTTTAAGATTCAAAGGGACTATTTCAACTCACCAATGCCTAGGATATTGATCTTTATAGGTCAGATTCCGTTTTTTATGATTTCCAATTTTCCTAGATTCTTATTTTGCACGTTTCATGTTCTGATTATTAATGAATGGTTGCAATGATTTTTCTCATTTTGAATTATAATCCATCAGCAAATGAAGGTGCCAGAAGCTTTAGTACACTTTGTTGCTAGATGCCTTCAAGTCAGTTCAGTCTCATAATAATGCCTACACAACAGAATGAAACATTGCCTGGTCCTGCCCCATACTCAAAAATTTTGTTATGTTTGAGCCCATGGTTGTAGGAATTGTCTCGATCCATTTGATCGGGTGTTTTCCTCTTTTTGCCACCCCTCCACTGTAATGTGTATGGTGTCCTCCAGGGACTGGTCTGTCCTGATAACATCTGCAAAGTACATGAGATAAAGTCTCGCCATCCTATCTGCCAAGGAACATTTAGCTGCACTTCTTCTCAGACAGATTTGTTTGTTCTTCTCTCCACCCATGGTACTTTCAGTATTTTTTTTTGTCAGTACCTTAATTCAAATGCACCAGTTCTCCTTCAGTCGTTCTCATTCAATGTTCAAATTTCACATGCATAAGATGTGGCGGAAAATACCAGGCCTTGGGCCAGGCGCAACTTAATCCTACGTGAAATTCTTGATCTTCAGTACTTTAAAGTGGTTATGTGCAGTAGATTTGCCTAATGCAATATGTTATTTGGTTTCTTGATTGTTGTTTCCATGAGCATTAGTTGTGAATCTAAGCAAGACGAAATCCTTGATAACTTCAATATTTTCTCCATTTATTATGATGTTATCTACAGCTCCTGTTGTGAGGTTTTGAGTTATCATTAAGGTGGACTCTACTTTGAGGAAGCTCTCTTTCTCGGTGATATTTTGATTGTTTTGCAATCTGAGGGGCTCATTTTCTGGCATTATATCAGACAATATTTTACTGCTATGCAGAAAGTTTTCAATGGTGAATCCCTCAGAAGTGGTCTGATTGTTTTGTCGTCCTGTCAGTTCTTAGTCTGGAAGCTGTGTTGAAATCTGTTCACCGTGGGTGATCCTGCCTGGTATTTGAAGTACTAGTGGACTAACTCCCAGCATCACAGCAAAGCACAAGCTACCACAGTGCAGCAAATTGACAGATGGGGCGGGGGAGGGGAGTTGTCATTGTTAGACACTGTTAATTTGGCTCTAACTCATAGCACCCACATCCTGTTTCCTCACAGTGAATGTTGGAGACCGTTTTTGCAGCCAGTATGCCAATTCATCCCATTGAGGACCTTCTTCTTTTTTTCACCACTCCACTTTACCAAGTATGATATCCTTCTCTAGGGACTATGCTCAGCTGTTAACATGTCCAAAGTATGTGATATGAAGTCTTGCCATTCTCACGTCTAGGAAGCATTCTGGCTCTACTTCCGCCAAGAAAGATTTGTTCCTTCTTCTGAAAGTCCATGGAATATTCAATATTCTTCACCAGCATCATAATTCAAAGACATCAACTTTTGTTTTATCTTTCATAATTATTGTCCATTTTCAAGTACATATGAGGTGATTGAAAATGCCATAGTTTGATAGTTATATAATTTTATGTCAGTTTGAAGATATGTAAAAGTGTAAGGTTGGTATCCAATCTGTCAATCACACCATAGCCTGATGGTGCCTCTTTGTGGCCATGGCCTTCTCATAAGGAGGGCCCTGGGAAGCTCCCCCTTTTTTGCATTCACCTGACTGCTTCCTGCCCACGTTGAGAGCTGCCAGAGTCTTGCCATGCTTCCATCGACCTTGGGTCCACACTTCATTGCAATCACTGGCCTTTGACATCCCTGCATTCTGCATCATTGCATGTAACTGCGTAAGTAGGAAAGGAACTTATGGGCTAGTGTTGGACTTATGGACTTGAGTTGGACTGGCCTGGGATATTTCCTTGAAATAGAAATACTATAGTGACTTCTTGATAGAAAACTATTTATTGCACATATATGAGTGGCACTTGATTTGTGTCTCTAGTCAGCCTGGCTTACATCCAGTTCACTGCCATCAAGTTGATTCCAACCCTTAGCAACTCTATAGGACAGGGGAGAGATATCCCTGTGGGTTTCCGGTACTGGAACTTTGTATGGGAGCAGAACTGTTGATCTTGTGTTGAGCAACCCAACTGGGTTGGTTCTGACGCATTATGTTTGTAACCACTATACCACTAGGGCTCAGCTGTGCCTTATTCCTCAAAGTGACATCTTTTAACACTGGAAATTGGTCTTCAGCAAGATCTACCAGTGTACTCGGTCATGTGACTTATTTTCTTTTTACACTGTCTTGATTGTCATGTGAGGGAAAATCTACAGAGTAAATTGATTTTCCTTACAATTCATGCAATGTTTTATGATATTGATTGCAATACCTACAATGCAATACTACTTTTCCTATTGCCTCCCTTTGTTTGCCGTTTCCATTGGTCTTTCATTCTCATTCCTTCCTGCCTTCTGAGTAACTCCCTGACAAATGCTGGGCTCTGAATTGTACATCGTTGACAGTATAGGTCTCCTATTTGGGGGCTGAAAGTTGAGCCATGGAGGTGAGGTCAGGTGTCAAATGGGAATTCCACTAGTGCCTTTCATATCCTAAGGTTAGTCTTCTTATTTTGAGTTCTACATTTTCCCCAGTTGATCCAGGGCCTACTACTGTGAGCACTTTCAGAGCAATCTGCAGTGAGAACCCTATGCTATCTTGGTCTTCTGGACTCAGCGCTGTGGAGCCGGGGCTTCATGTGGTCAGTGAATCCCTTTCATCTTCTTTTGATGCTATCTGTGTAATTCTGTATTTTGAATTTCTCTTCCATTTTTTCAGCTAGTGAAATGCACATGCTTTTCATTTTTGCTGTCCTAATTCCAGGTCTTTGCACCTTTTCATATAATTCTTTATTCCATCTTTTTGAATTCCCCTTTGAAATTTTATGTTCAGCTTCTTTATTCAGCGTCTTTACTTCATCAATTATTTCTATATTTCTCTCTCTCTCTTTTTCGTACTTCATCATTTCTTTCATTGGCTTCAGCTACTCCACATTCAAGGTGACATCCATTTTGTCTTTTATTTAGTTTCTATCTTTTTAATTATCTTTGAATTTCTTTATTTATGATGTTCTTGATATTATTGCAGAACTCCTATCATCTCAGGTGATTTGTGTTCAATGTGTCAACTTTCTTCTTGAAATATCCTCTAATTTAGATGAGATATACTCAAATTCATACTTTGACTCTTGGGGACTTGTTTTAATTTTATTTGAATTCGAGTTGAATTTGCCATTGATGGTTTGTTCCACAGTTGGTCTCCAGTCTCATGACTGATGATATTAAACTTCTTTATACCGTAAATACTTGAGTATAATCCGAGTTTTTTTCAGCACATTTTTTATGCTGAAAAAGCACCCCAGCTTTGGGGGGTAAAATTAGTTGCCTTGGGTTATACTCGAGTATATATAGTAGTTTATTTCAACAGATGTAGTTGATATAATTCCTGTGTATTTCTATCCAATATACATGATCCATGTCTATGGTTACTGTTTACATCACTGAAAAATAAATGTTCAATCAATAAGCCATCCTTATTGGAAAATTCTATCATGAGATCTCCCATGTGGCTTCCATCCCCATGGCCATATTTTCTAACTAGTGATCCTCCTCCTTAGTGTCCAATTTTTGCATTCAAGTCATCAGTAATCTTGATTGCATGTCTCATCAATTTCAGACTGAAAAGGTTGGTAAAAATCCTCAATGGCTTTATTGTTAGCATTAGTGGTTGGTGTGTAAATTTGAATAATAACTTTATTAATTATTCATCCTTGTAGGTGTAATATATCCTACACCTAACAATGGTGAACATTGGAATCGATGTTGAAACATTCTCTTTTTTAACATGAAAGTCATCCATTCCTTTCAAATTTGTTACTCTGGTATGTAAACCATATTATTATGACATTCAAAATGGCCAATAGCAGTCTATTTCAGTTCAATAACACCTAGAGTGTTTGATCTTTATATGTTCCATTTTTTCATGCCTTCCAATTTTTCTAGATCCATATTTCATGCATCCCATCTTCTTGTTAGTGGTTATTGCAGTACTGCTGTTTCTTCTCATTTTGAGTCATTGCCACATCAACAAATATAGGTCCTGAAAACTTTATATCACTAAGGTCAACTCTATTTGAGGAGACAGCTCTTCCCCAATTATATTTTGAGTGTCTTCCAACTTGAGGTGTTCATCATCCTGCACTATATGAAACAATATTCCACTGCTATCAATGTGCTCCACAAACACCACTATTTTTTCAGATGTAGATTGGCAGGTTATTCTTTCTAGTCTATTTAGCTTGTAAGCTTTTCTGAAAATTTTCCACCACAGGTAACTATGCTGGTGTTTGAAATACCAGTGGTATATCTCACAAGTTATGATAGTGCAAGAACCTGACATGTCTGACAACTTGGCATGCTAGCCTAATTCTGAATAGCCAGCACATCTCTCTTCTTGCTTTCTCTAGTTTCTGTAGACCACTGTACCTGAGCATGCATGGCTTAGGAGGTTGTGGAGTTAATTCTTGCTTCCTGGAGTAACCCTTAACCAATGACCCATAGGAGTGGTTGGACAAATAGCCACACTCCCTCACATTCTGGGCAGAATAACTAGTGGATTTTCTAGAGTGTCTCCAGTAAGATTAACCTCCAGTTGCTCACAATTTTAAATTGTTTGATAATGTACTTTTCATTGGCTGCCTTCTTTCCCTTTTCTATTTCCCATTTCCTTATTGATATCTCCCCCAAAATGGCTTCATTAAAACCTTTGTCTCAGGATCTAATCCTATGGGGAACCCAAACTCAATCACATAAGACATTTGTCAAATCATGGACTTAGTGGTTATATCTATTATATGTGTAGGTCATGGAAGAGGAGGATTCATACCATCACTTTGAATAGTCATTCGGAGTGCCAACTGGGTCCCCAGTATAAATCCTGGACATCAAAACTCACTGTTTCCTGTATCACAACACTTCCTTTTAGACTTCTGTCATTCAAAAAACTCAACAAATAGCTTGCTGTCTCACTTCAAATTTTGTAGTGTGCAAATATGGCTATGTTTTCATTGTGTGTTTAGCCCTGGACAAATCAGCTTTGACCAGGAAGGTGAAGTCATGTGGAAAAACAAACCAAAAACACTAGCAGCTGTGTGTTGTGGAAGAAAACCCTGTGGATGAAGTGCAATTTTTAGGGAACAGAGACCAGAAAGATAAACCAATAAGTGTCCACTGTTCTGATGTTAAGGAGAACCCTGGTGAGGCAGTAATTAAGCACTTAAGGGCTAATCAATCAGCAGTTCAAACCCACCATCTTCCCCAAGGAAGAGTTAAGATGTGGAAGTCTGACCCCCTTAAGATTTACATTAATTACCACTACCAACTGATCTGAGAGGGATAGCATTAGGGAATCCTGGATAGCATTCTAAAGGAGCTCTAATGGCAGAGTGGACTCCTCATTGAGCTCCTAACCACAAAGTAAGTGGTTCTACCCTATCAGTTGCTCCATGTGAGAAATATGAGTTTGTCTGCTCTGGTAAAGTTTTAAGCCTTGGAATATCAAAGGGTGAAGTTCTATTCTATCTTGTAGGGTCTCTATGAGTCAGCTTCAACACAATGATAATGAGTTTGCTTTGGAATTTTGGGATAGAATAGGAGAAATATGTGCAACAAAGTTTAAACTTATTTTAAAAGTTCAGGGGTATTGCTCAGAGAGAGATTCTTGGAACCCACAAGACTGTTGTCCTTAGGCACCTTCAGTTCTGGAACTGAACTCACTCCCTTGGCTTAATCTTCAGCCAAACAATAGGTAGATCTATAAGATAAAAAGTAACACTAATCAACTATTTGAATCAAAAGGATATAATTTATTCAAAGATAAAGTTCAGAAGGGTCAGGAAAGAAGGGGAATGGAAACAGGAAATACAAGGAGGAAGTGCGATAAGTGATATTACGTTGAGCAGATTGCAGTCAATATCATGAAGCAAAATATGTGTGAACTGTCAAATGGAAAACGGATGTATTCTGTAAACCTTCACCCAACTCACAATAAAGAGATTTTTTTTCAGCCTTGGAAACACATGAGGCAATACTATTCTGTCCTATAAGGTACCCATGAGTTGAAATCAACTCAGTGGCAATGGGATATTAATGCTGATGCTTTCTGCCGATTCTAAAAAATAGGGTTATTACAATTATTGTGGAAATAGCATGAATGAGACTATGTAAATGGGGTTGGTTACAGATAAATTCTTGTAAATGTTAAAGGATATGTGATTGAGGATGGACTTACCCAAAAAGAGAAAATTATTGCAAGATTTTGTTCAAGGGATAAAATAAAAATAAGCTTCCTGTGGGTAAGACTTAAGCCTATAGATATGGAATTTAAGGAACTGGTATTCCATGATGGTCACCTTCCCGACACAATCACTCAAGACAAAAGGTGGGTGTATAAATAAATGAGGTAAAGAAAGCTTATGGAGCCAGCTATCAAAAGATAAAGAGTCTAGGGTTTTAAAGACTAGAAGGTTCACAAGTGGCCATCTAACTCAGAAGCAATAAAGTGCACATGAAAGAAGCACACCAGCCTGTGTGATCACAAGATGCAGAAGGGATCAGGTATCAGGCATGAAAGAACAAAAAAAATCATATCATTGTGAATGAGGGGGGGTACAGTTAGGGGATCCAAGATCTATCTGTAGGCAACTGGACAATCCCTTACAGAAGGGTCGCTGGGAGGAGATGAGCCAATCAGGATGCAGTGTAGCAATGATGAAACATATAACTTTCCTCTCGTTCCTAAATTCTACCGCGCCCACTATCATGATCCCAATTCTACCTTACAAACCTGGCTAGACCAGAGAATATACACTGGTCCATATAGGAACTGGAAACACAGGGAAACCAGGACAGATGACCCCTTCAGGACCAGTGCTGAGAGTAGCAATAACAGGAGGGTGGAGGAAAGGTGGGGTAGAAAGAGGGATCTGAATACAAAGATCTACATATAACCTCCTCCATGAGGGAGGGACAACAAAAAAGTGGGTGAAGGTAGATGTCGGACAGTGTAAGATAGGACAGAATAATAATTTATAAATTATCAAGGGTCCATGAGGGAGGGGGAGGGGGAAGGAGGGGAAATGAGGAGCTACTACCAAGGGCTCAAGTAGAAAGCAAATGTTTTGAGAATGATGATGGCAACAAATGTACACAGTGGATGTATGTATAGATTGTGATAAGAGTTGTAGGAGCCCCCAATAAAATGATTCTTTTTAAAAACCTCAAAGAGCAAAACACACTATGGTTTATTGTACATCAATGATACTTCAATAAAATTACATAAAAGAGGGGAAAAAGAAATGGAATTTAAGGTAAAGAAAGTATTCCCTTTGAAGACCATATTGCAAACATATATTTAGGCAGGCAATTAGATAAAGACATTTTAAGTCTGGGCTTCTATACCTGCCATCTGTCTGTTATGAAAAGTATAATTAGCAACTAGAATCTCTCATACAAAATCAACTCAATATGGTCTTTCTGGTCTGACCTCCGTGGTGTTCTACTCTGGTTTGATGGAGCTCATCATATCATGACTCTATAACAAGATTGAGGAGTTATTTACATTCTTATGTGGAAGGTAAATCTGTTTGGCCATTCTGTTACACTAGTTCATTTTCTTTCCTACCATCCCATCTGCCATTTTAATTCAAAACAAGGAAAAAAGCTTCACTGAAACCTGTCCACCATGGGCAATCCTGCTGGTATTTGAAATTCTGGTAAAAGAGCTTCCAGCATCATAACAATACACAAACCATTATAGGACAACCAACTGACAGAAGAGTGGAGGAGATATATATACATATACATATATATATATCTCTGTATATAGATATATATATATATGGAGAGAGAGTAAAACTGACAATGCAGTCTGATTAGGCAGTATTCTGATGATCTGCTGCTAACAGAAAGTATCCCCACAAATAACATCTTAAGGTAATGATAATATCAATTTTGCTCACAAATCTGCAATCTGGGCAGAGCACAGTGAGAACACTAGTTTTGGCTTCATCAAGCATTAGCTGGGGTAGCTCAAAGGACAGAGGCTGCAGCTCTCTTAAGACTCACTCCTTCACACGACTGATACTTCTATTGGTTGGAGCTCAAGAAGAACCCTATATGTGACATTTTCATTTGGCCTGGTCTTCCTTGCAACATCCTGACAGGGTCCCAATGGTGAACAACCCAATACGACCAGGTGGAAGTCACAGAGCAACACTTCTGCCATAGTCAAAGGCCTGCCAAGATGCAAGGAAGAGGGAAAGCGGGCCCTGTTTCTGGAAAAGTGAACACAAACTCGTAACAAGAGAATGTGCGATGTGAAACATTAGGACAGTCATCTTTGAAGGACACAACCTGCCACGAACCAAGATACAGAGACAGATTTCTACGAAAGCGAAAGGGCAGGACTTAGACTTAAAGATAAAGCCACAGACTTCATAGGACAAGAGCAATAGGGAGACAAGCAAAGGAAAGCTCTAGGACTCAAGCCTAACATGGCTAAAGATAGGGACAATGTCAGGACTGAACTGGAAGCAAGCAGACACCTGTGCAAGGCAGAACCCGTGAAGTTGTGAGTGCCTTCAAAGCTAAGTCAAAGTACCTTGGGGCATGAGAAGGGAAGGAACAGGAGAAGGAATTAATGGGTAGGTTTATGGAATTTGTAGGTCTGGGGACAGAGCATCAGGAATAGCTGGGTTCTGGCACTCAGTTGATACCATCAGAGTTTGAACCTTTTCCTTTCAGTGCTGTTTCCTTTTGAGTTTCACGCAGGCTTCCTGATGACAGCTGTAGTTTTATCTAGAAGCTCAGGAATTCTATTAGAGAGAGGCTCTTTTCCTTTCTAATCATTGGTGGTACTATCAGGTAAGCATTGGATTGCTAACTGCAAGGTTGGCAGTGCTACCCTACCAGCTACCTCATAGGGAAAAAGATGGAACTTTCTGCTCACATAAATATTTACAGTCTGAGAAACCCCACAGGGACATTCTATGATTCAAAATGGACTCATTGGCAATGGGGCAATTGTTTCTGGGGCATTTTTTAGGGTTAGATATCATTAACCTAGCATGAGTCACATAATGAGTCTGACCCAGTCCCTTTGGACAGAGGAAAGTCATGCCCTGACTAGCCAGGCCTGGAGCTGGCAGATTGGGTCAATGCCAGCAGAAGCATGGAGATGGAGCATGGTGGAAGAGTGATCCCAAAGATACAAGCCATGTGCTGTATGTGGAAGAAGGGCAAATGAATGCTGCATTAATTAACCAGTCATTGACAAAATGAGGTTGCATAACAAATGGCTCCAAAACCCAGCAGTTCAACAAACAGCCCAACCCCTTCCCTCCCACACACACAGTTCTTAAAATTCAGGATCAGGGAGATTAACTGGAACTTTGAACTTGGCACTTCAGGGCTTGGAAGAGATGACAGTGCATGTAAAGTCCTTGGGGCAGGAGAGACCTTGGTGTGACTAAAAGCCCAGAAGAAGACTAATTTGGGGGAGGTGAGATAATAGGAATGGAGTTTTCGGTGAGCATTTCCTTGAGAGCCTTCAAGCAAAAGCGATTTTTCTATATTCATGTTTTAGAAGTAGATCTCCACCCTTTGGGTAAAGCTTTGGGTATTGGATTG
Organism: Tenrec ecaudatus; assembly: GCF_050624435.1. Taxonomy (NCBI): domain Eukaryota; kingdom Metazoa; phylum Chordata; class Mammalia; order Afrosoricida; family Tenrecidae; genus Tenrec; species Tenrec ecaudatus. The sequence continues at coordinate 344,516 of NW_027459379.1, read as the reverse complement.
GCGTCGGTATGCAGGGAAAAAATAAATGGGCTTGTTATGGATTAGGAGCCTGTGGTAGTCACCTAATCTTGTTTCACGTTAAGGATTAGGAGTGTAGGCGTGGAGTCTAGGCTGCCAATCTGGAGATAGTCAGTGAGATTTTTATGTGGGCATAGCCTTCTCCTGAGAACTCTGAGAAATCTGGTACTTCCTCCTTGGAGGTGGAAGACACCTCTCTCTCTCTCTCTCTGCTACTCCTTGGGAGACATTGCACAAGGCAAGCCAAATGGATGCGACCAGACCTCTGAAGCCAAAGAAGCCTCAGAGAGATCGCTGCCAGCACTGAGATGCTTACAATGCCACTGGATCCACAAGACTTTCCACCCATTGGCCTGTGATTATCCTGCATTCAGCATCACTGCACAGGTTTTATGGGTCTGAAAAGGAATGTATAGATTGGTATCAGACATATGGGCTAATATCAGACTTATGGATTTGATCTGCACTGGGCTGGGACGTTTGCTTAATGTACAATTACTGTTTGATATAAAACTCTCTCTCTTGATTTATAAGGTAGAATTAGACCAGAACATGTACTCTGGTACAGACAGGAGCTGGAAACACAGGGAATCAACGAGAGATGATCCATTCAGGACCAGTGGTGAGAGTGGCAATACCAGGAGGGTGGAGGGAAGGTGGGGTAGAAAGGGTGAACCGATTACAAGGATCTACATAAAACCTCTGCCCTGGGGGACGGACAACAGAAAAGTGGGGGAAGTGAGATGTTTGATGTGTAAGAGATGACAAAATAATTTATATATTATCAAGAATTTATGAGGGGGGGGGAGGATGGAAGTGGGGAAATGAGGAGCAGATACCAAGAGCTCAAGTAGAAAGCAAATGTTTTGAGAATGATGAGGGCAACACATGTACAAATGTACTTGACACACAATGGGTGGATGGATGGATGGATGGATGGAATGACTGTGATAAGAGTTGTATGAGCCCCCAATAAAATTATCAAGGGTTCATAAGGAGGGGGGAGTGGGGAGGGAGGAGAAAAACGAGGAGCAGGTGCCAGGGGCTTATGTGGAGAGCAAATGTTTTGACAATGATGAGGGTAATGAATGTATAAATGTGCTTTATAATGGATGGATGGATGGATTGTGATAAGAGTTGTATGAATCCCTAATATAATGATTAAATAATAGGGAAATGATTTTTAAAAACCACCAACTCTCTGTCATACACATGAGTCTCCCTCGAGTTTTCTCTAGCATACCCAGACTAATACACAGTTCGCCCCTGGCCTATAGGGCCGCTATGAGTTGGCATGGACTTGAGGGCAGTGGGTTTGTTAGGGCTTTGGAGTTCAGCAGGCCTTTGTTGGTGTGTTTGAGTCTATTTTTGTAGCTGTTGTGTGCAGGTCAGTGGCTCATCTTACAGCACTCTATAGGACCATATTTTGTTGTGACCCATAAGGCTTTCATTTGTTAATATTTGGAAGTAGATCACCAGGTCTTTCTTCCTAGTCTGCCTTAGGCTAGAGCAGTGGTTCTCAATCTGTGGGTTGTGACCCCTTTTGGGGTCCAGTGACCTTTTAACAGGAGTCACCTGATTCATGGCAGTAGCAAAATTACAGTTATGAAGTAGCAAGGAAAATGATTTTATGGTTGGGGGTCACCACAACATGAGGAATTGTATTAAAGGAAGGTTGAGCACCACAGGGCTCGAGGTTCCACTGAAGCCTGCCCATCATTGCTGACCCTTCTGGGGTTTGTCATATCGGTGGCACGGCTTCCAATTTCACAGCAACACTCTAGCTACCACTGCACCACGAACTGATAGACAGGTGGTGGACTGTTCTTAAAAGCCACCTGATTTACGATGCTTTGTTTTGACAGCCCTGGAAAATGGATACAGAATCTAGTTTCATAGTCAATGCAAGACACACCTTGGGGCAGTAGGGATGGCATGAAGTGAATAGATTCAAAGTATATTTTAGGGAGAGGAAGGATGACAGTTAATGCCTGGGGGATGTGCAAGAAGGAAGGAAGCAGAGACACCAATGATATTAAGTGCCTGAGTTAAGACAGGAATTTCCAGGGAAGCTGGTGGGTCATGATGGGAGAATTTCACACTCCCCGGGGACAGGGGGAGCATTGATTAGTTCACATGTCTGCGCATCTTCTCAGAAAATAGAGGCTTTGTCATCCTCAAATGAAGCATGCATTTGGAGCTCAGAGAGGGCATGGAGTGCAAATGAAGACTGGGTTGGTTGAGATGGGTGGACCAGGGCCACTAGTCAATTCTGAGGAGCTTCAGCAAACCTGCCCAGTGTCTCTTGGAGAGTGGGCATGTCTCATGGCCACAGAGGGCCTTTTAATGTTTCACCTCCCACTGTAGCAGCGAGAGGCTCTATCAGCTCATCCTGGAAAGGAAACATACTACCTGCCATCAGGTTCATTTCTTCAAAAAGGATGGAAGAATACAAATGAAAGACTACAGTTTGAAGGGGTCTTAGGCAGACTATCAGGCTCATTAAAGCTTCATTTATTAAAACTTCATTATTCAGAGACATTCTCCCAGTAGGATGTATGCTGGGGTGGGGGTGGGCATGAGGAGGAAGGCTTGGAGCAAGGTAGGGGAACAACCCAACACCACCAAAAAATACCTTCCCACGAAGCAATTCCAGTGGGCTCAGATTAGATAGAAGTTTCATCCTCTGGGTACTTGATGTTTGTCCCTCTCTTTTATCTGAATGCTCTTTCCACATTGCTCAGATGAAGCATCAAATTTGTATTAAAATGCAAGTTAGGAAGCATCATCCCCAACCAACCCTGTTCATCGAAATGGTAGTGCTCTCTCCGGGTAGTGCTTGTTTGTCAACAAGCTGAAGCAGTTGAGCTGGGGCTCTGTGAGGCCCAGGAGCATGAGTTCATTAATATCCGACCCATAATGCCTTGCTGGGTTTATGCCAACAAAGCCCTGTCACTCCTTACCTTAGGATTTACTCACTCCTTGAAACAGGCATTTATTTACACACAGTTTGACCTCATGATGGTGTTCAGCAGATGTGGATCTTACTTATTTGCATTGTTCTGTGACAGTTGCAAAATTCGTTAGTGGCTCAGGGATCAATCCTCTGTGGACTGCCCCCAAAGCTAGATGAAGCAAGCGGGTTCTCACTGATTCATCCTCCCTCCTTAGCAATGCTTGCTAATCAGGATAACATAGTGCTCATTAAAGAAACTGCCTGTATCAGTTTAAATTTGTGACCTGGGCGGGAGGGAGGGTCATGATCACAAGTGACAGAAACTGATGCTTGACTAACTTAGGGGAAAAGGCCTAATGGTGGATAAATGGTGGGAAGACAAGAACATGTGGCAAATGCCTGGGAAATCTCAGGGCTGTGAAGCCGGTACTGGCGAAACACTCCTCATGAGGCCAAAGCGTGCCCTCTGTAGTACATTAAATCACATTCACAAACACACATTCATGTTCACATGGAACCTGAGGCTATGGCCTTACTTGGAGAGGAGGTCTTGGCAGATGTGCTTAGTTAAGGATTTCAAGAGCTCCATCTTTCTGGGTTTAGATTTCAGATGGATGCTACATGCACTGATTGGTGTGTTCTTATAAGAAGAGGAGTGGGCACACAGAGACCCCGTGTGAAGACACTGGCAGAGATTGGATCAGTGCATCTATAAGCCAAGAAATATCAAGGATTAGCAGCAGTGACCAGAAGCAGAGAGAGGCTACTTTGATTCTCCTTCAGAGCTCTCAGAAGGAATGAATCTTGCCCACACCTTAATTTTAACCCTTTGCCCTTCAGAAAAGTGAGAGAACAGATGCCTGCTGTTTAAGTCACTCGATTGGTAGCCATTTGTTACAGCTACCCAAAAGAACCATTATGGATTGATCTGTAGCCCCCTCAAAATATGTGAGAAATTGGAGCCTTGGTGGACATGATCCTGTTTGAAAAGAAGGGAGTTCTTTTGTAATATAAATGAGGCCATATGGCCACTGGAGATCCCCTCATAGAGGGGTTTAGAAGAGGAGATGGGTCAGTCAGAGGGGCGATGCTGGTGAGTGGAGGGTGAGTGGGTTGGAAAGGGGGAACTGATTACGAGGATCCACATGTGACCTCCTCCCTGGGAGATGGACAGCAGAGAAGGGGGGGAAGGGAGATTCGGGATAGGGCAAGATATGACAAAATAACAATGTATAAATTACCAAGGGTACATGAGCAAGGGGGGAGCGGGGAGGGAGAGGGAAAAAAAAGAGGACCTGATGCAAAGGGCTTAAGTGGAGAGCAAATGCTTTGAGAATGATTGGGGCAGGGAATGTGCAGATGTGCTTTATACATTTGATGTATGAATATGTATGGATTGTGATAAAAGTTGTATGAGCCCCTAATAAAATGTAAAAAAAGAAAATGATTAGGGCAAAGAATGTACAGATGTGCTTTATACAATTGATGTATGTATATGTATGGATTGTGATAAGAGTTGTATGAGTCCCTAATAAAATGTTAAAAAAATGAGGCCATATGAGAATAGGCTTGAGCCTAAACCTAAACACTTCTGAGTTAAAGGCCAGGATAGACCCAGTAACACACAGTACGGGGAGAAAGATAGCAAGGAATGCCAAGGAACTTTCTGGTATCCACAAAGAAGGACCCTGACCTAGAGTCGCACCCCAAATTTGAACCTGTAAGCTCCAAAGCAGTGGGAAAAGTGTTTTAAGGCTACTGACTTGTTGGATAATTTTTGGTTAAGGAGATTAAGACAGGAACTTAAGACATCCTCCAATCCTTCCGCTGGCTTCGTTCCATTTTTCTCACATTCAAGAGTCCTCCCAGAGGATTCAGTCAGGTTGTTGTTGTTGTTGTTCAGTGTCATAGGGAGGGTTTGGATTCATTGTGACCATACATACAACATAATCATACACTGCCAGGTACTGTACCATTCTCACAGTTGTTCTTAAGTTTGAGCCCATTGTTGCAGCCACTGTGTCAATCCCATTTGTTGAAGGCCTTCCTCTTTTTCATTGCCCCTCTACTTTCCAGAACACGATGTCCTGCTCCAGGGACTGATCTCTCCGGACAACATGTCAAAGTTAAAGCGAAGTCACATTATCCTTGCCCTGAGGAACATTCTGGTTGTCCTTCATCCAAGTTAGATGGGTTTGTTCTTTTGGCAGTCCATGGTACATTCATTACTTTTTTACATCACTATTAATCAAATATATCTATTCTTCTTTGGTCTTCCTTATTCAGTGTTCAACTTTCACATAAATATGAGACAGTTGAAAATACCATGGCCTGGGTCAACCCGCCCCAGTCCTCAAAGTAATCTCTTGCTTTTCAACACTTTAAAGAGGTCTCGTGTAGCAGATTTGACTAGTGAAATGTGTCATTTGTTCTCTTCTCTGCTGCTTCCATGAGAATTGATTGTGGATTCAAGCAAGACAAAATCCTTGACAATTTCGAACTTTCCTCCATTTATCATGATGTTATCAATAGGTCCAGTTGTGAGGGTCTGGTTTTCTCCACCTTGAGTCATAATCCAAACTGAAGGCTTTAATCCTTCATCTTCATCAGCAAGTGAATCAAGTCCTTCTCATTTTCAGCAAAATTGTGTCATCTGTATAATGCAGGTTGTTAATAAGCCTTCCTCCAACCTGATGCTCCATCAGGCACTGCCCCTTAATGAGTTTAGGTCATGAAGGATAGTCCTCCATAGGCACATTAATTATTACCCTTCCCCCCTCACATAATAAATTCAGAAAGAGAAAATTTTCCCCAAAGCAATGGAAAGCTTACTAGAGAAGTGGAGGGTGCTCAAAGCCAAAGGTGACACAAACTGGAAATCAGTACTAGTTTTCAATACCTGCAGTCATCTAATAGTTCACTGCACTATCTAAGGAAAGGTGAGGAGAACTGGGGCAATTCCATTAAAAAAAGACAATGCAGGGTATGTAAGTCCGTCATTCCTCTGGAGAAGAAAAACACATAGTTGGGTTGTAGAGCTTTGTTTGCTAATCAACCGAATGTAGTTGTAAGGCAGGGGTGTGTGTGCGCGCGTGTGTGTGCGTGCGTGCGTGTGTGTGTGTGTGTGTGTTGAAGGGAGGGGCTTGCCATTCTATTTCACAGCCAGGAGAAAGATGAGCCTCTTCCCATATCTTTTGCTCTGTGGCAAGTTACTGATCTACAAGGAACTTTTATTTGACAAGGACATTGCCGAGAAAAAAACGGGAAGCTTGTGTTCATCTCTGCTGAGAGGTGGAGTCAAAGAGATGGGCTTTATGACAGACACCCTGATCGTGCAGCCAAACTATGAAATGGCCTCATACATTCAACACATCGGGACGTTTCCAGGGCATCTTCCAAAAACTAGAGGAAGTCTCCCATGCTTGAGGAGTTGATTGTGCTCTCCAAATCTAGGTATTATGCTTTACAATACTAATGCTTTCTTTTTTATTAAATACTTTTATTGGGGGCTCTTAGGGCTCTTATCACAATTCATGCATTCATCCATTGTCAAGCACATTTGTACATATGCTGCCATCATCATTTTCAAAGCGTTTGCTTTGTACTGGAGCCCTTGATATCAGTTCCTCATTTTCCCCTCCCTCTCCCACTCTCCCTCTTTCATGAACCTTGATAAATTATAAATTATGATTTTCATATTTTGCATTGTCTGCTGTCTCACTTCACATACTTTTCTGCTGTTTGTCCCACTGGGAGGGAGTTCTATGTCAATCCTTGTGATTGATTTCCTCTTTCTACTCCCACCTTCCCATTACTCTCTTGATATCTCTATTCTCATTGTTGGTTCTGAGCGGTTTATCTGTCCTGGATTCCCTGTGTTGCGAGATCTTATCTGTAGCAGTGTAAATATTCTGGTCTACTAAGATTTATAAGGTAGGATTGAGGCCATGATAGTGGGGGGAGAAGCATTAAAGAACTAGAGGAAAGTTGTTTGTTTCATCGGTGCTGTAGTGCACCCTGACTGCCTCTTCTCTTTCTTGTGACCTTTCTGTAAGGGGATGTCCAATTGTCTATAGATGGGCTTTGGGTCTCCACTGCACACTCTTCTTCATTCACAAAGATATTATTTTGTTCTGGGTCTTTGATGTCTGATACATGATCACGTGTACACCTCATGATCATACAGGCTGGTGTGCAAAGAATGTACAGACGTGCTTTATACAATTGATGTATGTATATTTATGGATTGTGATAAGAGTTTTATGAGCCCCTAATAAAATGTAAAAAAAATAATTTGACAAATCCTGGTTAAAGGATATGTTTTTCTCAAGAGAATAATTACCTATTAAAATAATAAATATTGACAAAAATAATATACAACTGTCAATTATTTCAGAAATGGTAAAATCAGGTTTGGTTTGGTTTTCTCTTCACAGGAGATACTTGGGCTGGGATTCACACACATACAATTTCAACCTAAAGTAATTTGGAACAAATAATTAGGATGGAGAGAAACTGATTGTGTTGAGTGAAGCACATGGAGGTCAGAATTTAACGGCATAGAGAGACTACCAGTCCTTCTGGGATTGATTTCAACTTGTCCCAAGTGTGATTTCTTTCTCCCCTGTCTTCTGAGGAAGAATATGGGCTTTTAATTTTTAGGATCTGCCCTCCAGGAAAATAAGAGGCATGCGAACCTAGTTGCTGAAGGTTCCTTGAAGTGCTCTTCCACATGGGTGAATTGGAAAACTCCAGACACAAGAGCAAAGAAACACTTGGCACCCCCTGCACCTGCTCCTGTGGCAAAGATTGTGTCCCATGTACCCTGAGCTCCCTCTGCTGCCCAATTAGGGTTGTGATGCTTGAGATGTTTGACCATTAAGCCTTCATTGTGTCTCCTAGTACGTTTCCTACATTTTACATGTCAGTGTCCTCAGGTTTCAGATTGTTAAAACACATGCAGCTGGTTGAGCTATAGTGGTTGCAATGCATCAATATGTGAAAACTGAGTTGTTGCTAAGACTCATCACAAGGCTTCTGTGCCACATAACACAGGTCGTGTTTCCCAGAGCATTTTAGATCTAGAAACATTGATATTTTCAGACCTGGAAGCTAGACATAGCACTTTGAGACATAGCACATAGCTTTCCCAACTCATGACTGGTCTGTAGCAGCTCTATCTGCACGATCACACCTAGGAATACGGGGGGAAATATAATTTAAAACCATTCTAAGATGAAAAGAACTGCTTTTGACATGAAGGTGCTTACAGGGTAGGACATTCATGTCACCAAGAAGAATCCAGAAGGGTGTCACCTCCACAGGCATCTCTGATTAACATGGTAAGGATGAAGGCCTAAGATACCTGACTTTCATGTGTGACTTGGAGCTCTGTTACCATATTTTACTGTAGGCGATCCACGTGTGCTGCGCTTGTGGAAGCAGAAAGAGGATGGCTCTGAGTAGGAGCAGTAATGGCCTCTAGAGGGGATTTTCCTGACCTGTGTTCTGTGAGGTCAATCTCTACCCTTCATCATTTGCACTGACTGTGGACAAACAATTTCTTCCTGAAAACCATGGGTAGATTTGTAGAAATGCAGACAGTTGGCCTGAGGTGTGAGCCATAATGAAGGGAATTCCTGGGGATACTATTTTCCTAGGAATGTTCCACTTTCTCTCTGGGCAGCCCAGTTCTACCCTTAGGACAAGGGTAGCCCATGAGATGTGCAGGCTGTTGAGTTAAAGTGGAAGGTAAAATGATGAACATTTCTGAGCATCCACTTCAAAACAAAACACTTTTATTAGAACTTTCCCCCTTATATAATTCAATACTTCAACCATATCAAGAAGAGTTGTATAATCTTTACCACAGTCAATTATAGAACAATTTCTCCCCCTCTGTAATCATTATTCATGTAATATATTTCACATACTTGCAAAACTGTATGCAACAAAACTTTCACCGATTCAACGCCTTCTACATGTGTAATTCAGTGCCATTGAGTATTCTTTTCAGGTTGTACAACCATTATTTTTATCCCCCTGCATATTGTTTCACTGCAGTTAAACTTAATTTAATGCCCCCCTAAGCCAAATCTCTTCCCACTTCACACATGGTAACCATAGATCGTTTTCTTTCTTTCTTTCTTTCTTTCTTTCTTTCTTTCTTTCTTTCTTTCTTTCTTTCTTTCTTTTTTCTTTCTTTCTTTCTTTCTTTCTCTTTCTTTCCTTCCTCCCTCCCTCCCTCCCTTCTTTCCTTCCTTCCTTTTCTTTCTTTTTCTTTCTTTCTTTCTTTCTTTCTTTCTTTCTTTCTTTCTTTCTTTCTTTCTTTCTTTCTTTCTTTTCCTGATATAACATTCACATTTCCATACTTAAAACACTTCTAAAAAAAGTTGTATGCCCATTTTCAAAATAAGCTTAATGCTCCCTCCTGCTTCACAGATCCACTGATTACTCCTCCCCCTTCCATACAAACCATTGCCTCAGTTATGGTCTCTATTCATCCACTCCTTTACTTCCAAACTTGGAGATAATAACAAAAACAATTAAAAACAAAGATATAATTAAACATAAAGAAAAATTATAATGACATAAAGATACAAATAAGAGTAGAGTACAAAACAAATAGAGAAGGTACCTACTTCGCTTTTCCTGTCCTGCTCTTTATCTGCCTCCATGGTTGCTGTGGTAGTTGTATAATCTGCTGTCAATTTGAGACTTAAGATGAAGGGATGGAGTTTAGTCTGTCAATCTGGGTGCAGTTTGATGACATCATTTGGAGGCACTGAGGAGAAAAATAGCTCGCTGGAGGCAGGACACAGTCTCATGCCCTGTGAGACATTCCTGTCAACAATGCACAAGGAGCTACGCTAGAGCCCTGGAGCTGAAGGAGCCACGTGGAGACTCTTAACAGCTTTGAGATGTTTCCACCCATCTCCACTGGATCCACAAGACTTTGCACCCACTGGCATGTGCTCTTCATGCATTCGGCATCATTGCATGTGTTGCATGAGTCTGAAGAATTTATAGTCTGGTGTCAGATATCTGGGCTAATATCAGACTTATGGACTTGAACTGGACTGGGCGGTTATGCCTTCTTAATGTACAATTTCTCTTTGATATAAAGTTCTCTCTTGTACACATATGAATGTCTGTGAATTTTTTTCCCTAGTCCACCCAGACTAACATAGTTGTGGAGTTTCACATGTTCACTTTCCAGGCACTAGGTAGAGGTGCCCATGGTATATGACAGGATTTAGCTAGATCCATCCTCTAGGTGATCATATTCTGGTTACAGGATCTTAACATGGCTCTGCTCAATACTTACCTTCATTGAAAAATCAATGAAGATAAGGGCATTACAGCAAAGTGGGGTGAAGAAAGCAGATGGTACCAGGGTATCAATTATCTGGGATCTAAATGGCTTGTCTTCAAGCAGCCATCTAAGTCAGGTGTCAAGGAAGTCCACAATGAAGAAGCACACCAGCATGTGTGACCCAAAGATAGTGACAATTCAAATGTGATGAAGGAAAAACCTTCAGAGCTCAAATTATGAACATCCCATTTGTCAAAGGGTAGGTGAACAGTGAGAACTCAAAAAAATCCATCTGAAGAATATTTAGTCATATTAAACCTCTGGCAGATCCCCTTGAAAAGCTTTACTCTCAGACAGAGATAACTGCGAACTTGATCATGGTGGATCAGACCATGGCATAATATGACAATTGGTCAGTTGACCTACCTCTCGATCCAACCTGTACTTGCTCTAAGGTAAAGCATTTCTCACTTGTTCCATGACAGGATTTTTTTTTTTTTGCTGAACTTTAAAATATTGATGGTAGTCTTTCCTTCTTTATTCTTCATTTTCATTTTTATCTTTATATTATTATTATTTTCTTCTTGCTGTTTTATTTTGGTTTTGTTTTTTGTTGTTTCTATTGGGTTTCAAAGTTTGTAAAGCACAGAAGGCGCGGATCCCTAGAGACAATAACTGATGCAATGGTCTATAGGGCCCTAGGGGAGTAGAGGAGTAGGAAGGGTGAGGAACTTTCGGGAGCAAACAATGAATGTGGGAGGGGGAGAGAACCAAAGAATTCATTATTATATATATGCATATATACATATAGTACAACATTTAAAACATCTATGTAAATGAATACTATTTTTAAAAAACATTTTATTAGGGACTCAGACAACTCTTATGACAATCCATACTTACATTAATTGTATAAAGCACATCTGTACATTCTTTGCCCTCATCATTTTCAAAGCTCCCTCCTCCCTCATGTTCCCTTGACAATTTATAAATTATTATTTTGTCATATCTTGCCCAGTTCAGAGTCTCCCTTCACCCCCTTTTCTTTTGTCTGTCCCCCAGGGAGGAGGTCACATGTAGAGCCTTGTAATCGGTTCCCTCTTTCCAACCTACTCACCCTCTACCCTGCCAGTATCACCCCTCACACCCTGGTCCTGAAGGTATCATCCTCCCTGGATTCCCTGTGCCTCCAGCTCCTATCTGCACCAGTGTACATCCTCTGCTCTATCCAGACTTGCAAGGTAGAATTTGGATCATGGTAGTGGGGTGGGGTGGGGTGGAGGGAGGGGTGGAAGCATTTATGAACTGGAGGAAAGCTGTATTCTTCATCAGTGCTATATCACACCCTGACTGACTCAAGTCCTCCCCTAGACCGCTCTGCAAGGGGATCTACAGTGGCCAACAAATGGGCTTAGGGTCACCACTCTGCACTTTCCCCTTCATTCACTCTGGTAAGATTTTTTTTTTCTTATGATGCCTATACCTGATCCCTTGCACACCTCTTGATGACACAGGCTGGTGTGCTTCTTCCATGTGGGCTTTGTTGCTTCTGAGTTAGATAGCCGTTTGTTTACCTTCAAGCCTTTAAGACCCCAGACACTATCTCTTTTGTTAGCCGGCACCATCAGCTTTGTTCACCACATTTGCATATGCACCTGTTTGTCCTCGGTGATTGTATCATGGAGGTATGCACCCAATTATATGATTTTTTTGTTCTTTGATGCCTGATATGTGAATATTATATACATCTATTTTTAAAACTATATAAAAACAAACAAAGCCTGACCAATGGTTACCATGGGTGAAGGTGAAATGGTTGTTGCTTAGGGGGAATTCAGTTTATATTATTGGTGATGGGATAATTTTGAAAAGGATATCAATAATGGTTGTAAACATGAAAAGTATCATCAAAGATACTCAATTGTACATATAACAGTGGTTGAATTGGAGAATGTTTTCCTGTGTACATTTTGCCAAAAATGTAATGATATGAACAAAAGGAAGAAAAAATTTAATCGATAGTGATGATGATTGTATGCCCCCCACTTTTTTTAAAAAAGAAGCATCTTTATTAATACAGTATTTATTTGTCTCTGTCAAACCTTGAGCCAATTATTTTCCCCAGGCTGTCCGGGGAGGTGCAGGGAAGGGAAATTTTGGGCAGAGAGACTTGGGACAGAGAAATGTGGGGGGTAGAAATGGCTCCTTCACATGGTAAAAAGGATGAGGAAGGCCACCATCAGGCAGAAAAGCCCGAGGGCCTTCGAGAAGGCAAAGCCCAGGATGGCATAGGAGAAGAGCGGCTGCTTCAGAGAAGGGTTCCTGGCATAAGCAAGGATGAGGCTCCCAAACCCAGTCCCAATGCGGGCTCCAGAGATGCCACTCCAACTGTGGCAGCCCCAATGAGCTTGGCTGCTGTGTCAATATCCTTTGAGATATGCTGGTTTGGAAGCTGTGACTAGGGATCAATCAAGTCAGGGAATGTAGGGATGCCAAGCTGCTGAAGCGCTCTTCTGTCAGTGTCTAGGATGTTTCTGCGCCACAGATGGGACACCTCATCAGCTGGGAGGCATTCCTGACCAAGGGATGAGTGGAGAAGAATTTGGCACTGGCAAAAAATTTTAGGGGATGAGGGGTAGTGGCAGGCAAGCTGCTCCTACTGCAGAGAAAATCAAGACAGGTATATGCCTCTTCTTGAAATGATTGAATTATATCATGTGCATGAAATTCCAATAAAACTGTTTTAGAAAAGAAACAGAAGATCATCTGTTACTTACACAGACCCTCATTGAAGGGCTTTGGTTAACAGGCTCATGGCCCAGTGCCTGTCTTTGTGAATAACATTCTATTAGCACACAGCTATGCCCTTTTCTCTTTCCTGCTGTTGTTTTCACAATCAGTAAGGTTGAATAATTGTCTCCAAGTCTATATGACCAATGGAATAATCAATTATAGTTTTCAGAGGTCTTTTTGAAAAAAGAAATTTACTGACCCCTGATCTAGGGGAAGAATCTGGATGAAAAACAGCAAGGCTTGATGAAAAACATAATTCTAAACTATGAAGATTGTTTGACAGGATATAATATTTTTTAAAAATAACTGATAGATAAGTAAGAACTACCAATCCTAATGGGACAGTCATGACTTGCCTAGCTGTTAAATGAAAATTCAGTCATTCAGACCCACGAACTGCTGTGTGGGAGAATTTGTGGTGGAATAATCTCATAAGGAAATACAGGCTTGGAAATCTTGTAGGAGCAGTTCTAGTCTGTCCTCTAGAATTACTATGACTTGGAACTGATCAATGTCAACAGAATTTTAGTTTGGGTGAAAGCAACTTTTTACAATATATTGCACTTGAATAAATGACACCACGTTTCAAACCACCAACTTTACAGCCATTAATTGAGGCCTTAACGGTTAGCACTCCACTGAGTCTTCCTGAAAGATATTCAGACTGTGGCAGTTACATGATCTCCTGTGAACCTGCGAAGGGGTGCAGTCTAGCCTGTCAATCAGGTCACGCCTTAATGACCTCATTTGGAGGTGCAAAGGAGATGAATAGCTCACTGAAGGCTAGATACACTCTCTCCCTGTGAGGCATTGTTGTTGACAAGCCACATGGAGCTATGCTAATGGCAGCCAGAACCTTGGAGCTGGAGGAGTCACGTGGAGGCCCACGCCAGCAGTAAGATGCTTCTAATGCCACTGGATCCACAAGACTTTCCACCCACTAACCCGTGATTTTCTTGCACCTGGCATTGTATCATGTATTGCATGAGTCTGAAGAGGAATTTACAGAATGGTATCAGACATATGGGCTAATATTGGCCTTATGGGTTTAATCTGCACTGGACTGGTGTGTTTTCTCAATATACCGTTGCTCTTTATATAAAGCTTTTTCCTATACACATAGGAGTGTCTATGAATTTGTTTCTCCAGTCCACCAGGACTAAAACACTGACCTTCTCAAAATGCACGCTGATCCCCCCTGGAAAATTTCTACTCCCTATGGGACAAGCTCATTTGGGTTGGTTGTTTTTCTCTCTATGAGAATGTTTTATTTTCTTACAATACAACTTTGAATTCACAGAAATTAAGGGTAGGAACTGAATCATAAAAAGAAAACAAAACATAAATTCCCGTGTGAAATAGTGAGATGAAGAACCCTGGATCACAATAGAGATCCAGACTAGAAACTCCCTCTCCAAATGCACATGATCCAGAATCATTCCTTCTGTTCATGCCCTTACAGAGCCCTGCAACACAGCTCCCTCCCTGCATAGGAGGTTTGTGTCTGTACTCACTTTGACTTCTCTCTGTGTTTCTTCCCCACCATTATACATGGACGTGTGATTGACTTTTAGACTGTCCTTTCGCTGATACGGTGTGTTCTTGGCAATGTCTCTGGAGATGGTAAACCAGCTTTCATGGAATCTGTACAATATGTGATATCAACAGTACTAATAAGACACCCTGCAGGCCTGGAACTTGGCTCATACAGGTCATGGAAAAGTTACTAAATGTAAATCCAGAGTTTGCACATTAGAATCTCAAAAATGTCTTATGCTCCCTCAAGTTTCCTTCAGACTCAACCAGTTGCACATTGCAATTGCCATTTTCAAACAAAATATATGCCGGTCATGAAAACGATCACACATGTCAACTATGTGCAACTCATACCCACTCACACACACTTGCTCTCAATAGCATTACTTATTAAAATAGCTGCCTGAAAAACCCAGCTTAGTACAGACTCCATGATGATTCTGTGTTCATACAAATTTCAGAACAGCGACTCTTGTAGATTATGGTACTGAGGATCTTCTCCAAGAACTGTTTTGTTGGGATTGGGGTGTTTTTTTAATCAGCATAAGGAGGGCCTTTATTTGCATATGCTTCTCCTGGAGAGAATGAGCCTGATTCACAGATAAAGCAGTCACAAAACCCCATGCTTCAATCCCTGAGCGTTTCACCTCTGAGAGTTTCCCCAAGAAGAGGAAGAAACTGACATATTGGCAATGAGGCCTATTTTCCCAGGTGTATTAAATCAGAATAAGAGCTAAATTTGAGTAAATACATCATGAGACTATATCCAATGGACTATGTGCAGATTTGCATGTGAGTGGTAACTTTGTAATAAAGTTTAAAAGGGGTCAATCTGAGATGAGAATGTTGGCTGCTTCCTCATAGAACACATTCCCTTCCGTGACTTCTCCATTCTTCTAGAACAAGGCCTATTCTTTCAGGCCACAGAAAGTGATGAAGAAGATGGTTGAGGAGGGAGACACAAATTAAGTTTGAGAACAGCTTTGGGAATAAAGGCAGTAGTCCTCTCCTCTCAGGGACTTATATCTTTCTAAGATACTCAGAACAAAACCAAGAGCATTTAAATTGTCAGATACTCATTTTCTCTCTGCAATAGATTATGTAAAATTTGATATTCAAATAATTGAAGGTCAGCTAAATCTAGAAATCTCATTGAATTCAGCCAAAAATAGCTCCCATTCAATGTGTGCTGTAAATAGGAGTGGCTTTTGTAAGTCACTAAGAAGGAAGAACTTTTCTTTGACAACTACACTCCTACATCTACTCAAGAGTTATTCTCGTGTGGAAAGAGTACATGCAACACTAAAAAAATTACCTTTGACACAGGAAGACATGTAGTATCCACAAAGTCATCATTAATAAAGTTATTCACGCCTAATCTTACATTTCATACAGGATCTTATACCAAAATAGCTGAAATTCTTCACTTAAGGTTGTGTGTCAATGGATACTGGGAATGTTACCGGTATCAAACAACAAAATACTAGCAAAGCCACTAGGAGGAGGATGAGCTCATTAATAGGACAAATGTGGACCCTCTGGGTGAAACCAGAAGGAGTGGCCGACATTCTTTGGGGCTGTGAAGGTGAAGATACAACATCCAGCATGAAGAACTGAATGATCCCGTTTGGCCCTAAGCTCTCCCTGAATCCTGAATTTTCACAAAAAGGTAGTGTGTTTCCTGGACTATCATGGGCTGCAGGTTCTGAAGGATAGTCTGATATAGGATATTAACACCCAGATAATAAAATGCAGTTGGCGAATTTATGTATTTTCAGATGGGATTCCAGAAAAGATACACACACACACACACACACAGCCACAAAGGTTAGGAAAAACAACCAAAGCTGTCCTGACCCCTGAGATTTCCCCAAATGTTGGAAACTTGACTGAATAATTTGTGGTAGTAGAGCCCTGCGTTCGCACTCTACCCTGGGGTAAAAAAAAGGAAAACAAAAAAAGCAAAAATCAGCAACAACAAAAATTGTGTCATTTGAAGAAACAATTCAATATAAAATAGGCAGACTGCCTATCTTTTATTAAATTATTAGCTAGATGATTGCCAGAATTCCTCAGAGTGTGCTGAAAGAACATACTGTTAGACTTTCAGCCAATACTCAAACACTTAATAGATACCTTTACCCAGGCACCATTTTCCTGAAGTCTGATTGGAAAATATTTTATCTGAGCGTCTTGAGAACTCTGATGCAGGGACCGCTGGCAAAGTCATTTCCTGTCCTTAAAGGTTAAGAAGCGGATTGTTGCTGTGGGACAGAATATAGTTTTGGTTACAATATAACTTTGAATTCACAGATGCCAGGAGTAGGCACAGAAGTATTATTTTTTAAATTAGAGATTTCCCACAAGGAACTGAGATTTCTGAGAATCCACATATAACCACAGGAAACCAGCCTTGAGCTCCAGCTGCTCCTGGGTCTGAGTCCTGTGCTTTGTGGGTCCTGCGCACCCCCTGGAGACCAATATCCTCCCACCAGGGGAAGTTTGTGTCCGGGCTCTCACTGACTTCCCCTCACTGTGTCTCTTGCACAGTAATACATGGCTGTGTCTTCGGCTTTCAGGCTGTTCATCTGCAGATACAGCGTGTTCTTGGCGTTGTCTCTGGAGATGGTTAATTGGCCCTTTACTGAATCTGTATAGTATGTACTAACACCAGTACTAATGCCTGCGACCCACTGCAGGCCTTTCCCTGGATACTGGCGGGCCCAGCTCATCCATGGTCACTGAAGGTGAATCCAGAAGCTGCACAAGAGAGTCTCAAAGACTCTCCAGGCTTTCTCAGATCGCCCACAGACTACACCAGGTGCACCTCACACTGAACACCTGCAAACAGACACTCTGATTAGATGACTTACATACAAACACATGCACTCACAATTATACACACACACAGCAAGCTCTACAATGATTACCATGTAAAATGGCCAAAATGAAAGCCACGTTTGGTACCAAATTCATTATGTGTCCTCTGGACTAGCTCTTGCTTTCAAAATATTAACAGCAGAGACCCCGGAAACGGGTACTGTCCTCTGAGAAGTCCCACAACAGGGCCTGTGGTTGTTTTATCAGCAGGCAGAGAGCTGCATTTGCATGTCCCCTGATATTTAGAAGCAGATGAGTAGAGAATATGGACAAGAGTTCTCCCTCAGACTGAACGAGCACTCCCAACAGAAAACAGCTCTTAAGCAGGTTGTTTATCAAGCATTGCTTTAATTGTTATCAATTATCAATCTTTTTAAAAAATAGTTTTCAATTTGTAAACTTTATATTACATACATAACAAACTTTCTAATTGAGTGGTATGAGCATTCACAATGCATCCTCTCTGATTCCCCTTATGGTGTGGATTCACATGATGATAGTGGACCGTTCTATTACCTGTTTCTTGTGTGGGAACCTTACTGATTTTCTTTCCTTCTAAGCATTTCCATATTTCAGTGATATTTGTACAGTGTGGACAGGAAGTTCTTCATAAAGCATGTCCACAAAACATGCAGAATGGTGTCTCCTCTCCGGTTTCTGATCTGAGAGATTCCAGTCCTCCTGCTTTTGTGATAATCAGGAAACCTGGCTATTTATCACTTTTCTTCATCTTCTAAAAGAGTCAGTTTTCTATAATCAGCTTACTGGTTGTGTTCCTGTTATTTCATTTATCTTGGTTACTTTTTTATTGTCTCTCCCAGGCCCGTGCTACCTATGCCATGGATATTACCTATGCATACTCACCTTTTTCTAGTTCCATTAGTTGGAAACTGAAGTAATCAATCTCAGAGTTTTACTTCTACACTATACAACTGTGTGTTGCTATGAATTCCTCATTAAGTTCTCTTCAGATGAACCCCACGGTTTGTTGTCTTGTGATTTCATTTAATCCAGTACAGCCATCCAGGATGTGAAAATCATTAAACACATGTTCATGACACAAATAATATAGTATATATCCATATATTCATCACTCACACTCACTGCCATGAGCCAGTGCAGACTCATCATGACCCTATAGACAGCGTAGAATTGTCCTTGAGCACTTCTGAAACTGTAACTCTTTAGGGAGAAGAAAGCCCTGTTTTTCTACTGTGGAACAGCTAGTACTTAACAACTCCTGAAATTTCAGGTCGCAGCTTAATGAGTAACCAACACACCACCAGGATTCATTTATGCATACATATATTTAAATGTGTTTATGCATACAACATATAAATGAATGAATATTGAAATTGATGTGGTGTTTTGTAATATTTAGGAAGACAAGATTCTCAGAGAAAATGTTTTGGAGGGAAAGGAAACCCTAGATACTAAGAGGAAGCTCCTTGCTCCCATGCCTCCCCCATTGCCCTTGCCCAGAAGTCTGGCTCCTGTGCTCTGTGCAGCTCATGTGATCCCTATAGACTAAGGTCATTATTACAGGGAAGGTTGTGCCTGGATGGCACTGAGTCCTCTCACTGTTCCTCTCACACAGTAATGGACAGCTGTGCCCTCAGTGGTCATTGCGCTCAGCTGCGGGGAGAACTGCTTGGTGGATATGCTTTTGGCGCTTGAGAGTCAGCTGCATTAAGGCAGGTAATTGTTTCCTGATGCTCAAACATATTGATAACAAGTGCTGCAAACTTTTCTGCTGGTTGTGGTAGATTCAGGTCCAGAAATATGGAGCCACAAGAGACAGCAAATCTTAGGGAGAGGATTTGTGAGGGATTCATCACTCCTGGGCTCAAATCCTGATGCTGTACCTGTCACAGGGCACCCAGGACAGGGAGGAAAAAAATCCATGCTGACAACTAATGTAAGTCTCTTTTATGTTAACCCATTTTTGGAGTCTCTTGCTATTACGAGAGACATAACTTCCAGGCCAAAGAATATATGAAAGAAAATAAAAACTTGCGGACAAGTTATACAGTTTCTGGAGAATTGTGACCAGTGTGGTGCCTTTCACCATGTTTTGAACTTTAGCCTGGAAATTGAAGGAGTGATCTGCATGTTAGAGCCCAAGGAGAACAAAGTAGAGATACTTTCAATCTTTTCTCAAAAAACCGAAAAGAGAGTCTAATGTCTTCATCTTCTCTGGAATTGGCTTCCATTTATTGAGAACTCAAGTTCCTTACACCAAAGAGTGGAGAAAATGTCTGGACACAGAAAGCTTAGAGAGTGTTAAGAAATTCTGATTTCATTAACCCCCAGCTGACAGTGGATATTACTTCTACTGTGTTCTCTCATTTCTCTGAATAGTCTCTTGAAAATTCAGTCCTCTTTCTTTAGCCTAACATGTAAATTAGCACGAGTTGAGATGGTGGACATGTACAGAGTTTTGAGATGCAAATGGGCAAAGGACATGAATAGATACTTGACTAAAGGGGACATTCAATTTGCAAAGATACACATCCAAATATGTTAATTCCCATTACTCATTGGTGGTGTTATTGTTTATTTGGTTGACTTTGTTTTTGAGATCTTTTCTTGGAATGGTTACAGAATACCTGGCCATATTTTCTGGAAAACATTTTAAGCACTTTCACGGAATATTTTTTCTAAAACATATATGTTTAATACAACCTGTAGTGTGGTTTGTTTGTTTTTTCCATGAATTTTCATTGTGCATCACAGTAATACAGAATCATTGAAAGCTGTAGTAGTTTCTCTGTGCAACACGCTGTTCTG
This sequence comes from Tenrec ecaudatus, assembly GCF_050624435.1. Lineage (NCBI taxonomy): Eukaryota > Metazoa > Chordata > Mammalia > Afrosoricida > Tenrecidae > Tenrec > Tenrec ecaudatus. Next base: position 324,228 of record NW_027459379.1, on the reverse strand, counting down.
AGCAAATAACCTGAGAAGCTGTACTAACTGAAAACTATGACATCAAGATTGAAGGAAGCCAGGTTCATAATCCGGCACATGCAAATGACATAAAACTACATGTTGTAAGACAATATGACTTGTAGAACTTACTGATAAAGAGCAGGGATTACTGCCTTCACTTTAGATTAAAATTCAATGTAAAGAAAATTAAACTCCCTAATATGGGACCAATGGAAAGTATCAGGATAAATGGGGATAATATTGAAATTTGGAAGAAGTTCATCTCTCTTGGATCTACAATCAATATTCATGGAAGCTTGACTCAATCAACTGCTGCATTTAGTTGAGGAAACCTGTTGCACAGACCTCGTCAAAGGTGAAGAGCAAGGAAGTCTCTTTGAAGACTCAGATATACCTGGCCCAAATTACGAGGTTTCCAATTGTCTCATGTGCATGTCAAAGTCGGACAATGAATGAAAAGGATGAAAGATCAAACGATGTACCTGAATTATGGTACTGGAGAATAATTTGATGGTAGGATGGACCACCAGAAGAACAAACAATTGTATATTGAATGATGTGCAATGCTTAATAGAAAGAAGGGAGGAGGTGATTACTTCATCTCAAGTACTTCGGACATTTGTTAGGAAAATCAGAACTTGGATAAGGACCTAATGCTTTATGAAACATAAGGTTATTAAAAAAGGTAACCTTTAACAAGCTAGATTGGCACAGTAACTGCAAAAAAGGCCTCATACATCACAACTGTGAGAATGAAGCAAGACCTACGCTTCATTCTGTTTTCTCTAGTGTTGCTGTGGGTCCAAATTTATTTGATAGGACTTAAAACAGCAAAATGCAAGGTCAATGACAAACATTGAACTCAATGCAGAGTAAGTGAAGGCATTCACCTTTCAAATTGGAATCAGATAAGGCTATCATTAAATACCAATCTTAATTCGTATTGTGCTGAAACTGTGGTAGTTAAATAATCTGGTGTCAGCTTGAGAATATTGAAAGTGAAGGGGTGGAATTTAGCCTGTCAATCGGGTCACAGCTTGATGACCTCATTTGGTAATGCTATGGAAATAAATAGCTTGCTGGAGGAGGGATACACACTCACTCTAGTTGTGGGATACAAAATGCCCCCCAGCTTTGTCTCACACAAATTTCTGACAAACAGAGGTTATTTGAAAGCTCATGGTGGGAGGTCAGATGCTTAGACATATTCCTCCTGCAGGCATCTGTTCCACTCTAGGTGGGGTACCCACCCAACTGTTAATGGTTTCCATGGAGAGCCAGGAAACAGGTCAAACCTGCTTGGTGACATACAAAGTTAGGCTGCCATCCTGAATCTAGGATCCACCCATCTTATCACATGTAAACCCTTAATCCCTCCTCTTCCTATAGTGTATGTACCCCTATATCACCCCCCCTACCACTACTGTATTACCTATACCACAACCCTTTTCTCTGATGTATGTCTTTACCTGTAATTCGGGGGCTTACATGCCCCACCCAAAAGAAGATATATAAGCCTGGGTTAACAATATAAAGCCCTCTCCCCTCACTCTCCCTGGCTCTCAGCTCTCCCTTCATCTCCCTCCATCCTTGCTCCCCTGTTCCCTTTCCCATTGTCCTCCTTCCTCTCCTCCTCTCTCCTGCCCTCCTGTCTCCCATCTCCACGTGGATCACCAAGTGGGGCTGAGGTGAGCATGCTACCAGGAAATGTGTCTGACTCCATTATTTCAATCTCTCTTCTAATCTCTCCGTATTCTCTAGGACTTTATTATAATCTTTATATATCTCAACTGTACTATTGTGCCTATCAAACCTGCAATTAGTTGTGGGAGGCTGACCTTTACCTCACACTCCCTGTGACACGTTCCTGCTGATAAGACACATGGAGCTACACTAGATTCCTGCAGCTGGAGGATCCTGTAGAGACCCCTGCCAGCATTGAGAGTTTCCATTGCCTCTGGATCCACAAGTCTTTCCACCTACTGGCCTGCGATCTTCCTGTATCCAGGGTCATTGCATGTGTTGCATGAGTCTGAAGCGGTATTTTTAGATTGGTATTGGACATATGGGTTAATATAGGACGTATGGACTTGGATAGGATGTTTTCTCAATATACAATTGCTCTTTTATATAAAGGTCTTTCTTAAACAGATTTGAGTGTCTATGAGTTTGTTTCTCTAGTCCACCCTGACTAACACAAACTTTGAACAATAGCTATCAGTCAACAAATGAAAACCAAATGCATCCTAAATGGCAACAAAGAGGTAAAACTCTCTATAATTGCTGATGACAACTCTCTGTAATTGCTGATGATTTTCTAAACATAGAAAATCCAAAAGCCCTAGAAGAAAATTGTTGAAAGCTCTGAAAAGGAAATCAGAAAATAATATCATTTACAATAGCTACCTAAAAGATAAAATAAATGGAATAAACCTAAGAGAACCAAAGTCTTGTAGAAAGAAATCTATAAGAAAAACACTACTCCAAGTTACCAAAAGAAATGCAAATAATGAGACTAATGGACCATGTTCATGAAGCAGAAGGCTCAGCTTTGTGAAAATAACACACTCTAAGCAATCTATAATTATAATGCAATTACCATTATAATTAACTTCTGACCAAGATCCCAGTGTCTATCTTCAAGGACATGGAAATTACTGACCATATTGTAAAAGAAATGGGAGGAGATGAGTCACTCAGGGTTCAGTGTAGCAACAATGAAAATCAAAACCTTCCTCTAGTGCTTGAACGCTTCCTCCCCTCAATTCTCATGATCCCAATTCTGCCTTGGGGACCTGGTTAGACCAGAGGATGCACAGCGGTGCAGTAAGGATCTGGAAACAGGGAATCTAGGACGGATGAACCCCTTAGGACCAGCGGTGAGAGTGGCGACACCTGGAGGGAAGGGGGTATAGAAAGGGAGAACCGATCTAGGGGATCTACATGTAACCTCCTCTCTGGGTGATGGGAAACGGGAAGGAAGGTGAGGGGAGAGACCGGACAGTGTAAGATAAGATAAAATAATAATTTATAAACTATTAAGGGTTCATGGGGGAGGGGGGAGAAAAGAGGGAGGGGTAGGGGAAAAAGGAAAATGAGATGATTCCAGGAACCCAAGTGGAAGGCGAATTTTGAGAATGATGAGGGCAATGAATGTATAAGGATGCTTTACTCAATTGATGTATGTATGGATTGTGATAAGAGTTGTATGAGCCCCAATAAAATGATTTATTAAAAATTACTCTTCAACTTAAAAATATGAAACAAATCCATCATAAAAAGGCCAAAACTACACAGACACTCCATACCTAGGAGATCCAGTGGTGTTGTAGATTACAAAATAGACTACTATTTGCAAGTTCTGCAGTTCAAGACCATCATCTAATCCTCAGGAGAAAGACAAAGCTTTCTGATCATGGAAGGTTTTACAGTCTCAGAAATCCAAAGGGGCAATGATGGATGGTTTGTCCTGTACAGTTTCTATGAATCTTAATTGATTCAACAGCAGTTAAGTTGGGTGTTTGGGGGTGGGGGGACAATCCCTATAACTGCACCTGAGATTGACCTATGGGAAAAAGGACAATCACAGTTTAAGTGGATCATCGCTAGACTTGTCTCTGAGTCCCTAAGACAGTCTTCTCTGGAAATGTCCACCTGGAAAAAAAATCACTCACTTGTGTCTCAGGTATTCTGGATGTGAATTAGCTAGTTTCTAGAGAATATACTAGAACAGATTGATCCAGATATAAAGCCAAGGGTCACACAGCAGAATATGTTTCACAAATCCAGGCAGATGAACTACCTCAAGAAATGATCTCAAAATACTTTCCCTATCCAAATGAATGGATTGAAATTGAGGACACAACCTTGTATGAGTGTGCAAGATAAAAACAAATTTTAAAAAAATGTCCCCAAACAAAGCAACACACTCAGGGAATTAAAATAGAGATAAAATGACTCCAGGTGGGAATACACAGTTAAAATGGAGTCGGCATAAGTCTAAACATAGGACAAGCTACTAGAAACTTCTTCAGAGGAAACAGAAATTTACCTTTGGGCAATAAATAAGCAGGAGCAGCTCCCACACTCCCCCGGCTTTGTAAAAATTAAAGAAACAACGCAAAATTCTTGAAGAGTGTATGTGGGAAGGGAGATCTTCTGTACTTGGCTCTTGCCCTTCTATCGAGACCAATACGCTTTCCCAAAGAAAGACTGGCCTTCACTTTGGCTGAGTTCCTGCTCACTGAACCCCATCTTTGTACAGCTGGGCCTGTCTCTTTCTCCTTTTACTTGCCACCTGCCAGACTGTTGACTGATAGCCACCAACCTGGGTCACCTCGCTTGAGGCCTCCAGTCCTGGAAGGACTTAGCCCAGCTACCTGGGAATGCCAATCATGTCTCAGTGCGCGGTGCGTGCGCTGGAATATCACTTCAACAACCTCAAGGGTGGGTGTACTCCCCGCAGACACCCTACTGGCTGGCAAGGAGCCAGGGCATTTCCAGACCTGGGTTCTCCCCGCGCCCCGCTCCCCGGGGAAAGTTACTGCACAGGTCACAACATTGGGCAAACCTCAGGAGGAAGCCCTAACGTTCTGTGCACCAGCTGCAACCACTCGCTTCCTGAATAGCGTTCACTTCTTCATAGCGAGAGAAGAAAGGGACCCGGGGCTCATCTTTGAGCTGAAGATGTTCCAGGAGTCTCGGGGAGGTGGCACACTGTATGGAGACAATGCAGGGGGCTTAGGAGAGACCTGCAAAGCGACTAATAGGGAACACAGACGCCCAAAGCCAGTCTGGGATCCCCCTTTCTCCAACAGGTTTCTCGCAAGGAATTCCAACCAATCCCCAAACAGGGGTATGGGACCAGTCTCTGGGACACCCTCCCACATCTCACCGTACAAGGGGAGAGGTACTGGATAAGAGGAGGTGAGGGGAGAAGGGTGCTTGCACCCGAGCCAGGCTGCTGTGTGCGGCAAGGTCACCCCAACTGGTCACCAACACGACCCCAACGTGGGCGCGCCGACTACACAGAGCTCAGGCTGCAACACTTCTCTGGCTCCACACCGTGCACAGCAAGTAGGAACCTAGCTATGACCCTCACTTCCGGCTAGGACACTGCCACTTCTGTCCTGTCTCAGCGTGACCCGGAATAGGAGAAGCATAGTCATGGGTGTGATTGGGAAACACATAAGTGAAAATTCAGTCAGGACAGACTTCATTAAGCACAGATATTCAGGAAAATATGGATGTGGTAGAGGTTAATATGGATGTGGCAGAGACATCAAAAACAGTAGTTCCTGGTGCTTAAATTCCCACCAACATATCTGAAAGTTTGTTCTTCATAACACTGACCATACAGGAAATAATTCAGATGAGTTGGAAATAATGCAATGTGTAGGTCTTAGTGGGGAAAAACCCCCCCACCAGATTCTTATCCTGAAAAACGGTTAGATTAGTATTACATGTATGATCAAAGTCACATATCCCATACAGCACTGAGCTAAAAGCACCAACCTGTGACATTCAGTATCCACATCAGAAAAGGTGACGCCTGAGTCACTGTGATAGTGGGTCAGGATGTCATTCTCTTACAACCAGAATCTCACAGCTGTGCTCAGGGCCTCATAAAACAATTAACAATACACTTCTACCATATCGACACAGTTGTATACAAAATAAACTGAATATGTTCTTCAGCTCTTGGATAGTCGAGTACATTTTAACTTCCAGGTGGTGCTTATACATGTCTGAGACTGAGAAAATCAACCACTGAATCACCTGTCTAGTTTTGGACTATTGTCTATAAGGACACTACTTGCTGTGGTAAAGATGAAACATGTTCTATAAAATGTAAAACACAAAAGCCTAAGGAGCTGTTTCTCTGCTCTCTGTGGTTCTATGAGTCAGAATTCACACAACAGCTCTGACTTTATTGTTCTTCTTTTAAATGTATTTTCTTATTCTATATATGTAAAACCTTTAGAGTTTTGTGTATTTGCAAACCGGAGGCAAAAACAAGAGATATATCACTTCAACCATGGAGCTTGGTAAACAAGAGGAAAACTTTTTAGATTGAAAGAGGCTGAGACAATGGGCTCAAATATAAGAACAATTATGAGGATGGTTTAGGGCAAGCCAGTGTTTCTCCCTGTGGTGATATGGTCACTATGATTTGGAACTAACTTAGTGACACCTAACAACAACCTCTCTTGTACAGGGACTGTATGTACAATAAGTACTGAAATGTTAGAGTGTTTCTTTTTAAAATAAGCAGTAAAGTAATAATCATTCCAGAATCTTGTTGAAAAAAATATAATCATGGTTTTAATATGTATACCTGCAATATGAATCAATAGTAAAGGACAAAATTGAATAAATATAGATTTGTACAAGAAACCTTTTTATTAATGCATGAGAAACTTTAAAAGAAAATTTTATGACTACAGAGAATATGGGGTAAAATTATTTATAAAATACACTCTACAACAGAATATATTATACTAATATTTTAACAATAAAGGAACATATTTGATGATTACATAACTATTGGTTTAGGTGAGTGAGTAGATCATACATCAGACCAGTTTATCTTTACATTTGTGGAAATGGGATGGATTGAGTTAGAGAGCGCCTATCCCTGACTTTGAGTTCATATTTCAACTTGATTAAGTGGGATTATTACCAGGGATACAAGAATGTTTCAATATTAGAAAAAATTAATGTAACCAACCACATAAATAGGACAAATAATAAGAACCATATCATATTAATAGATGCGTAAAAGGCATTTGACAATATCTACTACCTATTCCTGATAAAAACCCTCAATAACATAGAAATAGAAAGGAGAGACCTCAACACATGAAATATATTAAAGGAAACATTCTGTGTAGGACAATTAGTTGACTGTAACTTGGTTGAAATAGACACTTATTCACATAGAAAGGTTTCATAAAAACCTATGTGAACATAAGAACCCACAGATTGGGGGGAAATAAATCTTTAGCAGTGCGGGGAGAGAGAGAGAGCAAGGGAGGAGAAGAAGACAACAGGATAACTGGCATTTTCAGGGATTCCCCATCTTGATGCTCACCTGATCATACACAGGGAGCAGAGCCTGAAGCACAGGGAGCAGAGCCTGAAATCAGTGTCTGAGTTTCAGAGGCGTCCAGGTGAAAAGCAGGAGAGATGTGGTCAGGTGGAGCAGATGGCAGCAGATGCTGTCAAGTGTGTGTCTCTGTGGCCCTAGCTGCTGGAGTGTCTCTTGGGGAAATTCCCACTTGGGAAGCATGCCTTCAACCCATCACTTTTCTTTCAGTTTGTCTTTGTGCCTGGACTTGTGTGGTGTTGGGATTCAAATGCAAACGCTTTTCAAATGCAAGCTGGGCCACCCAAAGTGCTCAGATTTCAGCAGGGCTTCCAGACTAAGAAGAAACTACTAAGAATGAATCCTTTGCCTTGCCAGGCCCTGAGCCTCACCTCCAGGAACCTCCCTCCACGACACCCTCATTACCTCCAGGCCCCGCCCCTTCCCACAGAGACCACCCCACCCCCTCCCCAGGTGATAGTTTCCTGCTGAACCCATTTCCTCTGAGTGAGAAGGATCCAAGAGTGCGGCCCAAGAGCTTCTGTGGGTGAGTTTCTGTGTTTCTGTGCTGATCCCTGGCGCGGAATCCCCTGCAGGCCTGGAGTCCCAGCTGTGTCCGGGTTCCCGTGGACGTTACACTTCCCGCACCCCATACAACAGTGTTCGAGGTCGCCGCGACCCCCTGGGACATTTCCAGTTAAATCCTTATTGAATTGGTTGCAGGCCTTTGCCTTCGGGCGCGGGAATACTCTGGCCGCTTTTCCTGCTCAGAGCTCCTCCGTCCAGAAAGGCGCGATTGCGTGTTTTTTTTTTTTGGGGGGGGGGTTTGCCTGGGGCCTGTCCCTTCGTGTCAGGTCGCGGGCATGAGAGCATGGGGACCCCAGAGTGGCCTTTACTGAAAGGAGAGGCAGCCTTTCAGTCATCAGGCCACCCCACTGATGACCGAGGTCTGTATTAGAGCTTAACTTCTCAGCACCCTGCTTTGCAAAGGGGTACCAGAGCAGTGACAGCCCCAAATCCCCGCACAGATCTGGTCCTTGCATAGATTGCAGAGCCCCACATGGAGTGAGCCTCTATTGAGTGGTTTCTGCCCAGGAACCAAGGTAGTAGGTAATCTGGCCCTCAGGCTTTGCAGGGTGGCTTTGCTTCACCTCTGCAGGCAGCCCATGGAGAAGCAGTTTCTCTTGGAGGTTTGCCTGAGTGTGTGTCCTTGATGGAGGTCACCAAACTGGAGACAGTCCAGGGGACTCCTAGTCAGGAGCCACTTGCTTTTAGCCTTTCCCTGACTGCATTGGTCAGGAGGCCCTGGACCCATTTTGTAAGCCTGCTATCTAAGGATGGAATGTCTGCCATTGAGATGCATGCTTTTGTGAGTTTCCTTTGCCCCGCCCCTCCCCCACAACCTCTTTGGCTCACATCTCAGTTGTGAACCTTGGAAGCCATTTCCACCTCCTGTTGGTGGCTTCCTTCATTCAGATGATGTGTTTGTGCCCTTGTGCTGCCTTTGTCTCATAAGATTTAATAGATGTTCTCTTTAAACTATATTTAAAACGCGGTCTCCTTTTTACTCTACTGCATGTTCTTAACCATTTCTGCCCATCAAAAACTAGCTTGTGCTCTGATTTGGACTACAAAAGGAACTCCAATCTCAAATATAATTTATGGAGAACATTTATTAATTATTAAAAGAGACAAAGAGAATACAAAGACGCGGACCCATCACCGGATGGAGATCATAGTGCAGTTCAGGGAAACAGTCAAGTCGGGAATCGAATGAAATAAGATTGCAACAGAGGAAACGGTCACACGTTTCTGATTGGTGGAGCATCAGTACAGCATGTTATAAATGGGACTACAGAAGCAGGGACAGGACTGTAACTGAGCCACCTTCATTGCCAGATAGAGCATTTTACAAGATTGTTCCAAGTCCTTCTGACCCAGGCAGTCAGGGCTCAACTGCTAAGGCATGGCTCCTGACTATAGGACCCTCTGCATTACCTGGAGATCAGTGAATGGTATTCACCTTCCCAGTTCCTCTGTCCCTGGGCCAATTTAATCTATTTCCTTGCTTGATGATCAGAAAGAATTCAATGGAGGCTTGATCTACAGCCGTCTATCCTATAGCGCTTTACTCACTGGAGTGCTAAGACTTTAATCTCTAATACAGCTCCTGAGATTTGTGTCTGCGGATGCTGGACTTTTCCACTTGGAGTGTGAAGAGCCCCAGGGGGGGATGTTTCCCCTATAAGCCTCATCTCAGAGATTGGTTGCATTGATGGCTCATCTCTCTTTAAACTGCCACTTTCCCCCCTGCCGCCACCCTCTTATGATCCTTCTTGGCTCTTAGAGCTTGCTGGCCCAGATTTAATATCCACTCATATTTTTAATAGGGAGTTTTGGTTTCCTTTTACATCCTTTTGATTTGCAGGACCCAGCAATTATTTTACTTACTTATTTTCAAGTCATTTTATGTGTTAATGTGGAGAAATAATAGGTCTTCCCCTGTAGTGTTTCAGTTTTGAAAATCCACAGGGCAGTTCTACTCTGTTCTCGGGGGTCACTGTGAGTCAGAATTGATGTAAGTTAGTGGCACATGTGGTCAAGGTCAGCACTTTTTGGTAATTTCAGTTATTTTATTTTCACAGTGACATAGATTGAAATCCATCATTTATCCTACTGGATACAGAAAGCGTTTGAAATATCCTGATGTTTATTAATTAACCAGATGAATTTAGCTTCTATATTTTCCAGCTTATGCTTGAGTTGGTCCCCATCCTCCCCAACCCCCTCTCCCCACATGATTTATTTTGAAATCATTAATAGTGGACATACATCCACATCCTAATGGCTGCATACTGTGACTGAACGACCCTAAGTCTCATTTGCTAACCTGCTGACACTCGCCTCTATATTTCCATTGCTTAAGCTTGCTATTTCTGCATTGGTCCCCGGACCCACCAGATTCAAAATGTTAGTGGGCTGCTGCCCATGCCCATGTTGGATATCAGCAGGAAGTTCCCTAGCTGCTCCACCCCCCTTAGTCAGCGTGTACAGTTGTGATCGGAGGAGAAAAGTATTCCCGCCCGTTCGTGGTTTCTTGCTGTATAAACCAGAGTTCAAGTAGTGCGCTTGGGGCCCGATGGATTGAGCGCCAGCTGTTTCCTGGCGGTCAGCTCCAGTGAAGCTTTGCATTTGATCCTTTTCCCTGTGGCCCTGATTAATCTTTTGATTTACTTTTTTTTCATATGTTAGCTCTTCAATTTGTTTGCATTTGCTGTTCAAGAACTGAGTCCTACTAATAGCTCCTCCTTTTAAAATTTGTGTCATGATTATTTCTAATAGAAGGCAACCTCCAGATATATAACTGTTATATATAGTAAGATAGCATGTTATTTAAAATAAGATACCATTTTCTCTGTGCCCCACTGCATGGTAATGCTTGAATGTTCTAGCCTTTTATCCACGCGTTCTTGATAAGAGGCTTGTTTTGTCCACTGCGCTACAGTGGATTCTGTGAGTGATGTCACAGCACCTTCCACTCCTCCTTGGGGTTTCTAGGCTATAATCGTGCGTTACCAGATGGCCACTTCATGGAGCTGCCAGTCCTTTAACCACTGGAGCAGTGGGGCTTCTTCACGTACTAATTTAGATGGGCCACACTGACATGTTATTCATTGCAGACATGGTGATTCTTAATGGAAATTATATTTGTTTTTGATTTAGTCATAATTTCAATGTAATATCCATGTGTATACATAGACAAGAATATGTGATCATGTTCAATTTCCCCTTTGGTTAGGTGTCATGGAGTTAGTTCCATCTCATGGCTATGTCATGTGTTATAGAGCAGAACTGTTCCATAGTTTTTCTGGAGCATAATGTTTGTGGAAGCAGATCTCCTGTTCTTCCACAGTAATGCGGGCTGTTTACCCCCATCAAGTCTCAGGGGAACAGTCTAGTGCAAGCTGTTTGTGCCACCTAGAAACTTTGTCCCACCCCCCAAAACAAACTCACTGCCACACAGTCAATTCTGACTCATAGTGTTCCTCCATAGGTATCTGATAACAAAATCTATACAGAAGCAACCAGCCTCATTTTCCTTTGGCAGATGTGCTGGTGAGGTTGAACTGCCAGCCTGCAGAGTAGCAAATGATACCAGAATTCATTTTTCCCCCAAAGGAATGAACCAAATCAAGCATCTGCCATCAAACCCACACCAACTCCTGGAGACTCCATGTGAGTCAGAGTGCAGGGATGTTGCCGAGGGGTTTCAGTGACTGGTTTCTCAAGTGCATCACCCAGGCTTTCTTCCCTGGAGACTGAGTAGACACAAACTTCCAGCCTTTCCATGAACACCTATCCATGGTAACCATTATCATGCTCAGGGACATAAAAAACTAAGCAAGACACACATGTGTGTATGTACACACATGCCAGAACCTATGAAACCTGGCAATCTATCAAAGAAGGAAAATTCAAAACTACAAGGAGATTGAGTTTCTAACTATAACATGAAAAACCACACAGTTGAATTTGTAAAATTTGCAGGACCCAGAAAAATAAAGTCATTCTGTAAATTTTCAGCTCTCAAATTTTTATGTGTATCGTACATATATACGGTAACCTAACTGGTCTCTTTACCATAGATAGAGAATAAAATTAATATCAGCTTTAATAGATCTTTAAGAGAGATGCTATATGTAAATAGCTTAGTATTCTTTCTGAATTATCATGGAAGATGAACAGGGATCCTAAATACTTTTAAGATGTACAATATTTGAGGAATTAAAAAAGATTTATGACATTATTCTATTTAGCATAATTTTGCACTGTTTAGCATAATCTATTAGGAAAAGATATGCAGTAGCTTCCAAATGGAAAAATTCCATTATTTTTATTCCATTTTCCCATGGCCTTTTTCAAAAACCCCTTGTGCATTCATGGCATGAAGGATTGGCTACCAATGAGCTCCTTGTATCTCAATTAAGTAATACTTGTTAAATATCAATCATTTTGCCTACCATTGGGTTCCATATGGTGACCGTATGTGGTTTCAGAGTAAAACTATGCTCCGTAAGATTTTCATTGGCTAACTTCAGAAGTTGTTGATTTCTTCTAAGGTTGCCTTCAGTCTCTAATCATTTGTTTGGTAGCTGAGCACTCTGTTGCTCACACTACTCAGGGACTCCATTTAGGGACCTGCATCTTGAAGTGTGAGTGCTTACAGGCAGAGCCCTGTGTAGCCTGATGTGTCAGGAATTAGCTTCCCTTACAAATTGGTGGGCCTTTCTGGAGCTGCTTTTCTTTTTCTGTAGGTCTTTCATGAGTTCCTGTAATGATACTTTATTGTATGTGGGACACGTGAACAAAGGAGTCCTTTTGTCCAGTGGGTTAAATATTGGGCTGCTGACTGCAAGGGCAGCTGTGCACACTCACCAGAAATGTGCAGAGAAGATGAGTCTGCCTGCTCCACTAAAGATGTGCAGGCGTGGGAGTCCTACAGGGACTTCTGCTCTGTGATAGCTCTGCTGTGAGTTGGACCAGATGTGGTGGCAGGGAGTTATGTGCGGACAATGCCAACCCTTGTTCTTGGCCCCTTATTAGCTATTTGAGGCTAAATGCAATTTGATTCACATTTTTTGTGGACTCTTGTGAAGTGCAAAAAATAAAATATTTTTTGTTGACAGTTTTGGGAACTGATATATTAGTGGAGGAGAGTTTTTTGGAACATGCTATTTTTTTTAATCATTTACGTTGGGCTCAGACAACTCTTATCACTATCCATACATCCATCCACTGTGTCCGATGTCTCCCTTCACCCACTTTTCTGTTGTTCATCCCCCATTTGTCTTTAGTGATCTTATAGGGAAAGTGAGCACACAATGGTATGAAATTTTGGAACATGCTACTTTTTTATTGATTTCAATCTTTTTGCATTTCTTCATTGAAATCCCAACGACACACCTTTCTGACTTCCTTTATCCTTATAAAAATGTATTTGTTCAACCTGGGCTTTGACTATCCTTAAAACATAGCAAGTACATTTCTTCCTAATACCCTGTGGTCTGGTATTTTCTCCTCTAGGAACAAACTCTTTTGGACTACCCATTAGTTAATCCCATCACATCCTTCAAATCACTGTTTTCAATGAATGCAATTGATTAGACTACTAAGGGCAGATAAGGAAAACCACTTGTAAACAAAAGGGCCCCATAGGCAGGTACACAGAATGATTTCACAATGAAATCAGCTGAGAGAGTACCTGTTTTCACCGCCCCTCTGTATTGAGGACAGATGTTTGCTCTGGGTCCTAACTAGAGTAATTAATTAGAGGCATTTAAAAGGATGCTTTTCTTGTTGTTAGTTACCATCTAGTTTTCTCCAATTTATTACAACACTGTGCACCCATGGTGATGTAGTGTGCTATGCGTTGGGTTGGTACCCACATGTTCAGCCATTCAAAACCGCTCACTGGTCCACAGTAGAAGATGAGGCTTTCTACTCCCTTAAAGAGTTGCAGTTTCAGAAACGCACAGGCCCTGTTCTACTCTGCTCTGTGGGGTTGCTTTGAGTCAGAATTGACTCAATGACAGTAATTAAAAAAAAAATGTACACCAGAAAGAAAAACATGCCCTGTGACCTCCGTACTCTGACTTCAACATGGTCAGCTTTTATCTCTGAGACTGGAATGGTGACTTAGAGCTCTTCACATATTGGTCATAAACCTGAACGTCCTCATTTGCATTTCTTTTAACTATTGCCTCTTTTGTTTTACTTTCTTGCTGGTGCTTCTTCATGCTCCACTTATTTTCCAGTGTGGGAAGTTCCATGAATGCTTATTGCTAACGAGCTTTTCATTTAGTGGCTGACCATGGAGCTTCCCTCTCCGGCCCCTGAAGACCTAGGTGCTCTTTGACTCCTTAGCCTGTATGTTTGAGAAACGGAAATCGAACTGAGCATTTGCAAATTCATCACAGAACCTTCCCATGTTGTTAGAATTTCCTTATCATGCCAGGGTTCTGTGGCTAGTGTTTCCTAAAGTGATCATTTTATTTCTCCCTACACTAGCTCACGAAATGTAAATATGTATGTGTTAATGCTTAGGCTCCACCTCTGTTGCATTTCTCATACGAGTTATTATCATTTGGCCTTGTGCTTTTGTTCTTGTTATTTACTGTGGAGTGTTTTCAACTCATAGCCACCTCATGTGTCCAGGGTTGAACTGTTGGTTTTGGAATGGTGTGCCCTCTCAGAACACATTGGTCTGGTTTTGTTCTGATTTGCTCAATGGTTTTTTATTTGCTCAATCAATCTAATAATTTCTTATATGCAAGAGCCAGTTGTACGGCCCTGAGGTAAGCAGTATTGTCTGAGGGTCCTGGCTTTTCCAGGACAATGCGTTCCAGTTATCTGAATTGAATAGATTGTTTTCTTCGTCTCCTCTTTGTACTACACAGAAGATCCAGATCATCTCTGTAACTGATGACTGACAGAATAAAAAGCTCTGGGCATATGAACAGAAATGTAATTGCCAGGCATTTAGTTGTACACACATGGACCTGCATGCTGACCTGGTTCAACAAGTTTTCATTTGAGCAATACTGAAATTGTGAGTAATGTTGGTGACTTCAGCTCTATCCCATTGGGAGCAACATCTGCTTAAAAGTGAGTGACAAGAGGACTAAATGAGCCAATGTGGCCAAATCTTTTTGGAAATTGCCTCAGAATCGTGGTTGCTGAATAAATGCAGTGTTTTATCATGAACATGTTGTGTGAAAGAGGCCCTAGTGGTTCACTGGTTTAATCGATGCCGCTGGCCAGACCCTCTGTGGCTCCAGCATTCCAGGCCCATCAAGGGAGGCCAAGGAGGCTGCGTGGGCCCGTGAAGATTTACAGACTTGGAAACACTAGCGAGCAGTTCCACTCCCTGTTTTATGGTCAAAATGAGTTAAAATGTACTTGACCGCAGTCCATTTGGTTTTGGTTCATCATGAAGGAATGGGAAGGCTTTAAAACCCGGCACCCGATGCACTGCTGTGGATGAGATTTTGAAAGGCTTATTGGATCGACACTAGGTTACACTGTTGTAGCAGAATTGTGGAGTCACCGTGACAGCTCATGCGACTTTATGCCATAGCTAGTTGGCCATGCTGTGAAATCTTAGCATAAAGTGCAACCTTTTCTATGTTGTTGTTAGGTGGCTTCGTGTCCATTCCAGCCCCTAAAGCCCTCTATGTAACAGTGCGACACACTGCCCTGTCCTGCACCATCCTCACATGTTCCCACGTTGGAGCCATTGCGACAGCCCCTGTGTCGATCCATGTTGGCGAAGGCCTTTCTCTTCTTTGCCTCTCTCTCCCTCACCAAGCACCATGTCCTTCTCCAGGGACTGGTCTCTCCTGAAAAGATACGGGAACAAAAGTATGACAAGTCATGGAGGCCAGTCCCACAGCTGAGAGAATGCTAGTGGTCATCATGTTCAGCTAGTCGGCCTTCCATGATCTGCAAATGTGAAAAAAATCTTTAAAAATCTAAAATGTGAAAAACATCTCAAAGCCTGGTATGTAAGTCCTAGTATCCTAACAGTTTAACATTGAAATGCACTGAAGTTCAGTCAACTTATAAGAAAATTGGAACCTAAGTACATTTTCCCAATCAGCAAAAAGGACATGCTATTATGATACTGAATATATTGTGCTCTTTTGTCAGTATATCCTATGAGCTTAGTGTGTATTGATGTGCGTATCCAGTATTTTTTGAGGGGAGCAGTCCATAATAATTACATGACAGTAGCTTTGTCTCAGTGGGAAAATTTTCAAGATATCTGCATATATTCTTTTTTTTAATCATTATATTACAACTCATCACAATCCATACATCAATTGTGTAAAGCACATTTGCACATTCATTTCCATTATCAATCTCAAAGCATTTGCACTTCACTTAAGCCCCTGGCATCAGCTCCTCATTTTTGCCCCTCCCTCCCCACTACCCCCTCCCTTATGAACCCTTGATAACTTATAAATTATTATTTTGTCATATCTTATACTGTCCAAAATGTCCCTTCACCCACTTTTCTGTTGTCAATCCCCCAGGGAGGAGGTTATATGTAGATCCTTGTAATCAGTTCGCTCTTTCCACCCCACCCTCCCTCCATCCTCCTGGTATCGCCACTCTCACCACTGGACCTGAATGGATCATCCACCTTGGATTCCTTGTTTCCATGTTCCTATCTGTACCAGTGTACAGAGGGTATCTATATTCTATTGTTACCTTTCACTCTTGCCCGGTTTCCCTTTTCAATAGCTTGTCCTATCTCATTGAAAATACAAAATACACAAGCGTGCAACTGCAGAGTGACTGGAAAGTAGGCGAGTAACATAGACACTCTATAGAAAATTTCATAATTCCCCAAATAATCATCTCTATCACCAGGTAATACGTCAGCTCTTGATCACGTAGAATTCTCCAAGAAGATACCATGACTCCAGGGCTTTGGGTCCCTACTTTGTTAGTTCATACCAGCAGCTCTCCAATGGCTAAGGAGGGGCGACAGGGAGAAGCACAAATTCTGCAGTGTTTCCTAGTTGTCATCTTCCTTTCACCCTGTGCTTCCTGTTCTGATAAATATTCTAATTTCAATCCTCCCTCCAATGGAAGAGAGGATATGAATTTGGAATCGAGGCTTTTATTTTTGATCATTCATCTGATTTATGTGTTCTGACTGTTCTCTATTCTGAAACAGCTAGATAGAAATAAGGCTGCAGTTGGTCACAGACAAACTGTACAGAGATAAACTCATTATGCTAGAAGCATGCAGTCCTTGGGATAACATGTAATTAGTGAGGGAGTGTGTCTAGTGCAGTGTTTCTCAACCTTCCTAATGCTGCAACCCTTTAATACAGTTCCTCATGTGTGCTCACCCCCCAACCAAAAAATTATTTTCATTACTGTAATTTTGCTACTGTTATGAACGGGAGAACCCTTTGAGAGGGTTGTTCAACCCCCAAAGGAGTTGCAACCCACAGGTTCAGAACAGCTGATCTAGTGGGTGAAGTGGGTTAGCTAAACCCTGCTGGAAATCCTTAGAGCAAGACCCCTGTGTCTAATGCCCATGTGAAGTCTCTGTTTCCCCAGGACTGTCTTCTTCATCCTTTCACATAGTGGAATGCATGGTACCTTGCCAAGCCAGAATATACGGGATGTTTTAGGACACTGTGGCTGTTGAGGAGGTGGCTCTGAATTTCTCCGAGGAAGAATGGGCATTGCTGGACCTTTCTGAGAGGAAACTATAGAGACACGGGATGATGGAAACTTTTAGAAACCTGGCCTCAGTAGGTATGAATATTTTCATTAAAAACGGAAAGATGTGTGCGTGCGTGTGTATATGTATATTTGTGTATGTTTCATACTCAGTGATGCTATTGCAGTATGTGAGCTGAGTAATGGGAATACTTTGTTATGTAAACAAGTGTAGTACTTTCCTCTCAGGAGCATGATGTCATGTTTCCCCATGAATATAAGGCTCTTAGTGTTATACTGATTTCTTATATCAAGTGTGACTATGAGTCTACTAAGTTTCCTTACGTGTTATAAATGTGAGTGTTGACCTTTGGTGCAGAGAGGCTATGTGTGCATTGTGCCTTGTAAGAGCTCTGTGTTTTTTCAAGGTTAACATGATAGCTTTATCTATTTATTATCTATTTATCCATTGTGTGTCAAGCACAGTTGTACATGTGTTACCTCATCATCCTCAAAACATTTGCTTTCTACTTGAGCCCTTGGTATCAGCTCCTCAATTTCCCCCCTCCCTGCTCACTGCCTCTCCATCATGAACCCTTGATAATTTATAAATTATTATTTTTTCATCCTTACACTGTCCGATGTCTCCCTTCACCCACTTTTCTGTTGTCCATCCCCCAGGGAGGGGGTTTTATGTAGATCCTTGTAATGGGTCCCCCCTTTCTGCCCCACCTTCCTTTCACCCTCATGATAGCACCACTCTCACCACTGGTCCTGAAGGCATCTTCTGTCCCAGATTCCCTATGTTTCAGGTTCCTATCTGTACCAGTGTGCATCCTCTGGTCTAGCTGGATTTGTAAGAGAATTAGGTTCATGATAGTGGAGGGGAGGAGGAGCATTTAGGAAGTAGAGGAAAGTTGTATTTTCATTGTTTCTACACTGTACCCTGACTGGCTCGTCTCTTCCCTATGATCCTTCTGTAAGGGGCTGTCCAGTTGCTGACAGACGGGCTTTGGATCCCCAATCTTCACTCCCCTTCATTCACAATATGCCCGATACTGATCCCATCGACACCTTGTAATCAATCCATAGGTTGTGTGCTTTTTCCATGTGGGCTTTCTTGCTTCTAAGCTAGATGGCCACTTGTTTACCTTCAACCCTTTAAGATCCCATATGCTATATCTTTTGGTAGCTGGGCTCCATCAGTTTTCTTCACATTTTCTTTGCACACAGTTGTCTTCAGCTATCATCTTAGGAAGGTGAGCATCGTGGAATGCCAGGTAATAGAACAAAGTGTTCTTGCATTGAGGGAGCACTTGCATGGAGGCCCAATGTCCATCTGATACCGTAATACTAAACCTATTAATATATGCACCTAGATCTATTTCCCCACCCTAATATAAATATATTTACATATGCACATGCTTGTATTTAGACTTCTGTAAATGCTCTTTGTCTCCTAGTTCTTTCCTCTATTTCCTTTTACTTTCCTCTTGTCCCACTATCATGCTCTGTCTGTAGTTCAGTAATTTCAGGGTTTCAGTAATTCTTCTCAGTTACATTGCCTTGATCAATCCCTACCAGGCATCTTACACCCTCCTTGCCACTTATTTTGTGTCAGGGGAAAGGCCAGACCCTAACACATCACAGCGGGTCGGTTGGTGCAATTGTACAGTGATAATAAATAAAGATTATAGTAAAGTCATAGGGAGCATGAGAGATAGAAGAGAGATTGAAATAATGGAGTCAGACACATTTCATAGTTGCATGTTCACCTCAGCCTCACTTGGTGATCCACATGGGGAGAGAAATATTTATTGCTAACCAAGGCTTTTATATCATCTGGGGATGTGCAGGCCCCCTAATTACAGGTGAAGAAATCCATCACAGGAAAGTGTTGTGCTATAGGTAATATAGTAATGGGAATGGGATGCTGTAGGGGTTCATATGCTGTTGGAAGAGGAGGGAGTAAGGGTGTGCATGTGACAAGATGGGCGGACCCGAGATTCAGCATGGCAGCCTAACTTTGGATGTCACTGAGCAGGTTTGACCTGTTCTCTGGTTCACTGTAGAAATCATTATCAGTAAGGTGTACTGTAAACCCACCTTGCAGGGTCTAAATTGAAGCCTTTAGGGGGAAGTATCCCATTGTCCTTAACAGCAGGGATGGGCCCTATATGTGGTGGGACTAGACAGTCCTCTGACAGCTGATTGCCTTCAGGGAGGTAACTTGACAATTATTTACCATTAATTGTGAGCAGTGTCCTAAGTCTAACATATATTTGGGGGAGATGACTTGGAGAAATCTTTCTGTTTCCCACTATTTTGGATCACTTATTGATTATTCCCTTTTCCCTGGGTTGGTTAACACCACTTTCTTTCCCCCACCTCCCCTTCTCCCATGTCATGCTCCCCGCCCCAACCATGGGTCCTGTTACTTTCTCCTCCAGATTGTTTATCTGGCCTATATTATCTAGTTAGAAGTGCAGATATAATATGCACACACACACACACACACACACACACAAGCACACATACACACAAAAGAGCAAAACAAAATGACAAAAGAAAACAAAACAACAGCAACAAGAAAAAAAGGGAAAAAAGAGAAAAGCCTGTAAAAAGTTAGAGGTCTGTATGTTGACCTTTAGGAGTGCTTTTCTGTGGAGTCTGATGGGGTGCCACGCCCTGGCCCCCGAGTCTAATTTTGGTACTCTTGGGACTTCCTTGCTCTACTTCCCTTGCTGTTCTGTTGCACAACACCCTTAGTGTTTTGCCTGGGTGTGGTGGGGTCAGATCGGATGCAATTCCCAAACTGTCTCCAGTGTTGTCCCCTATAGGGCTATAGGTCAGTGAGGGATGTCATGACTCATAGTCGGAGCAGCCATAGTGCTTCTTTTTGCATGGGCTGCTCAGAGCAGGCATATTGTCCTCAAAGCTTGGTGGGCCAGGATATGTGCTCCACTCTCTCTTCCTCCCCCTTCATTTTCTCCCGTGTGCTCTGATCAGACATGTCCCTTTCCCTGAGCTGTAGCTTCAGTGTTGTCCTCTGAAGTAAATTCTTCTGGGGGAAGGGGCAGCTGTCCTCTTAGTTGGGATTGGGGCTGGCCCCTCTGATATTTTTGTTATAAATAGATTTTCATCCACCAAAATTCCACAGACCTAGAGGAGCATAGGACTGGCTCAGTGTCAGGGAATTGTTGATTATCTTTTCACACTTTCCTTGTGATGTGTTTTTCTCCAAGAGCAGCATGTCAGGTACACCTTTTCGCCCTCATATGACACTAATGTGATGGGGATCTGCCTTAGGCTGGGTTCTCTAGAAAAATAAAACTATAGACACTGACATATGCATAAGAGAGAGCTTTTCATCAAGAGAACATCCCAGCCCAGTCCAACTGAAGCCCATGCGTCCAATGCTACCTAGAGCATCCATGGCTCAGTGTGTTCAAGTCCCCAAACTTCAGTTTTTGGGTGAGCATCAATCCTATCTGTTGTCCAGCTTGATATATGTGTGTGTATCACATACATATATGTGTGTGTATCACATACATATATGTGTGTCTATATAGTCACTCTAATATTATATGTGCACACGAATGCCTTGGTTTAGTTTATTAATTCATCAGTATATGAGGACCTTCAACACTACAGAAAACTACAGGACTCTAAATTCATGCTTTCATCACAGAATGGGTGGAAACAAATTCCCTGTTTCAGGGTTTTAATCTGAATACATTTGTACTTCCTTTTCTGTAAGATAAATGCTATAATTTTGATCATGCTGTATTTCTTTTTTTATTAAATCACTTTATTGGGTCTTGTAGAACTCTTATCATAATCCACACCTCCATCCATTGTGTCAAGCACATTAGTACATTTGTTGGCATACTCATTCTCAAAGCATTTTCTTTCTACTTGAGCCCTTGCTGTCAGCTTCTCATTTTTATTCCCCCCTCCTCATGAACCCTTGATAATTTGTAAAGTATTATTTGTTCATCTCTTATACTGCCCTATGTCTTCCTTCACCCACTTTTCTGTTGTCTATCCCCCTGGGGAGGGAGTTATACGTAGATCATTGTGATAGGTTCCCTCTTTCTCCCCCCACCTTCCCCTTCCACTTCTGATTAACAATTAATAGTTAGGGAGTTAAGTACCAAGAGTTATTTCAGCGTGTTTAAATGTAGCCTACAATGTTTTAGCATTTATTAGCTATTCATGACATACCGTGAATATTTTATGGATGTGATAATTAAATTATGATTAAAGGAATTTTTATGTCTTTTTGGAAGCCTCTTCCTTAAAAAAAAGTGAACCTGGTAGCTCTAGTTAGAACATACAGTCAATTTTTAATATCACTGGTAAAAGTGGACATTTATGGTTGTCCTTTTTCTGACGTGGGGTGATGTTTTTTCAAGTATGACTTTTTCATTTTAGGAATGTATATTAGCATATTAACATTTTGAACTATATTTGTTTTATGTTAGATTTGTAGAGTTATTTTTCCTTAGCATGAAAAGTCTTTGACTTTGTTTAGTAAGTTTTGTGTTTATTTAGATTATTAATTCTTTTTTATATTAATTGGTATATATTACAGTGCTCATTTTCTTATATTAAATCAACTCTAGGATAGATTCTACTTAATTATCATGTGTAATTATTTTCATGTGTTTTCTGACTCTATTCCCAATGTTTTCAAGAACTTTTTCATGTAGATCCATTATCAATATTGCTCTACAGTTTTCTTGAAGTATCATTATCTGACCTTGTTTACAGGTTATTACTGGTCTCATAGAAAATATTAGTAAGGTTACTCTGACAATCATTGTTATGTTTCACCCAATAACGTGAACTTAGACAAAAAGAATAAAGCGTCTATTCATATTGCGTGAATACTCTCCTGTCTAGCTGCCAGAATCTTCATCTTTAATCTGTCTTACAGTTAGCCTTGAAGTTTCTCATGGAATTGAATTGTGATTCAGTTGATTGTAAACTTTCTGAACATCCTGAAACCCACTCGACTCTCATAGATCACTTGCTCTGGCTGGATCCTCTAGAGTGATAAATGATTTACACCCCTCTTGACGGGACAAATCGTCACTCACACCTGAGACTATGGATGGGACATCCTTGAACCCAAGCCAATAAGCCCACTACTACAGTGTGTGTTGTTTGCCATCAGTCAGCATTACCTAGAAAGCTTGGAATCCAGAATTTAGGTCAAGATGACAAAATGGTTTGATCAGTCATCTCTTTTCTGGATACATCTTGCATTTTTAAGCATCTTCCCTCACTTTGGCTCTTACCACGAACCCTTGCCATTCCATGACTGTAAGCTGCAGTCTTTCCCAAAGGCTTTAAAATCGGACATCTGTAAACACAAGAGCTTAAGAGAGTAGCAAATAAGGATCCCCCTGGCTTGTTTTCTTGTTTAGAATATCTCTATCTTGGCCAAGGTACCTCTAGGATGTGCTATTGGTGTCGCTCTGTCTCTTGTTGTCCACCTGTACAAAAACTTTCTCTAGTTACTACACTATTGTGCATAAATGGCCACCCAACCATAGGGATTTCTTCACACAATAGATATTGTAAAGAATACCCAGGATGCAAGGGGATTGGAGTAGGTTTTACTTAATGAGAAGCTCAGCCTGAGTTGGAGTGGCAGATATGAGCGTGATTCAGCTTGATCACTTTCACCAGATATGTCAAGGGTTTTGGTCTGAGGTTCCGTTATGGGCTTTTAAAGAACATTCTTCATAAAATATTCCGTTCTTCAGTTAGATTGCTGGTGAAAAGAAGATATTTACCTTCAATGGAGCTTGAGAAATTTGAGGCCTTAAGTACTTCCACTTTGTGGATCCAAAGTTGATCATGATATTTGGGAAATTAGTAAAATTGCTCTGCAAAGATAGAGTGGACCCTTGTTTAATGCAAACCCTCAGCTTTGAGCAGGATTTTGATCCCAGGTGGTGGGGGTGTTCACTATTTAGCGCAAGAAGTACAGGCCAAGAAAGTGATATGCCTTTTTCAACATTGCCTCCTCTTCTGTTTCAGAACAAAGATTTGCCACAGAGAAATACAGTCCAGTCTAGGGAGCTAGAAATCTGGTACTAGTGTCTTGCACATTGAAGCATGACAAGGAAGGACTTCAACTTCTGACTGGGTCGTGAACCAAATCCATTCACCTGACTCCAAGCAGGTTGAGCATCCCTGGGGTTCCTGGGGTCAGCACTGGGCAGAGGAGTTTGAGGGGAAGCAGGAGGGATCTGAGCTTTCTGGGGTTTGAACCCAGGAAACACCAGTGTACAAGAACCCAGGCTGCCCCATTGGTCGGGGTCCGAGCAATTTGCGCATCTCCCGGAATGATAGAATTTGCTGATAATGTAACCATGTATAATTGTATTAGAACTTAAATTGTGAGCACTCCAGTTTGCAAAAGGCGGGTGGCATAGTGGTTACAGATTGGACTGCTAACTGCAAGGTCAGCAGTTCAGAATTACAAGTCACCCCTGAGGAGAAAAACAAGGTTTCCAATCTTGGTAAGAGTTATAGTCTCCGAAATCCACAAGGGGCCATTCCACCTCCCTTTAAAGGGTCACTGTAACCAGAATCCACTCTGTGGCACTGAGTTGGGTTTAAGGTTTGCATTGCTGATGACAGTGACAACTCTGTCTATTTGCTGCCTCCCCAGTTTGATTAAGCCTCCATTGAATTCCTTTTGATAATTAGCCAAGAATGTAGATCATCTTACCCTTGTGGAAAATGCCTTACAAAATAGATTGCCTGCACTCCTCTCCATCCATCCCCCTCCAAGGGCCTGCCTAGATGTATCCTTGATGGAGCTCACCTAAGCGAGGACAGCACAGGGGCCATTGTTATGAGTCTGGCCTTGATTGCCTCAGTTTGAAGGCCCTGGACCAATCTTTTAAGTCTTTCTATCTAATAATGTGCATGTCCCAATTATGGTCCCATTCCTGCTGCTGCAGTCCCACCTGTATCTGATGTATTGCTTTGCCACCAATCATGATCTGTGACATGGCCTTTTGTTCTGTGTCCTATTTATCTAGGGTCCCGACTCTGAATCCTCAGTTGCATTTGAACTGCTAATGGCCTCCCTTATCCATATGATGTGTGTGCGTATCTTTTGTTGTCTCTTAAAGTTCAATAAATGCTCTCCTCAAATTATGTTTGACAAAGAAGTCACTTTTCCACCCTAACACACAATTTAGTACCTCAAGGTACAGTTCTCTGGGACAGCATCTTGACAGCCGTACCTGCAGGTGAGGTCAGGCCCTACAACCCCCTGGCTTCTGTCCTAAATGTACAAAAATTACAAAGTTCTCTTAGTTCTGCGGATAAATTCTCTCTCTGCACCTTAGCCTTATACCAGACACACTTAGCTCTATGTGGGTTGGCAAATCTAGTTCCCCAGATAAGAACTCAAATGTACCCCTATTTCACCTCTAACCTCCTGCCCAAAGGCACTTAGCTCTCTTGTTCTGTGGTCTGGGAATGCCACTGCTCTGTCTCAGGCTCTTGGTTCTGCTGCCACCATGTCTCTGTTGCTGCTTCTTCCCTTCATGTCCACTCTTGTGTCACAGCTGCCTGTCTGCTGGATTGAAGAATTTCTGTGAAAGAATCTGGGATCTAAAGGCCCCTCCCTACTCCTGGTTCTTTTTTTTTTTTTAAAGTCATTTTATTAGGGACTCATACAACTCCTAATACAATCCATACATATATCAATTGTGTAAAGCACATTTTTACATTCGTTGCCCTCATCATTCTCAAAACATTTGCTCTCCACCCAAGCCCCTGGCTTCAGGTCCTCAATTTTTCTTCTCCCTCCTCACTCCCTCCTCCCTCATGAACCCTTGATAATTTATAAATTGTTATTTTGTCATATATTTCTGTGTCCCATTTTTCTGTTGTATGTCCTCCAGGGAGGAGGTCACATGTAGATTCTTGAAATAGGTTCCACTTTTCCAACCCAACCTCACTGTGCCCTTCAAATATCACCACTCACACCACCAGTCCTGAGGGGATTATCTGCCATGGCTTCCCTGCATTTTCAGTTCCCATCTGCACCAGTGTACATCCCCTGGTCTAGTCAGACCTGCAAGTCAGGATTCAGACCATGACAGTTGGAGGGGGGGAGGAAGCACCCAGAAACTTGATCAAAGTTGTATTTTTCATCGTTGCTACATCACACCCTGACTGTTTCATCGCCCCCCCAAGACCCTTCTGTAAGGGAATGTCCAGTGGCCTACAAATGGGCTTTGGGTCTCCACTCCACACTCCCCCGCTGATTCACTATGGTAAGATTTTTTGTTCTGATGATGCCTGATACCTGATCCCTTGACACCTTGTGATTGCACAGGCTGGTATGCTTCTTCCATGTGGGCTTTGTTGCTTCTGAGCTAGATGGCCGCTTTTTTACCTTCAAGCCATTAAGATCCCAGATGCTATATCTTTTGATAGCCGAGCACCATCAACTTTCTTCACCACATTTGCTTATGCACAAATCTGTCTTCAGTGATCATATTATCGAGATGAGCGTGCAATGTAATGACTCTTCTCCATCTATCTTGATTGATAATTTGGCTTGGTAGCGTATTCTTGGGTTTGCATTGTTTTCCTTCAATTTTTTGAAAATGTTACTCCACTCTCTCTTCTTCATAGTTTCTGCTGATAGGTCTGATCATATTCTTATTTGGGAACCTTTATATATGATTGCTTGTTTTCCCCTAGCTGCTCTCATGATCTTCTCCTTTTCCTCAAAGTTGGATAATTTAACTATTATGTGCCTTGATGACTTCTTCTTGGGATCCAGTCTTGCTGGGATTCTTTCAGCTTCCTGAATGGTTGCCTTGTTTTAATTCACTAAGCTGGGGAAGCTTTCCTCCAAGAATTCTCTCACTACTGTTGCAGATGACTTCTTTGTTGTGTCTTCCTCCAGTAAGCCAATAATTCTAATGATGTACCGCTTCATAGCATCAGACTTAGTTTTTAAGTTTTCTTCAGCTTCTCTGATGATCTTATTAGATTTTTGTTCTCGTTTGTTGAAGTCTGCTTGGCTGTCCTCCAAGTCACTGATGCGGGTCTCTGATTCTTCCAGTTGCTTGTCGAGGTCCATGAGTGTGCTACTGGTTTTTGTTATCTCCTCCCTAAGCTCCTGTATTTCTCTTTGATTTATGGTTTTTACCTTTTCTATCATTTCATCATTTTTCTGTATTGTTTCCCTCATATCCCCTGACTCCAAGTAACATTCTGAAAATTTCTTTCTGTGGCAGCTCAATGTCTGCTTCCTCTATGCATGCATTATGTTCAGGACATCTTCTGGCTTTGCCTTTTGTTCCTCTCCTTTTTTTGTTGAGGTTTTTGGGGCTGATGGCTGCTTGTGTTGCGTTGTTTTAGATGAGCCAGGTGCCATTTTCCAGGGAGTCGAAGAGCACTGGCTCTCTCTGGGAGACTTTGAACTGCCTATAGCTTATTTCACTATGGAATTAACCTACCACTTTGTCCTCCTGTGGCTTCCCTCTCGGGGGAGTGACCCAGAAGGGTTGCCTGCTTTGGTGTTGCAGAGGTTGGGCAGAGGCTCCTGCAGTAACTTTTGTTGAGGAGTGTTGGCCGAGCTGCCTTATGCCCCACAGGCACAAAGGCTGGAAGGAGTTCCCCAGTCAGAAGTTGAGCAGAGTATCCCCTGTTGGGGGCCAGCAGGGATTTTTCCAGCCTGCTAACTACACAGGGTGGAGCTCACCTAGCTGCGTGTGGCTCAGGTGTAAATGCCCTAAGCTAAGGGAGTGGTCTGGAGGTTAGCAGTAGAGTGTGAGAGACCAAGAAAGGGGAAAAGAGGAGAAAAAAAAGTTAAAAAGCAAGCCAAATGTGCCCATGAGGGGCGGGGGAGGGGGAATATAGTGAAGAGATGGATAGAAAGCAACAATGTAGCTGCGCCCTTATCCAGGCCAGAGGAGCTGCAAGGGTTTAATCCTTGTTCGGAGGTGGTAGCAGCAAGCTGTGGCTGTGTTGAGAAAAGGCCGCTGCACAGCCCTCCAAGACTGATAGGGTGACAGAGAGGAGATGCAAAGGTCTAGTGCCTGCCCCAAGGCAGGTGGTGGCAAACTGTGGCTGTGTTGAGACCAAGCAGCCCTACAGGCTCCAAATGGTCCTGGCTCTGGCAGAGACAGTGGCGGGGCAAAGGTCAAGCCCCAGCCGGCCTCCACTGAAGTAAACCAAAAGCCCCCAGCCCCTCAAAACCCCATGGGTCTGTGCCTACTTGTCTTTATGATGCTCCTCCTGCATTCCAGCAGTGTTCAGTTATCTCTAAGTAACTCTTCTGGGCTGAATTCTGTGGAGTTCCTCTGGTGTTTGTTACTCCTTCGCCATCTTGCCGGAAGTCCCCCTGGTTCTTCTTTTTTGTTGGTAGTGAGATCCCAATTTCTGTCTCTGAAATAACTCAATTAGTTGTAACATGAATTCCAAAGTAACTAATCTGTAGGTTAGGTTTCAGACAGTTTATTTACATAACCACAAGGCACAACGGTACCAATGTATTGTTGGCCAAGCTGCCCGATTGTCTTATATGACAGCCCCAGTGGGTTTCCAAGACTGTAACATTATAACGGAGTAAAAAGCCATGTCACTCATGCTTTCGAGGAGAAATTGGTGGTTTCCAATTGCTGACCTTGCAATTAGCAGCCTGACAGTAACCACTATGAGGGACAACTTTTCCTCGTTCACATTGGCAGGCGACAAACCCAGGTAAATAATTTGGAGGAAGTTAAGGGGGCATAGCTAGACTGTGTACTTGTATAGACCACCTGTCTAACTCAGTGATTCTCAACCTTCCTAATGCTGCGACCCTTTAATGCAGTTCCTCATGTTGTGGTGAAGCTCCAACCATAAAACTACTTTTGTTGTTACTTCATGACAGTAAGTTTACTACTGTTATGAATCAGGCAACCCCTGTGAAAGGGTCCTTCAACCCCCAAAAGGGTCTCAACCCATAGGTGGAGAACCACTGATCTAACTGCATTAGGTACTACAAATGATGGTATATTAAAAACATTATCTATATTGGGATTCAAAAGTGCACTCATTATTGGGGGATATATACTTCTTCATTTACATTTATATGTAATTTATATATGTATAGATATAAATTTCAATCTAATAAATGTCATATAAATGTTTATTATGGAGCCTTGTTTTTGACATGTGTTAAGTGTTGGACTTCTATCCTCAAGGTCAGAGGTACACACCCATTAGCATCCTGTCATGGCTTTAGAATCTTGGAAGCTCTGTACAGCAGTTCTCCTGTGTCCTATCTGCAGCTTATATGTCTAACTCTACTTGATGGTGAGTTTAAAAGTGTTTCTAAAGTTATTTTACAATTTATAGTTCTCCTATAAAATAATCTTTAGTTTATAATAGCTCTTTATATATCCCATGTAAAATGTTTCCAGATGCTTTAATTAACATAATCATCTTAAAGGTTCATTGATTTGTCATTCTCTTTGAG
This sequence comes from Tenrec ecaudatus, assembly GCF_050624435.1. Classification (NCBI taxonomy): domain Eukaryota; kingdom Metazoa; phylum Chordata; class Mammalia; order Afrosoricida; family Tenrecidae; genus Tenrec; species Tenrec ecaudatus. The sequence goes on along the minus strand of NW_027459379.1, from coordinate 295,378 downwards.
AGTCACACAGTAAGGAATTGGTAGTTTGTATGCTGTGGGGTAGGGATCCAACTCTTTGTTTATTTTTTTATATTTGATTGCCCAATCTCTATTTGTTATAAAATAATCTTTTATTCACATGTGTGAACATTATGAGTTTTAGATTTTATTGCTCATGGTATAAGCATGTTTCCCATTACTCAATAAGGGCACCGTTAACAGTATTGTGGACTTTGGGTGTTTAGAAGAAGGAAAGAACAGTAACAGCACCTGGACCTATTGGTTATGTGTTACACTGTATTCTCCCATCAGCCTGCCGTTGGTGCATCACCAGCAGCTTAGAGGAAGGAGGAAGAGTGCCTTGTATTATTACTTTTGGGATTTCCTCACGAGAGATTGAAATTTGTGAGCATCATTAGAGCTGATCCAGATAAGACAGAGCATCCCAGTTGCCTGTAGTGTCCTAAGGACCAAAGAAAATGGCCAAGGCTCAGGTGCTTCTGATGTGTTTTATCCCTTTCTGTATTTTCTACTGGAATTGTAGGAGCCTGTATAATACTGATTCAGTTCATTGGAAAAGCAGAAATTTGAAATAGTAGAACTTAGAGCTAAACTTTTACTCTGATTTCAACATTTGGCTGGAGAAGATTAGGAATATATTGATCATAGGATTAACAATAAACTATTGACATTGAACATAACATAGCACTGAGGATTCTTTGGATAACATTATCTTCCAGCTCATAATTTATTATTCTATGGCCAGCATATCTTTCAAATTATATGCTATACATGGTTTTTAAGGAGAAATAAAATCACTTCTTTAGGAGAGTTCAGTAGTCCATGGATTTTTGTTTGAGTAACTTTCTTTAATGCTTATTTCTGAAGGTGATATGTTAAATACTCTCCCACACAGCAGCATTCTCATCAATGCATCTAAAATGGGTCTTGTTGCATTAGTGGTTTAAAAATGAGACAGCATCTCACCTCCTCTAACTAGAGATGCAGGAGAGAGAATTAACTGTCAACATCAGCTCTGATTCATATGAGGCAGAGCTTAGACAGACCTGTACCCTCCAATGGTTTTCCAGTCTGACACCAGTATCTTTGCCACACTCCTCTCCTAGTCAGCTTATTCTTTTTTTTTTTTGCAGTGGCCATGGACTAATTACAGTCCAGAGTCACAGGTACAAGTTTTACTCAGTAACAGAGTATAATTTGGTATCAGAATTAGTAGGCTACACATTGACTTTCATATTAAAGAACCATGTAGGCACATTTGCTCTTCTTCAGGGAAGGCCTGTTTTCCCTGTCCCCTATCAGACATTTTTCCTTCTAAAGATAGGCTCATTTCTTAGTTCCATCTTTATATGGTCCTCTCAACTACTTTTGGATATCCTCTTCTTGATCTTGCCTGCCTGTCCCACTTTCTTGGCTGAAAAGCCCTTTCTGGACCTGACACCATTGGCTCTGTCACTCTGTCCCTTCTGCCCTGGTCATTGTCTCCATTGGTGCAGCTCTTGACCCATGAATAGTACAGTTCATTTTGCAGGAGCAGCAGTAGACCCATCCCTATGTGGTAGAGGTTCAAGATGGTCCATGATTTGCTCAGCAACATCTCACAAAACTCAAAAGTCATCAAGTAAATAAATCGCTCTTCAAGATGTGGAAGCTGGTGAGTTCCAGATCTATATAAAGGTCAGGAATCAGTCTGTAGGTTTTTCCTCATTGATTTGTTTATAAACGCTGATGAACCAGATCATCAGGTCAGACCACAGTCCACTGCCTCACAAAGAGAAGTTGTTGAATCTGGTCAGCTAATAGGTTGCAGGGGCTGAGGAACCCAAATTGGAAGGTCAGACAGCAAACTAATGGCTCATAGAGTGGAGGAAGCTCTCAAGTCAGGTCACACAGGCAGCTCATAGTTGCCATTCAAGGAAATGCCACATTAATTTTTTGGAAGCTGCAAATCCCTAATCCATGGGTTCATTCTGAACTGTGTGGCTGCAGGGGCTAATAAACCCAAATCAACAGCTCAGATGACAGGATAATGCCTCACTGTCTCCTCTCAAACCATGCCTGCAGGCAGTTCTCTCTCTCCCTCTTAATATGTTGGCTTCTTGGGCCAACCCAGCATCTTCCCTGCCTAGGCAAGATTAGGAAGGCTCCAGAGATCCACCCAGCAGAATTAGGCTGGGGGCGCCTTGGAGAGCATGTGGTGAAAGATGGCAAGTTCAAGAGGACCTTGCAATTAAAGTTAAGATAATTCACTCCAAAGGTGGCTGAGGAGAATTTGTCCTAAGGTTGTCAAGAGGAGCTTGTCCTAAGGTGGCCTTTAAGAGCTTAGAAAGTTGTTCTGCACTCAGTAAGGGAGATAATGTCTATGAACATTCTGATCTTGGTTCTGACTTATAGCTTCTTGTTCCTGATCCCGAGTTGTACCTTGTTCATTAATAGACCACTTTGATCTATTGAGTGTTGTGTGACAACAGCAACAGATTATCAAACCCAGAAGTGAGACAGAGTGGTGTGGAAGGATTGACTTGTTTTAGAGTTGACAAAAAGTGTTGGAGAGTTGAGGTATGTTTGACCTCCCCCATCTGCACTGTTCCCAGTACTTATTGCCACTGAAGGTACCGAGCCTCTAATAATGGTGATGCTGGTAGAAACCCTAATGCCATTTAATAACAAATAGGTCTTTATCTACCTTGTGTGATTATAAAGCTGAGCTATTTCTAGAACATTCAGATAATGTCACTGGAACTCAAAATTCTAATGTTAAGAGTGGGTGCATTATTTTCAGGCACTGGGGTCCCCAACACTCCAAAAGTGATCCTCAGGAGTGACATTGCAATTGTGAAAATATTAAAAGACAGAGAGCAGACAGCTGGACACAGGGGCTCTCTTCCCATGTCAGGCCTGAGAGAGTGAATATATTTTCCAGTGGGTATATATAATGGAGCTTACAGGTCTTTCCATAAGGCGTTCGTGTCATGCAGTTAGCATGTACATAGTTAATGGGTCATATCATAAGCGGGTAAAATTCTAAACAAGCAATATGCTGAGTTACCATCTTGACCTAGTGTTAGTTGACTTCAAACCGGCCCTGTGCCCTCCCCAGGTGTTTGCTACATTTATGTTGGGCTGGCTCTAGAACCTGATTGCTCAGATATACAGATAACCTTCAGGCATAGTGAAGTAGCCAGGTACAGAAATGATTCCTCTACTATGGGAGCTCCTTTAAGCCTGCTCCTTAATGTGGAGCTAGCTATTGTGGGGGCACAGTATTTGACCTGGAGAATGTATTTGAAAACATTTATTTCTCAGAACACTGGAGATCTTTCTAAAATTAGGGCTAGTTTTCTCGGCTGATGGTCGTGAATGTAGAAATAAGGTAAAATATTTTGTACCAAGTCCTCAGTTAATGACACATTATGGAATGAACTACCACAATAGTTTTTATTATTGTTTTGCTTTTTTTACTGTAAGATATATATTTTTTAAATCTTCAAATGGAAAATACTTCATTAAGTAGACCCCTCTTACTACAGGAACCACTGACATTCAACGATGTGGCTGTAAAGTTCACCCGGAAGGAATGGCAGCTCCTGAACTCTGCTCAGAAAACCCTATATCAGGATGTGATGTTGGAGAACTATCGCAACCTGGTTTCCATTGGTGAGGAGAATTCTCAAGTCATTGACCTCGCCACTGGCTTTTCCTGTCTTATATGTTAAAAACTTTGCGGTGTTTGTGGTATTCTCAAAGAGGTAGATTCTCATTGCATTTTCTCATCCTAGGTTAGTGGGTTAGGTCTTCTACCCTTGAAAGAATGCTATTTACTTTGTTCCTTTGAACATTATTTTTCTAGAAATACAAAACTGCAGTCTTTACAAACTTTACGTTAATTTTGGTGTGTCCAAGATTCTGTAATTTCCCATAAACAGGTTATCTAATTGTCACCCCAGAAGCTTTCTCTCAATTGGAACAAGAGAACTGTGTTTGGTATTAGAAGCAAGCTATAGTGGAATTTTCTCAGATGCATGGTCAAAACACCTTAAGGGGAATTGGCTAGGGTAGTTGATTGAACAGGGAGAAGGCCTCATATCTATGAAAGGTGTCAGAAAATGCATAAAAGTGTGTGCTACTTTGTATGTGAAAGTTCACTTGTCCAAGATGTTGAGGGAAGTACACCTGTAGCTCTTATGAGATTAGATTTCCATTTTCTTGTTTTACACTATGTGTGTTTGCTTCCATAATTTTCTTTAACATTCTGAAATTTTCCCTTCTTTTATGTTTCCACTTTACTATGAAAATCTGTCTTGCACGCTTCTCTCCAAACAGAGAACTCTGAATTAGTAACTGTCCTCTGAATACAGCACATTCCTCCCCTACTGAGTAAGAATGGATATCCATTTGCAGTATGCAGCACCATCTTGCATCTTGAGCTCCCACCATAAACGGGTCTCCTTTGTGCTTCCTTAGCTTCCCCCCTTGGAGTTTCTCTAAAGATTTGGTGTCCATATTCTCATTTGGTGTCCTGTACCTTTAAAGTTTTCTTCATGCAGGTGATGTCAGTTCTTTCTGTTTTCTTAGAGAGATGGTCAATTTGCCTTCTCTGTTGGAATTCTTTAACAGACATATTTCCCCATATTTTACTCCTTTTGGTGAAATATATTTATGACTTCTGTTGTTTCCAGGTATCTAAAATCATCTTCCTAGCAAGAAAATTATCAGCTTAAAGTATACTTTAGCACTGTACCTTACATTTTTTTCTACCTGTAAGATTTTTTTAAGTTGTCTGTTCCTCCAATAATTTTTGTAAGTGGAAAGGGCATGTTTTTTTTTAATTAAGCAATGTCTGCTATATATTGCTTACTATGTAGTGTCCCTTCCTTAGGCCCACCCCTTCTTAACAGGTCCAATACACGAAAGATGACTGTTGCTGCTTCTAAAGAACATTTTTGCAGTATATTCCAATAGGTTTTATTGCTGTTATTCAAACAATGCATAGTACATTCAATATTGCTCTCTTTTCTTTTCTGTCTCTTGAGTAGCCTTTTGGTTTCCATGTGTAAGTTGCCTTTCATGTCATCCCACATCTCATCTGGTCTCTGTCATTAGTCTTCAGTCAGACTTTTATTCCTCATGTTTATTCTTTACATAGTCTCTAAGCTGTGCTCTAGCTACTTTGGCTAGCTTCTACTTGGATTTGAGCAATTTATGATCTGTTCCACAGTTAACCCCTGGGCGTGTTTTGACTTATAAGCTTCTCCACCATTTCTTTCTGTAGATGTGGTTGATTTGATTTTCATTTGTTCCATTCCGGAAAATCCATATGTGTAGTTTCCATTTCTGGTGTTTAATAAGGAATTTGCTATGAATTCATCATTAGTCTCAAAATGTTATCAGTGAACCTGTGTGTCATTTCTGTTACTAAGGTCACATTTTCCAACTACTGCTACTTTCCCCAAATTTTACACTTATCAGTGTGTATGATTGTTTGGTTGATCAATGTCAGGCTGAAAAATTCATGTGAAAATTTCAATATATATTTTTAAATATTTTATTGGGAGCTCTTATAGATATCATAACTTCCCATAGTTCAATTACATGGAGCAGTCCTGTACAATAGCTACCACAGTTTGAAAACTTTTTCTTCTTTAATTCCTTGATATCAGCTCTCCTTTATCCCTTCTCCCCTCAATTTCATTATTGTGGTGGTAAACAGAACCTGGATGAAAGTGTGAGCAGCAGCCTTATATCTGTACTCCTGACCACAGGGCTTGGAAGACCAGTTCTAGTGTTGGAAGAAAACCCCCACAAGTCCCAAAGCTAGAACTGCTAATGAGCAATCTCCAGACAGAGATTTCCCCCCAACTGCCCTCCAGGAAGATGTTAGTATACAGCTGCTACAGGTGCCTGACTTCTTGCTTCTCAGCTGAAAGATGCCTAGCTTTGAAAGCAATCAGGTTCCCTTTGTTGCTGTCACTTAAGGAATCAATTATCTCTTTCTCTCTTAAATGCCCACTGGATGGGTCCTAAAGGACTGGTGTGTAATTGAAGGGCAGAAATAAAAAGGCTTTGCATTCTTTCACCAATTTATATAATCTCAGGGCATGCAGCTCCCCCGCCTCCCACACAAACACAGGCAGACACCTAGCTACCTAACAAGGTAGGCAGGATCTTTAGCCTCGGGATCCCTGAAATAATTGGATGAGCAACTTAAGACCAGTGCTGAGGGTAGGTGGAGTGGAGTAATTGTCTCCTGAGCGGGGAGAACAATAACAACAACATGTCTGCTCTTGTCGTTAAAGCTGCTGGCAGATAGTAATTAGCCATGCGCTTGTATGAGGTATCATTAAGGTGGCACTACAATGAAAGGATAGTGTGGCGATGATATTTAACTAAGAGTATGTGACTGGGACTCTTCTCCAACTTTGTGAATGCTTCTATGTTTGCTTTAATTGGTGCACAAAACTGAATAACACTTGTACTAACTGGTCTTGCTTGCAGGCATATGAATATTATCCTACCACTGACAAAATTATACATCAGGGAAGATATTGCAGTGTGCTTTTGGATAATGAATATGATGCCAATCTTCTTGAATTTGTCGATCTCAGCCTTATAAACCACTTGATTATCTAATTAAAAATAGCCAGTACCAGTCTATTAAAGTTGAATAATGCATACACTATCAATTTTTACCATTCCATTTTGTTTTGACAACTTGCAATTTTTCATGATAATATTGCATGTATGCCATTTTCCATTTACTAGAGGATATTAGCAGCTATTTTTTCTCATTTTCAGTCATGCCATGTCAAGCACTGAAGGTCCCCAAAGCTTTTCCTCCATCTACATCATTATGGTTGACTGTACTTTGAGGATTTAGTACTTGTTCAGTGTTATTTCATTGCCATTAAACCTGAGGGGTTCATGTTCCAGAAGTCGATCACCAGATCTTCCTCCCAGTCCCTATTTCTGGAGAATCCACTAAGACCTGTGCACCATGGGTGGTCCTGCTTGTATTTGAAACACTGGGTGGCAGTGCTTCTGGCATCACAGCAACCTGCACGCCACCACAGGACAGCACTGTAAGAGGAGTGCTGTGAGCTAAAATACAGGCTCCACAAACATAAGGAATGTGTTTCTGTACCATAATCCCTTTCATATATACCTGTAAAAATGGTTTTCTCCCAAGTAGAACATTCGCCATGTTTCGCATTCCCAACTTTATCTAGCACTTAGTTGTCTTTCAGTAAAGATTGATTAAATGAATACATTTAACCTCTACCAAATGGAATTAGCAAGTCATATCACTCCTGTGGTCTATTGGTCTCATGTCTTCCTTCTGTTATGTTTGTTGTATGTATTCATGTACCTCTTTAAGCAAATATCACACCAGTGTCCATTTATCACTTTCATATCCAACCTGATTTCTATAGTAACTATTTTTATCATTTGAATTGTTTACATGATTGTATTTCGTCCAATGGGCAATAAACATTAAGCATAGTGTTTTATTTATAGTCATAAAAGAGGGTTGTCACTAAAGATCTACTTTATATCAATGTGTATTTTATGGGGTCCATTGAAAACCAAGATATTTAAAAGAGTCAATGTTGTGTTCTTTTATAGAAATCCAGAAAGATGATGATCATTTGCTTGAGCACTTGCAATGTGAAAGATGCATTGACAGAATGGAATGGTGCTACAAATGTAATACATATTCTCAGCATAAAAATAATTTTCCTCCAAAGGAAACTTATGAGATGTTTGGATTACATGAAAAAAATGTAAAATCAGATTTAATCATTCTGGAATTAAATCAGAACAGAAGCAACAAAATACAGAAGATGAGAAAACTTTTCTCCACAGTGAACAAGAGCAATTTAATACTGAAATGAAATTCCCTGAGTGTGAACCACCCAGGTTCATGAAGTCACAGTGCATTCAGCATCAGGAGTCTGATGAAATTGAGAAACCACACACAGGCGATAAATGTGGAACAACCTTCATTGAAGACTCTGTGTTCTATGAACACCAGATTATTGGTATACTAGATAAGACCTACGAATGCAGTCAGTGTGGGCAAATATTCAAGAAAATGTTCAAACTCAATGAACATTATCAAAAAAGTCATGAAGGACAAAAGCTAGGAAAATGCTTGCAATGTGGGAAAAATTTTCACAGTGTATCATACCTCAAGGGACATCAGGAACCTCATGTGGCAGGAATGTCCTATGTATGCAGTGAATGTGGGAAAGGCTTCACTAGGAAGAGTGATCTCACTGCTCATCAGCAAACTCATACTGGAGAGAAACCCCACATATGTGGTGAATATGGAAAAGCCTTTATCAGGAAGACTCTTCTCACTGTTCATCAGCGAACTCATACTGGAGAGAAACCCCATGTATGTGGTGAATATGGCAAAGGCTTTAGCCAGAAGAGTAAATTTACTGTTTATCAGCGAACTCATACTGGTGAGAAATCCTATGTATGTGGTCAATGTGGAAAAACCTTTCTCACGAAGAATGTTCTCACCGTTCATCAGTGAACCCATACTGGAGAGAAACCCCATGTATGTGGTGAATGTGGAAAAGCCTTTATTCGGAAGCATGCTCTCACTGTTCATCAGCGAACTCATACTGGAGAGAAACCCCATGTATGTGGTGATTGTGGAAAAGCCTTTATTCGGAAGCATGCTCTCACTGTTCATCAGCGAACTCATACTGGAGAGAAACCCCATGTGTGTAGTCAATGTGGAAAAGCTTTTATCAGAAAGAGTAAACTTACTGTTCATCAGCGAACTCATACTGGAGAAAACCCCCATGTATGTGGTGAATGTGGAAAAGGCTTTATCCAGAAGACTGCTCTCACTATTAATCAGCAAACTCATAGTGGAGAGAAACCACATAAATGTAGTGAATGTGGCAAAAGCTTCATTCGTAAAGGAAATCTCAAAACTCATATAAAAATTCACAGGAGTAAAACCCTATATATGTGGCAAAGGCTTTATCCAGAAGATTTCTCTCACTGTTCATCAGCTAATTCACACTCGGGAGAAACCCCATGTATGTCATGAATGTGGAAAAGCCTTTCTCTGGATGGCTTCTCTTACTGTTCATCAGTGAACTCATACTGGAGAGAAACCCCATATATGTGATGAATGTGGAAAAGCTTTCAGCCAGACACAATGCCTTACAGCACATCAGAGATTTGACAAAAGGAAAAAAGCCCTTTGCATGAGTTAAATGTGGAACATCTTATATGTGGACATCAGATCTCGTTAATCATGAGAAATTTTCAACAAGAAAAACTTTCATTGGAGTTAGTGTAACAAAGCTTTCAAAACAAAGGAAGAGGTGCTGGAGTTTGGCCTGGGCCAAGTGTGTGAACGGACAGTTGTGACTTACCATATGGGTACCCGTGTTCTGTGTTGCTGTCCCTCTACTGACATGGCCCACCATTTTGGCGACAGATGACCTTCCAGACTTCCACAGAGTGCATGTTCTTCCTCAGATGCATGAAGGTTCCCTAGACTATACACGGTAGTCCCTGGAGAAGTGCTGACAAGGTGGGGAAACCACAGCTTCTGAGAGGAAAGCCTCACTGCCTTCATTCCCTTGTCTCTGCTGAAACTGAGTTTGTGTCTGGGCTCACACTGAGTTCCCATCACTGTGTAACTTGCACAGTAATACATGGCCGTGACGTCAGGATTCACAGAGCTCAGTTTTAAATTAACCTGGTTCTGGGATGTATCCCTGGTGATGCTGACTCAGTACTGGAGAGCTAGATTATAGTTTGTGCCCCCCATTCTCCCATATTATCCCAATCCACTCCAGATCCTTTCCTGGAGCCCGGTGGACCCAGGTCACATGATAGCTGGTTAAAGACAATCTAGAGACCGCACAAGTGAGAGATAGGGTCTGTGAGGGCCTCACTAGTCCAGGGCCTGACTCTTGTACCTGCACCTGGGCCTATACAGCTGGGGATAGAGAGAAACCCAGTGAGTCATGTGGCCCGATTCTTCACTCCCAGACTTCATGTCTGACTCCCTGAACCACTCACCACCCTGAGTTGCCAGAAAGAGGAAAACCCACACATGCTTCATGTTCATGTGGATAAGATTCGTGACACCCAGAAAATGCTCTCCAGGTGAGAAGGATTATGAATTTAAGTCCTTGCATGTTGTGGTTTTATTTGGGTTCTTGTCAGGCATTTGCGTGTGGGAGGTGCATGGTATGTAAAGGTGGAAAGGGCTGAATGGGGCCCCTGCCTCTGGGACTCACACTAGAAAAGTGATGCTGGTGGAGTCCTTGAGAGAACACAGCCCTCTCTTTGAGGTCTTCACTCTACCAATCATGCGGACATCTGTGCAGATTTTAAGTTTAATGTAGCTTTACATCTATTACCATCAGAAGTACACAGATGATCTGGTGAAATTAAAGACAATCTCTATGCTTACCATGCAATGGAATCAAGACTAGGCCTACCTGAATCTTTTCATTCCTTTGACCACGTAGGGAAACAAGTATATGTCTCCCTAAAACTCCTTTCCCCTATAACATTTCAGAATATTTGGGAAAGGATAAAATATACTGCGTTATAGTCCATGTTTAATATTGGAAAAAAAGTGTTTCCTACCAACAAGGTTATTTGTGGGGAAACAGGAACCCACAGAAGTCTTAAGAAGGTCATATTTCTTCCCATGGATTAGTACCCTCTGTGGGTGATGGGTATTCTGAGCCCCCTGCTGACAGCAACCCATCACATACAGGAGAGGTGTTTCCTGGGCTTACACAGTCTTCCAACTTCTGTGGGGCACACAGTAACATTTTCTCTGGTCATAAGCATTCAGATTGTTGGTCAGGAGTATTACCTGGAGTTGTCTCTGCAGATTTCCAAACACGGGCACTGGAGCTACCATAGTGGTCAGCACAGCAGCTCTAACTGCAGTCTGTATCCAGGCTCCTGTGGGGCCTAAGCACCCCTGCAAGTCAACTTTCTCCCTGAGGTTATTTTTACCTCTGGTCCCTCAGTGGGAAAAGCTTTAGAGGTAGAGAGTGCTACAAGTTGCAAACACTGTGAGCTGGATACAGTGAAAGGAAGTATGATCTACAGACATAGCTCTTTATACAGATTTTGATATTGAGATATACGCCACAAAAAATACTGGTAAAGAAAATCTGGCTCAAAGACAAAGATATTCTACAGGATTTAGGCTGCCTTCTTTACAGAGGAACGGGGAAGTATTTAAATCAGGCTTCTATTCAAAATAATTGAAACTGGAATGTTTTAGTTAATTATTTGATGTTAAGGGGAAAGTTTCTAGTCAGAATTATTTTGGGGGTGGTTTTCTGTTATGTTTGATGGGAAATTTTGCAGATGTTTTTAATTGTTGAAAACAATGCTCTAATGCCACTGAACTACACCTGAGAAGAATGTTGCAAATAGTATTTTGTTGCATGTTTCATGAGAAAAATATGTTCCAATACATGACAGAAAGTTTTGCACACATAGCTGCAAACGGACAGAAATTCTTGCCAGTACAATATTTCAAAAACTTTAAAATATTGAACAGGAAAGGGATTGTGATATAAACCAATAACTGAATTTACAATAAAAAATTTCATAATGAAATAGTCTATGTTTATTATTTTATTTGATTATTTGTTTTTTGCTCAAACCATCTTATAGTTAGCTGTGGTCGTCATATAATCATTTGTCAATTTCACAGGATTAAGAGTGAAGGGGTGGAGTCTAGCCAGTTAATCAGATCATAGCCAATGTGGCCTCTGTGTTGGAGTGGCCTCCTGAGGATTCTGGGAACTCCTTCATTCCTCCTTGAATGTAGGAGTCTGTCTCTCTCTGTCTCTTTCTGTTGACTTCCTGGGAGACATTGCAGCTGACAAGACATGTGGAACTATGTGAGTGCTCTCAGCTGGAGAAATCACGTGGACCCATGCGAGCGCTGAGATGCTTACAATGCCACCAGATCCAGAAGACTTCCCACCCACTGGCCTGTGCTCTTGCTGCATTTGGCATCATTGCATGTGTTTTGTGAGTCTGAAGAAGACTTTAAAAATAGGTATCGGACATATGGTCTAAGATTGGACTTAAGGAATTGATCTGGACTGGGCTGGGATGTTTTCTTGATATTTGAGTTCTCTTGTACATAAAGCTATTTCTCAAGGACGTGAGTGTCTATGAATTTGTTTCTCTAGTCTACCCATAGTAACATAGATATCATATCATCCCACAGTTCCATCACATCAAGCAGGAGGAAAACATCTTTCTTGAACTTTTTAATATCGGCTCCCTTTTACCCCACCCATTGCCCCACTGTATCTCCAAGAAATCCTTGTTTGTCTTGCTGCCTCTATACATTTATCAATTCTGGGTTCGTATACTGTTAAATAGAAAGACACATAACAAAACTCAAGAGAATTACCCCCAATTGCAAAATACATCTGAGGTGAACCCAAAAGGAATTGCAAGTTGAGGAAGAAGGCAGTCCAAGTGTACTCTTCTGTCCTTCCCTGGAGTCCAGGACTGAACCAGTTGTGTTTAGGATCAATTATGTCAGTCTGGCTCCTGGGATGTGGTGACCTTGCTGGATAACTGCCTTTCCAGGACTTCTGTGTTCAAACATACTCTTTAGGTCTGGTGTCCTACAGCCTGCCCCTTCTACCTTTGGTTGAACACATGCTAACATTCCCCAAACTGATTGTTAAATATATTACAAGGAATACAAATGACAAAACTAACTCCCTGCCTTCCAGTAGATTCTCCCTCATAGCACAGCCCTTTTTTGTCATCTTTGCTGGTGAGGAGGGAACACTGTTCTTTTAGCAGCTCAAACGAAGGATGCTTACAAAACAACATCCCTGCACTGGCCGCAAAGTGAGACTGCTGGCTGGGGGTAGTGAGACCCATTACTGATGAGCCAGCTCCATCTCTTCTCTGTGTGTGCAAAGTACTGTTGCATGCAGTGTTTGTTGGTAAACTGTGCTTTTGCTGGGGACCGCAGACAATGGTTTAACAGATTCATGCTGTTAAGTTGACCTTACATTACAATAGAGGGGGATACTATTGGAAGGAAGAATAAGGCTATTTTTGTACATCTACCTTTAAATTGAAGCAAAGCAAGTGAAAAAATATATTTAAAAGGAAAGCTAAGTGTTGGATCGGCCCTGTGAACAGCTCACTGCTGTGGGATTGCCAAATTTACAGGTAGGTAGCTGGGTTGGGGCCTGGGATATAATACCAGGTGTCCTTTAAATTGGTTTATCCACAGAGAGCACAGCTGTGCTCTCAATCATGCCGTCGGAGTTCACAGCACCTTCCTGTGCTTTGCTTCCCTTGCAGGTGCTGTGGCAACTCCCGGCCGAACTGTTGATACTTCAGGATCATCCCACAGAAGCCTGCAGAGACAACTGGAGGCTTGATGCTGAACCACAAGGTCTGCAGAGGGAGGAGAGCTCCCACTGGTGATAATCCCTAGCTATGCCCAGCTCCTTCCTGCAGATGATTAGATCAGGCCACGTGGAGAGAGTCTCAGCACTGGGGAAACAGGAGTGCTTGGAATCTGCCAGGAGCAGGGCTAGGTGTCGGTGGAGGTGTTTCTATATTGCTTTGAGAAAGGAATCACAAAATGCCTCACCGTGCTAGTAGAAATAGGACCTGGTATTTCCAGGTTTCCGGCACTTGTCCTGCACAGGCCAGGTACCTTTCAGAACTGGTGCCCAGACTGTAGCCTGATCCACTTCTGAATGTACACTCCTCCCTGGGCCATTCATTGTAATAGAAAATTGACACCCCAGGACCACGCATAAACAGCGGATAATTCTGAGCTGTTTAGGAAACCACTGTTATAAGCACAATAAAAGTGCACTCTTCTAAAAATAATTCACAGGGTACATAAGGGACTGTAGTGGATTGATTATACTCCTCCCTTGCCCCAAACCACAATAACCTCTGGAAATACAGACTGGTATCTCTCATGAATATAGATGCCAAAATCCTCAACAAAGCCCTGGTCAATAGAATCCAACAGCATATAAATTTATTTTAAAAGACCAATATTCTCAGGTCAATGAATCAGGACAGAAAACCCAACAATAAAAACATCCACATACAATTGATTTTTACATTGGCCCAAAAGACATTAAATGGGAAGCAGGTGCCCTCCTCAATAAATGGTGCTGGAAAATCTGGATAACCACCTGCAGAAGAATGAAATGAAATATCTCATTCTATGTACTAAAATAACTCCAGGTGGATTAAACACCTACATGTAAAATCCAGAGCTAGCAGGATCATTAGTCCAGGGAATACATGGGTTGGCAGAATTAACAAAAGAAACATACTCCATAGAAGGTAACATAGATGAATGGGACCTATGAAAAAGAAAACACTTGTGTAAATCAATAGAGTTTATTTAATAAAAGAGTAAAAAGAGAGCCCACAGACTGGAAAAGGATATTTAGTAATGACACATCATATAAAAGACTAATGATTAAGATCCACAGAAGTTTACAAGGTTATAGCAAGAAAAAAACTTTTGATAAGATGGGCTAAAGACCTGAACAAACAATTCATACAAGATGATAGATAAATGGCTAATAAACACATGTGGAAATGTTCTAGGTCTGTAGTCATTCAGGAATTGGAAATCAAAACAACAATGTGATATCAACTAAAGCCCAGTAATGTATCCCAATTTAAAAACAAAACATAACAGAACAATAAAGGGTGGACAGGGTCTGGTGGGATAAGGACTTTTGTACAACTGCTAGTAGTCATGTAAATATGTACAGCCACTATAGAAGGAGATATGGCGATACCTAAAACATATGGAAATTGAACTACCATCTGACTCACCAATACCATTACTGGGCATATACCCCAAAGAAATAAGAAAGAGATGACGAACAGACATGTGTTCCCCCATGATCATTGCAGCACAGTTCACAATAGCACGAAGCTGGAAACAGCCTAAATTCCCATCAAGAGAAAAGTGGATACATTAAAAAAACAAAAAAAAAACCCAACTCTGATGTAAACACACAAATAATATGAATCCCTAAAAAGCAGCATTGAAACACTTCAAGTCGTGGAAGGATCTGGAAGACATGCTTAGTGAAGTTAGTCAAGCACAAAAGGACAAATGCTATTTAAGTTCACTCCACTTGGAAAAAGTCGCAGAAAGGGCACAAGCTCAAGTTTGCACGTCATCAGGCCCTCTGGCTAGGAGCTAGATCGCCTGGGAAAGAGCTGGACCAGTGCCATGAACCACAAATCCTCTGGTCAAGGTAAGTATAGTGGAGGTCATTTGGCCAGAAGACACTTCCTGATCTCCTGATAGCTGGGATCCATTGGTGGGGGAAAGGGGGCAGGATGCTGAGTAGTAGCAATATGGATCTGGGGTGAGGTCCCCTGGAGAGGGTGGTGGCCCTCTCAAAGGGGTGAGGCTTAGTGATGGTAGGGCGTGGGCAGCACTGAAGAGGGGAGATGGAACAGTCAATTTTGGGTGAACGTAAGTGCGTGTCTGCTCGGGTGTGGGAAAGGAGAGCTGACAGCCAAGTGGAGTAAGGAGGGACTGCAGGTGCTCTTCGGATCAACAGGTAGGGAGGGTATTTCATGACTTGCACTCGGAGAGCAGAGCTGACTTAGGACTCTGGGGTTACCTGGGAAGCCAGGTCAGATGTCACAGAACAGCGGGAAACTGAATCCTGACTCTCAGAGTACAAGTCATGCTGCAGAGCTGCTTCTGTGGGATCCCCAAATGGGAACTCCACTGGGGGAACTGGATTCTACCCCAGACTCACTGTAACCTGAGGAATTAAGCTGGAAAACACATGGTGTCTGGGGTTGAAGAAAATAGCTGTACCAAGAGCTGTCTACTATTGGTTGTCTAACAAACAAGTCTTGGTACAGCAAGTGTGCTGTGTTAAGACGTATTATCCTGGCAACTGTGTGGCTGTTCTGTTGCAGTCTGCTTATACTCATCTACATTAGGCTGTTTCTCACAGGTGTGCCGCCATTGGAGCTCACCGTCTTGAAGCAGTGTAATTTGTTTGGTTATTTTTCAGAAAATGAAACCTAGGGATGTTGTGCCCACAGGGAAAGAAAGCATAACAAGGTTTTAGGGTGCTTGAAGGGTGGAGGAGAAAAAAGGGAGATGATTTCAAGAAGTCTAGGAAGGAACCCTATCATTTGGAAAATATGTGTATGCAAGAAATTGCACAATTCGTTTTGACAGAATTGAACTATGGAACAATATGACCTATACAGTGGTTCCCAAGTTAAATAATTTAAATTTTATCAAATAAAAGGTAATAAAGTAATAGATCAAGGAATGGGTTTGGGGCTTGCACTAAATCCTATCCCCAATTTAAGGACTATCAGTTCCAGCCCACAGGACGATGGCAACGTAGTGACTCATGCCAGGGGGACTCTGCAGAATCCAGCCCAGGAGAGTTGCTTAGAGGGAAATTCAACGCTGCTGGATCGCAGGAGGTGCATCATAAAGATAAGTAGGCACATATCCACTGGGTTTTGAAGGGCTGTGGGTTTTGGCTTACATCACTGGAAGCCGCCGGGGGCTTGACCTTAGCCCAGCCACTGTAACTGCTGGAGCCGGGACCATTTGGAGCCCAGCCAATGTATCTGCCGGAGCCGGGGCCATTTGGAGCCTGTAGCAGGGCTTGGTCTAAACACAGCCACAGTTTTCCCCTGCCTGCCTCAGGGCAGGGACAGGACCCTGGCAGCTCCACCAGCAGGGATCAGGGTTCAGCTACATTGTTGCTTCTGTTTATATCTCTGCTCTCTATTCCAACACAGCCGTGGAGGGCTGCACAGGAGCTTTTTCATGTCATGGCCACAGCTTGCGGTGCCTACGTGGTCTGAGCAGGGACTAAACCCAACACCCCACAGCCCAACAGGCAGGGATCAGGGTTCAGCTACACTGCTGCATCTGTTAACATCTCTGCTCTGTGTCCCCCCACTTCTTTGGGGGCTGCTCAGCAGCTTCCTTGCGACTCTTGGGGCTCAGCTGTGGATAGCAGCTGGGGCTTGGGGCAGGGAGTAAGCCCTTGCAGCTCCACAGGCAGGGAGTGGGACTCAGCTACATAGTTGCTTTTGCTTCCCTCACTTCCCTATACCCCTGCAGAGTCTAGCCTAACATTTTAATTTTTCTCCCCCTGCTCTTTATTCCTACCCTGCTCTCTCATGCTCCATTGCAGACATATGGGGCACTCCCATTGCCCTAGGGCATTTGCGCCTTGGCCACACCCAGCTAGGTGAGCTCCACCCTGCATAGATAGCCAAAGGCTAGGGAAAGGCCTGCTTGCTCTCCAGGGGATACTCCTCAGACTTCTCACCAGGGAGTTCCTGCCTGAGTACCTGGGGACATAAGGCAGCTCAACCAACACTTTTCAACATTCAAACCAATAACAGGAACATCAGCCCAGCCTGTGCAACACTGGGGCAGGCAGCCGACCTGCCATCTGGGGTACTCCCCTGATAGGGAAGCCACAGGAAGATAAAGTGGTAGGTTAATACCATAGCAAAATCAGCTGTAGGCAGTTCGAAGAAGCATTCCTGTAAGTCTTCCTTAGAGAGACTAGAAAATGGCACCTGGTCCCTCTAAAATAACTCAACGCAAAAAGCCATCACCCCTAACGACTTCAACGAAAAAAACAGGAGAAAAAAAGACAAAGGCAGAAGATGTCCTGAACATAACAACATACATAGAAGAAGCAGACATTGAGATGCCACTCAAAGAAATTCTCAGAATGCTGCTTGGAGCCATGCAGGATATGAGGGAAACAATACAGAAAAAGGATGAAACGATACAGGAGCTTAGCGAGGAGATAATGAAAAACAATAGCACAATCATGTTCCTTGAAAATTGATTGGAGGAATCAGAGAACCCTATCAGTGTCTTGGAGGACAGCCAAGCAGACTTTAATAAACGTGAACAAAAATCTAACAAGAGCATCAGAGAAGCTGAAGAAAACCTAAGAGCTATGTCTGATGCTATGAAGCAGAACATTAGAATTATTGGCCTACCGGAGGAAGACACAACAAAGAATCATCTGCTACAATAGCGAGAGAATTCTTGGAGGAAAACTTCCCCAGCCTAATGAATGAAAACCAGGCAACCATCCAGGAGGCTGAAAGAACACCAGCATGACAGGACCCCAAGATGAAATCACCAAGGCACATAATAGTTAAACTATCCAACTTTGAGGAAAAGGAGAAAATCATGACAGCAGCCAGGGAAAAACAAGCAGTCACATATAAAGGTTCCCACATAAGGATATGCTCAGACCTATCAGCAGAAACTATGAAAAAAAGGAGAGAGTGGATTAACATTACTCCAAAAATTGAAGGAAAACAACGCAAATCCAAGAATACTCTACCCAGCCAAATTATCGATCAAGATCGATGGAGAAGTAAAAGTCTTCCCAGACAAGGAAAAACTCAAAAATTACATTACAACAAACCCAGCCTTACAAAAGATCCTCGCCGACTCAGTATGGGCAGATGAACAACACTCACCAAGCACAAATAAGAGACCAATACATAGAACAACTTCACCCAGAGCACAACAAGGAGAAAAGAGACCCCAAGATAGCATTGGTTTAAGGATGGAAAGAAGTCAAGAATGATACACACAAAAAACACACACTAATGAGAAAGGAAAGTAGGAAAACTCCCAACACAAAAGGTATAAAATGGCATCACAGAGTCCACAGATGGAGATAATAACCCTGAATATCAATGGCCTGAACTCAGGCATTAAAAGACTGAGACTAGCAGAATGGCTTAGAAAACACAACCCATCAATTTGCTGCCTACAGGAGACACATCTCAAGGCTACAGACAAAAATAGGCTGAGAATCAAAGGCTGGAGAAGGACCTACCAAGTACACAGCAATACAAAAAAAGCAGGGGTTGCAATCCTAATCTCGGGATAAATTGACCTCAAAGTACAAACCATAAAAAGAGATAAGGAAGGATACTATCTAATGCTCAAGGGAATCATAGACAATGAACCACTAAGCATTGTAAACATATATTCCCTGAATGAGAGACCAGCTGAATATGTCAACCAAACACTCCAAAAGATTAAGAAAAAATCACAGACCCGACAATTATAGTGGGTGACTTCAACACACCACTCTGAGAAAGATAGATCACAGGGAAAGAAACTCAACTATGATGCACATACCGGCTTGGGAGGAACTGGAGGAAATCATGCTAAGTGAAGTAAGTCAGGTACAAAAGGACAAGTAAAACATGATCCTGCTGAGGCAAATATAAAAAAAAAGGCTAATGTGGCATAGGGGAAAAAGTTACTATATACTCACATTTTTGGGTTGAAGACTGTGTAGTATGGCAGAGACCAGATCAAAACCAGGGATGCACATAGTAGACAACTGGGGAGGAGGTGGGGAAAGAAAAATAAAAGGATGAATATAAGGAAGAAAAGGTGAGCTGGGGCATGGGGCACTAACCCACCCAAGGGGAGGGTATTGTTTATATCTCCACAGGGAAAGTGGGACCAGACTTCCACCCAGTGCCGCGAGGTGTGAATGCAACATTCCGGAGTGGAGTAGGGAACCAGTGGAGAGGTCTGGGAGGCTGGCCCCAACACCAAAAATTAAGTGGATTCCTGCCCCTCCCCCAAGAAGAATTTGTTTCAAAGGACGACATTGATTCTACAGCTCGGGCAGAAGGATATATCGGATCAGAGCACACGGGCGCAGATGAAGGGGAGGAGGAGAGAGTGGAGCACAGACTTGCCCACCAGGCCGTGAGGATGATGTTCCTGATTAGAGCAGCCAGTCCACAGAGAGGACAACATGGCCCCCACTATAAGACATGATACCCCTCAGTGACCAATGGCGCTACCGGAGAAAGCATCAGAGACACAGTGTGCAGATTGCACCTGACCTGATCCGACCACACTGAGGCAAATCACTGGGAGAGTTCAGCGGAACAGCAAGGGAATGGAGTGGCAAGGTCCCCAGGGAATGCTGAAAGTGGATTTGGGGCCAGGGCGTGGTGCCCATACAGACTGGACTGGAAAACACTCCTAAAGGCCAACAAACAAACCTTGAACTAACTACAAGCTTTTCTATCTTGATGTGTTTTGTTTTGTTCTTTGTCAGTGGTTTGTTGTTGTTTTTGTTGTCTGGCTGTATACTGTTGCTTTGTTTTCCTCTGTCTTATTTTTGTGCATGTTATTATCTCCACAGGTTTGTCTACATAAGACAGGCTGGATGAACTATCTGGAGGAAAAACAAAGGGACCGACAGTTCTGGGGGTACCTGGGATAGGGGGAGATTGGGCGTAAAGAAGTGGTGTTAACAAACCCAGGGACAAGGGAGCAACATGGGATCCAAATTGGTGGCGAGGTGGGGAGTGGCTGGCCTGGTAGGGAATGATAAGGGCAAGGTTACTTAAAGAAGAGGTATAGCTGTAAGCCAGGTGGGGATGGAGCATGATAGTGGGGCAGGAGGAAAGTCAAGGGAAATAGAGGAAAGAACTAGGAGGCAAAGTGCATTTATAGAGGTCTAGACAAAGACATGTACATGCAAATATATATATGAGGATGGGGAAATAGATCTATGTGTCTATATTTATAGGTTTAGTATTAAGGTGGCAGAAGGACCTTGGGCCTCTACTGAAGCACTCCCTCAATACATGAATAGTTTCTTCTATTAAATTGTCATTCTATGATCCTCACCCTCCCGACACAATTGCTGAAGCCAAAGCATTTGAACAAGTAAATATGAAGAAAGTTGATGGTGCCCGGCTATCAAAAGAGATAGCGTCTGGGGTCTTAAAGCCTTGAAGGTGCACAAGTGGCCATCTAGCTCAGAAGCAACAAAGCCCACATGGAAGAGCACATCAGCTTGTGTGATCACGTGGTCCCGAAGGGATCAGTTTTCAGGTATCAAAGAGCAAAAAATCATATCATTGGCTGCACAGCTCCATGATACGATTGTCGAGGACAAACGGGTGCATAAGCAAACGTGGCGAAGGAATCTGATGATGCCCGGCTATCAAAAGAGATAGTGTCTGGGGTCTTAAAGACTTGAAGGTGAGCAAGCGGCCATCTAGCTCAGAAGCAATAAAGCCCACACGGAAGAAGCACACCAGCTTGTGTGATCACGAGGTGCCAAAGGGATCAGAAATAAGGCATCATCACAAAAAAAAACCCCAAAAACTTAACATCGTGAATGAAGGAGGAAGTGTAGAGTGGAGACCCAAAGCCCATTTGTCGGCCACTGGAGATCTCCTCACAGAGGAGTCTAGGGGAGGAGATGAGTCAGTCAGGGTGCCATGTAGCACCAATGAAGTATACAACTTTCCTCCAGTTCCTAAATGCTTCCTCCACCCCACCCCCCAACTATCATGATCTGAAATCTACCTTGATAGAGCAGAGGTTGTACACTGGTGCATATAGGAGCTGGAGGCACAGGGAATCCAGGGTGGATGATACCTTCAGGACCAGGAGTGTGAGGTGAGATACTGGGAGGGTAGAGGGTGAGTGGGCTGGAAAGGGGAAACCGATTACAAGGATCTACATGTGACCTCCTCCCTGAGGGACAGACAACAGAAAAGGGGTGAAGGGAGACGCTGGATAGGGCAAGATATGACAAAATAATAATTTAAAAATTATTAAGGGCTCATGAGGTAGGGGTAGCAGGGAGGGAGGGGAAAAAAGAGGATCTGATGCAAAGGGCTTAAATGGAGAGCAAATGCTTTGAAAATGATGAGGACAAAGAATGTACAGATGTGCTTTATACAATTGATGTATGTATACGTATGAATTGTGATAAGAGTTGTATGAGTAATAAAATGTTAAAAAAGAAAATAATCTAAGAAGTTGTCCTAAATATAGAAGAGCACGGAAATAATATTTGTGAAAGCCTTATTAATTCCCTGTAGTGTGAAGATGCCTTAATACTGCATGCCATAAGGTAGTCTGACTTGAAAAACGTACTGATGAAGATCAGAGACTGGTGCCTTAACTACAGAATACAGCTCGATGAAAGAAAACCAAAATCCTCACTATAGGACCAATACAAATTACCATGAAAAATGGAGATATCATTGAAGTTGTCAAGGATTTCATTTCACTTGGACCTCAATCAATATACACAGAAGCCATAGACAAGTGATGTGTTTCCCTGGGCATATTTGTTTCCCAGGACCTCTTTAAACATTTAAAAAGCAGTGTCTATTTGAGAACTAATATTTACCAGATCCAAGCTATTTTATTTTTAATTGTCTCATATGCCACTGAAAGTTGAAAAATGAATGAGGCTGTTTAAAAGTAAAATGATGCATTTTAATTATAGTGCTAGTGAAGAACTTGATAGTTTGATGCACTGTCAATTGTAGCTTAGAAGTTGTACAATTATAATGCTTGTCATAAATGGATACTATGAAAATTTCATTTTAAGTATATTAGAAATTTGTTGAGAGATCTGTCCATTAAAGGACATCATGCTTGATAAAGCAAAATATCATTGAAAAAAGGATGAACTTCAACAACATAGAACATCACAGTAACTGCAACTAAGCTCAAACTTGACAACTGTGAGAAGGAAGCAGGACCCATATGTGTTTCATTCTTTTTTTTCTCTAACATTTCTATGAGAGTGACATGATTTAATTTGACTTAAACAGCAAAATGCAATGCCAATGACAAACATTTTGCTTGATGCATAGTTAATTAAATTTTTCCCTTTACATATTGGCACCTGATAAGGATACCATTTAATACCACTTTTATTTAATAATATGCTGCAAGTCTTTATGGCAGTTATTGATCAACAAGTGTCTAATAAAAGCTGACAATGGTAGCAAAGATGTAAAACTGTAATTGGAGATGGTATCACTCTAAACATGGACAATCCAAGGCCCTACAAGAAAATCATTGCATCCAAATGAAATGTTCAGCAATTTCACAGGCCATAGGTCAATATAGAAAAGTCCATTTGGATTCCGTGTACCAACAGAGAATACTCTGGAAAGGAATTCAAGAAAATAATACCATTTACAAGAGCCACCTATAAGATAAAATGGAAAAAACCTGGGCAGAAAAACAAACATCTGTACAATGAAAACCTTAAAAACAGTACTACAGGATACCATAAGACATAAAGTGAAAAATTAGCCATACTCTTTAATAGGGAATTTTACTTTGTGAAAATATCAAACACACCACAAGTGATCTATAATTATAATGCAATTCTGATTCAGATCCCAGCATCTTTCTGAAAAGTTGAAAAAGAAAGGGAAGAGATTCTATACCTAGAAGCTCTGATGGTGTAGTGGATTATACAATGGGCTACTAGCTGCATGGTCCTCAGTTAAAAACTGCCAGCTACTCTTTCGGAGTAAGATGATCCTGAAAAGTTTTATGATCTCAGAAATCCAAAACGGCCAGTTAGCCCTTGTCCAATAGTAGTGGTTCTCAGCCTTTCAAATGCCATGACCCTTTCATACAGTTCCTCATGTTATGTTGTGGAGAACCCACACCATAAAATTATTTTCTTTGCTACTTCATGAATGTAATTTTGCTACTGTTAAGAATTGTAATATAAATATCTGATATGCAGGATGCATTTTCTTTGTTACAAATTGAACATAATGAAAGCATAGTGATTAATCACAAAAACAATATGTAATTATGTATTGTGAAATATTTATTTCTGATTACAAATAAATGAAATTTTGTCTTGAAGCATGGTGTAGCATGGTTAACAGTCTTTAATATAATGATAATAAACTGCATTGCTACATTTTGCGACTGTATGCATAAAAAGCCAGCGTGCGTGCAAATGCTGAGAAACCTTCCTTCTCACCAGATCAGAAGTTCTCAGTCTTTGCAAGAGCACAACGAAGTCTTCTTTGGTATTTAGACTTGATAACCAAAAAGCTGGAAAGCCCTGTTTCACAGATATGTTGTTGGAAATGGAAGAAGATGCAACACAGTCTCAGATAGGTATATGACTGCCAACACTTGATCCAGAATTTTGTAACTGGCATTGTAGCGAAATCAGTTTGTGCTGACTCACTGTTAATGAGTTCAATGAACACTTCTTGAACTGTCTCCGGAGCATCTTCAACTTTGACTGTGAATGGGTGTCTAGCAAGTGCAAATGGAATGTCAGGTAGATTTGGAAAGTACAATGAAATTTTATCTGCAAGCATGTGCAAGTGTTCTTTCATAGGAATGACCATCGTCATTCTTTTGTATGGTTCAATGTCATGTTCCTCAAAAAAAGCAGATAAGTTAGGCAACATATAAATTTTATTTTCATCCTTTTTTTTGTGCCAAAGCTAAAGTTTCATTTGGAATGATCAGATCTTTTCAGAAAATCAAGTCATGTTGCATTTGTTCCTCACAGTGATCAATTTAACTCATTCAAGATGGAAAATGTGTCAACCAAGTAAGCTATTTTCTGTAGTTTACTTTGATCGCTGAAAAGTGCTTTGAACTGCGTTGTTGCCTTCTGATTTTAAAATGCTTTGAGTTCATCACAAAGCTCAAAAACACGTTTTAAAACGTTTACTCTTAACAACCATCTTACTTCCGTGTTAAATAGCAGAGCATTATTGTGCTCATCCATCTCGTTCTGCAGTTGCAGTCAACTGTTTAAAGTGCTCGCCTTTACAAAATTGACAGAACTTATGACACTATTCATTATTTCTTGTAACTCTTGTGGAAGCATCTCATTGCTAATATTTGCCGATGAATCATACAGTGAATTCCGTTGACTTTTAGTGACTCATTCAGTACCAAACGTTGAAATGCAGGTAGGCATCCTAGCATAGCTGGAGCACCATCTGAGTAAACTCCATAAACTTTTCCCAAGAGATCTTATGCTCTTTCAGAAATGAACCAACTGTGTCAAATACATCATCTGCAGTAGTTGTCGTTTCAAGAGGTTTGCAAAAAAGAAACTCTTCTTTAAAGTTGCCATCATTAATATACCTCAGGTAAACCAGTAACTGGGACCAGGTTGCAATGTCTGTAGATTCATCAAAATGGATGCTAAATATTGGAAGTGACTGGATGCTAAATATTGGAAGTGGAGCAGATTTAATTTCCGGGATGACCTGATAAAGGATATCAGCAAACTTGTCACCTATTCTTCTGCGGACAGTATCATTAGATAAGGAAATTGACTCAATTTCATAACAAGTTTGTCTCCAATCATAACTCAAACAATGACTTTGGTCACTTGCAACAATAAATCCTCAGCAATGGTGTGAGGTTTCATAGCTCTGGCAACTCTGAGTGCCACCAAGTATGAAGCTTCATTGGCTGTTAACGTTTGGTTTGTGGTTTTGCCACCAGTGTCAAGTCTGGCTTTCTTGAGTCCATGAGCTTTGCTTCTAAAATAGTTGGTATAATTGTTGGCAAACACAGATGCTTGCTAACAAAATGGCGTTATAGTTTCTTTGGCTTCATATATTCAGCTGATAGAACTTCACAACAAATAACACATTGTGATTCCTCAATTCCTGCTGTAAATATTGAGATAAATACATACTGTAAAAAATCCTCGCTATATTTTATTTTGTTAACATTCTTCTCTACATGATTCATTGTCATGGCATGGTTTTCTAATGAAAATAATATAAAACAATCGCTTTAATAATACAAAAGGTGATACATGGCACAGTTCAGTCAATAGAGTTCGTTAAAGTTTCCTGTGATTTACCATTCTGTGGTTTTGGTTTGTTTGTGTTTTTTTACATACCTGTTACTCTCACAAGGGAGTAGTATTCATATCAACCATAGCTGAATTTAACAAGACCAATCAGCATCAGGATTAAGTTGCCATGGTACAGATATCCCATATTTTTGCAGTAGTTGATGATTTCACGGTACAGGATTTTACATTTACCCAATAATTATAATTCATGAAGTGTCGTTTTACCTCCAATACTACTGCTTTCAACACAGTAGCTGCTTTTAGCAGAGTAGCTAACTGCTTTCAACAAAGCAACTGATCTCTACAGAGTAGCTGCTCTCTACACATGTGTTACTGGTCCGCTTAAGCACATTATGGTGCCAACCCTTTCACATACACTTGTATTTGTATGGGGTAGGCGCGATGATGTCATTACACCAGTTACCCATATGTGGGTGTATCTGCACGAGGGCATACCCACCTGGAGATGGATGGAGGAGTGGTGTCTTGATTTCTAAGACCATTGGAAAATGTGTTTTCTGATGATCTTAGGTGATCACTGTGAAAGGGTTGTGCTAGTCTGGGCACTTTAGAGAAACAAATCTACAGAAATTCATGTATAAGAGAGAGTTTTATATAAAGGTTAAGTGCACAGCAAGAAAACATCCCAATCCAGTGCTACCCAAGCCCACAAGTCCAAGATTAACCCATATGTCTGACACCAATCCATAAAGTCCTCCTATATCTCACAAAAGACAGGCAATAACACTGACTGAAGGAGGAAAGCCAAATCAGTGAACCTGTAAGCATCTCAGAGCTGGCGGGGGTCTCCACACGGCTGCTCCAGCACCCAGGGCTGCACTGCAGTAGGTCTATGTGGCTTCTCCTTGGGGATGTCTTGCAGGAAGTGAGCCTTGACAGCTGAAACAGGGAACTGGCCAAGGCAGCTGCACCCTAGTCCGACTATCGCAAAGCAAGAGACCCAAGAACTAGAAAGGTGAGGATCATCGAGCCATTTATCCTTCAGGCCCTCATTTAACCCCACATGTGTTTACCAGCCATGTTGGCACGAGTAAATACCTCAAATGTCGTTTGCTCATCCCCCTGCTCCCCCCCCACCAGCAAGTGGTCTTGAACCATAGGTTGAGAACCAGAGCCTTATAGGGTTTCTAATATTCTTAAGTGACTGGACAGCAGTGAGTTGGGTGTTTGGGGTCCAGCCTCTATACCTGCAACTGAGATAGACCCAAGGAAACAAGGACAATCACAATGAGCCATGTGATCAAGAGAAGCATCTACACACTATCATGTCTGAATCACTCAGGCGCTCTCCTCTGGAAACGTCTCAGAATAGACTCACTGTGTTTTGATTTTTCTAAATGTAAATCAACCAGATATTAGGGAAGAGGCTGGAAAGGATGTATTTCTATATAAGCCAATGGTCACACAACATAAAATGCTTCATAAAGCAAAGGCAGGTGAACCACTCAAGAGAGATTTGAAAACAGTTTCCCTTTGAAATTAATGGATTGAAACCTGAGGGCACAGACATGAATGACCCAGCAAACTGTAGTGAAGAGAAATCATTGTCCACTCCAATGAGGCCATCCCTACACTCTACCCCTGGTCTTTCCAGTTTTCCACCTCACCACTTTTTAGCACTTATTTCATGGAATATAATTGTTTTCCTCTTTTCACAACTTTTTACCTCACTCTACTATTTCCTTTCTAAAGCTTTACAGCAATCCTCTTCTTTTTCTTCTTCTTCTTCTTGTTCTTGTTCTTCTTGTTGTTGTTCTACTACTACTACTACTACTACTACTACTACTACTACTACTACTACTACCACCACTACTACTACTGCTGCTGCTTCATCTTCTTTTTTTTTTGAAATTAAGAGAAAATAGAATGATTCCTACTGAAATTCCTGCTAAATCTGTTGCTAAAATCCAAATTTTGTTTTAACAAAATAAACTAAAGAACACAGCAGACCATCCTATTTGTGCTCTCACTTGTACCTGCTCCTGGAACCTGGGCCTGTGCTATTTGGGCCTGAGCACACCCATTGCCCCAAATTCCCTTCAGTCCAACCCCACCCCTGTGCTGCAGAGTGGTTTGTGTGGGAATTCACATTGACTTCTCTCTCTGTGTCTTCTTGCACAGCCATACACAGCTGGATCCTCAGTGGTCACAGAACTCAGGTGCAGGGAGAACTGGTTCTTGGATGTGTCTGGGTTGCTGACTAGATCTCTGAGATTTGGTGTGTATTCGCTAAACCACTCTGACCTGTAGAAGCTCCTTCCCATCCACTCACAGCCTCTCTCAGGGCTGCCTGATCTGCTCCCATGTGGCACTGGTGCTGGAGACTGAGTCCCCAGTAATGGTGCAGATGAGAGTGAGGTACTGTGATGGTCTCACCACCTCAGGGCCTGACTACTAAAGCTGCACCTGGGACAGGACACCAGGAGTCTTAGGAAACAAGCTTTGAATATCCCATCTGTCCTTAAATCTGCTGTGACCTAGTGCATCTCCCTGCCATTGACCCGATGGGAGACCTAGGACCATCAAAACGAGGAAGCGGATGGAGACAGACATTTCTGTATCAAAGTCTCCCTGGCTCAGCAGGCTCTGGAATTCTGGTTTCAGAGGAGAATCTTGAGGGGAGTGAAGGTGGGTGTTCATATCATTTGAGAAAATAAACCACACCAGTCTTCTGCTTGTGCTAATGGACAGGGGTCACAGCTCCACAAGGAAGCTTCTCCAGAGCTGGGCCTTGAAGCAAGTTGGATGGCAAAAATATGTCAGAAATGTGAGTGAGGTGGCCCACAGGCATACACTGAATTTTTACCCTGCCCAGATCCCAATATTTGCAATCACAAAATTATCAGGGTTCCATTGTATATGAATTGTTTGATTTGAACACACGCATCCACTAATGTATGCATTACTGTATTCATTGTGAGTTCTGAGAGCTATGAAGACACCAGACAGTCTTCTGCACGGAGGGAAAATCAGTAAACCAAGCAAGAAACGAATGAGCTAAGAAACAAATGATTTCGTCCTCAAACTAAGCCCACTGCAAGTGCACCTATCCTGTCTCATGGGAACCTTATAAGACTGATTATAAATGTTCCTGAGAACTTCTTTGACCATAAATACTTACAGGAAAAGACAACCTCATCTTACTCGGGAGGCACAGTGGGCTGGTTTGCAGTGAGCAATCCAATACTTATCCCACTGTGTCACCATATCTTCATATATCTCTACACCAAGAAGCCCGTATAAAGGGCTGTATAAATGTCACATTGAGAAGCCAAGTGGTGATTTTTTAATACTATTATGTGACTATGAGCTCTGGGCTATGAATAAGGGGGGCCATATCCAAAATTATGGCCATTCACTTACCTTTTGGAAAAGAATGTTGAAAGCACCACAAACTGGGCTATCAATATAACAAACATCTGTTTTGAGGGAAATACAGCCAAGGAATACCTTAGAAGGAAGGATGATGAGACTTTGTTTCATGTAATTTGGACAGGCTATCATGACACCAGTCTGTTGAGAAAGACATCATCCACGATAAAGCATGGGATCAGTGAAGGAGGAGGTGATGGATTGACACAGTGACTCTAACAATAAGCTTAAAAATATTCGTTATGGTTATGGTACTGAACTAGGCATGATTTAGTTCAGTTTTACATTGAATCACTTAGCGTTGCAATTGTCTCTGTGGCACGTAACATCATCAAAACAAATGAAAAGACACAATGTTCTTCCCAGATTGAATGACAGTGCTGGGGGAATGGGTATATGTTTTCTTTTCCTTAGAAAAGGAAATATGTAACAGAATACACTCTTTATAACTGTTTTTATGTTGAAGTTCCCCGTGCCTTCGTTAGTTATTGGTTGCAAAAGTCTTGTCTACATATTTATAGAACATTAAGCATCCAAGGTTGTTTGGGTGCAAAAACAGTTAAAGACTCGTATTGACCCTACATGAAAGAGAACTGTCTGAAAGGATTTTCTTTTCTGTAATAATAATTGGATAACCATATCAGGTCTTTAACCAACTGAATTGCCAAGGTTTTGAACTGTCTACCTTTTGGCTAGAAGTTGAGCATTTAATTATGCTCACATAGTTCTGTGTTTCAGGTTCACCTATGTACAATTCATATGCATCTATTTTTACTTTCTACAGGTGAACATTTCTGTGCATGATGGCTGGTCTTAAGACATTATGTAGAGTTCTTCAATGCAAGTACTGTTACTATTATGTGTTCCTTGAGTATTTACTATGGGATTCTGTCCTAGGCATTGTGTGATTTTAATAGTAACCCTGGGCACCATCTTCAGTGCCAGAAACACCTCCCAGAGTTGTGCAAACTAAGAGTGACTACTATAATAGCCAAATACCCCATAAAACATATCAAGGAATTGGCGCATTTGGGATATGGTGTGGCAGTTTCATAATCTCTTGTCAACTTGGGAAGGGATGGAGTCTAGCCTATCAATGAGGTCACAGCTTGATGAATTCATTTGGAGGTGCAAAGGAGATAAATAACTCACTGGAAGCCAGACCCAGATAGAATCTCTACCTGTTGAAATATTCCTGTTTACAAAGCAACATGGTGCTACACTGATAATAGCCAGAGCCCTGGCACTGGAGCCCTGGCAATGTGAAGACCCATGCCAGTGCTGAGATGCTTCCAGCACCACCAGATCCACAAGACTTTCCACCCACTAGCCTGTGATCTTTGTCACTACATGTGTTGTGTGAGTCTGAAGAAGAATTTATAGATTGGTGTCAGACATATGGGCTAATATTGGACTTATAGATGTGATCAGAGCTGGGATGTTTTCTTAATATACAGTTACTCTTTGATATAAAGCTCTTTCCTATACACATGTGAGTGTCTCCCTGGATTTGCTTCTCTAGTCTGCCTGGACTAACACATGGTGTTAGAGAATAATGTTAAATTTGTCATGGGCTGCCTGAAGTTCTGTCTTAGAGTAAGCACATCTTGTTTAATTCTTGTAAGTTTTCAAATAAGATTTTATCTCACTTATTTGGGCATTACATTAGGAGGAACAAGAACCCAGAGAATGGTCTTGTGCTTGGTAAAGTAGAATGTCAATTAAAATGGGAGAGACTCTCAATGAGATGGATTGTCACAAAGGCTGCAACGATGAGTCCACATAGAGCTACCATAGTGGTCAGCACAGCAGTTCTAGCTGACCGGGCACTGCAGTCCTTATCCAGGCTCCCGTGCTCACCTCTTTCTTCACTTGGTCCAGAGTGGGTGGGTTCTTAGCATCCTTGCAAGTCAGCCCACCCCCTGAGGTTAGTTTTATGTCTGGACTCCCACTGACTCTCCCTCACTATAAAATACTTTGGACATAGAGTGTGATACAAGTTGCAAACACTCTGAATTGGTTGCAGTGAAAGGAAGTACGATATATACATGTAGATATTTATCTAGATTTTGAGATTGAGATATATACCACAATAAAATACCGATCAAGAAAGAAATTTGCCTGAAAAACAATCAAATATTGAACACCAGTTAGGCTTCATTCTTTCCACAGGAAGAGGAAACGTACTTAAAGAAGATTTCTATTCAAATTAATTAAAGCAAGAGAGTTATAGAGTTATTTATTCCACGTTAAGGAGGAAATTGACAAGTCAGAATTCTTTTTTATGGGTTTCAGTGACGTGTGATAGGAAATTTTTCAGCTTTTGATAATTGTTGAACACAGTGATAATCTAATTCCATTTGTGTTAGTGTGGGTATATTAGAGAAACGAGTCCACAGAAACTCATTTGAATAAGAGAAAGTTTTATATAAATGGTAAGTTTACATCAGGAAAATATCACAACCAAGTACTACCCAAGTCCACAAGTCCAACATTAGCCCATATGTCTGACACTAATGCACAAAGTCCTCCTCCATGTCACAAAACACATGCAATGAGGCCGATTGCAGGAGGAAAACTGGATCAGTGAGCAGTGTATGCGTCTCAGCGCTGTCAGGGGTATCCACAGAGCTATTCCAGCACCCAGGGCTGCATTGGGGTAGGTACATGCGGTGTGTCCTTGGGGATGTTCTTGCAGGAAGTGAGCCTTGCCAGATCAAGCATGGCACTGGGTAAGGGATCTGCAATCTGCTCCAACCATCAGAAAGCAAGAGACCCAAAAACTAGAAAGGCAAGGCTCACCGAGTCATTTATCCCTCCGCCCCTCAATTGACCCCACATGTGTTTATCTACCAGGTTGGTACAATAAACCACCTCCCTCTCCATTGAATTATGCATGAGAAGAGTGATGAAAATATTAGTTTGTTGCACGTGTATGAGAAAAATAACTTTTAAAATATGACATAGTTTTTCAACCACAATCAGAAACTGACGGAAAGTATTGCTGGTACAGCAACACTTCAAAAAGCTAGCTAAAACATTGAACCCGAAAAGAGATTATGATATAAGCCCAAAATTTGAATTTGTAAAAATTGTTTGCAATGGAATAGTCTTTATTTAATATTTTAATTATTTTCTCACTTTTTTTCCCTCCAAAACCATTTTTTGGGGAGCAAATACAGGTGTCATGTTCATCAGTAGTTCAAGTGCATCAAGCAGTATTGTATGACTGCTACCACAATTAGCTTCAAAACATCATCTTCCTTCTTCAACTAATGGCATCATCTTCCTTTATTCCACTCCCCCACCCACCACTGTAGCCCCAGAAGCCCTTATTCTACTTGCTGTCTCTTTATGTACATCAATTCTGGCTTTCATCTACAGTCAAACAGAAAAACATATCACAGAAATTCAATAATGCTATCCCCCAATGACAAAACACATGAGATAAACTCTAATAGGAATTTAAAATTGAGGAAGTAGGCAGTCCAAGTATAGTCTGCGGCCCTTGCCCGGAATCCATAACAGACCTAGGTGTGTTTCAGATGTGTCAGTCTGGCTACTGGAATGTGAGGATCTTGCCAGTTGACCGCCTTTCTCAGGATTTTCTGGAACCAAAAGCACTCTTTAGTAGCTGGTATCCTGCAACACACCCTGTGGCTCATGCTGAACAAGCAAACGGCTTGTCCTTCACATGACATTAAATACACCAAGCAACAACAACAAAAACAACACAACCAACTCCCTGCCTTCCAGGAGGTTTCAGCTCACAGCACAACCCTATTTCTCTATGTTTGCTGTTGAGGAAGGAACACTATTCTACAACTGCAACACAAACAAGACATGCTTGCAAACCTCCATTCTTGCACTGGCCACAGGTGAAGCCACTGGCTGTGAGGACTGCTGCCTACTTTGATGATGAGCCGGCCCTGTCTCTTCTCTGTGCGAGCAAACTACTGTTGCACACAGAGCCTGTGTGTGAGCTGAGCTTTTGTCAGTGACCTCACACACTGGTTTTACCGAAATCAACAGTTATATTTTGTGCAGTACACAAGAAGGGGAGTAATTCAACTTGAAGGGAGACTAAGGTTATTTTTATAAAAGTACCTTGTAAATTGAAGCACAACCAGCAAAATATATGTAAAAGGGAACCATTAACATGTTAATAATAATTTTATAAATAATATCATAAAAGGTGTCACAGAAAAGGATGATATAATTAAAATGAAAACACGATGTATGAAGTTCTATGGAGACCAGGATGATGGAAAAAATAGAACAATTCCTGATAATATCAAATATGATTAAACAAAATACAGAATACACAGAAAGCAATTAATGGACATAAACAAACAAAACAAGATACAAATTCAGAAATTTGATAACTGTAAGCCATTGGCACCAAGTGAATCCCAAATCACAGTGACTCTTGGACAGAGTAGAACTGCTCCGTAGGGTTTCAGACACTGTTAATCTTTTGGAGGAGCAAACAGCCTCATCTTTCTCCCTTGGAGGAACTGGTGGTTTCAAACTACTGACCTTGCACTTTGCATCCCAATATAAAATAAACAAAAAAGATGGCAAAATAAAAAAAAAAACTGTCCCAGGGGAGGCTAAGAGTTAAGTGAGAAAGCCCTAATTCCAACAGGAAATCCTCCCTGTCATCTATCTGTGCCTGTCTAGGACTGGGTGTCTGTGCTCATGAATCCTGCGTGCCCCCTGCTGCCCAGTGTCTCCCCTGCAGGGGAGATTTGTGTATGGGTTCACACTGACTTCCCCTCACTGTGTGTTTCCCTTGCACAGTAATACATGGCCGTGTCCTCAGCAGTCACGGAGTTCAGCTGCAGGGAGAACTGATTCTTCGATGTGTTTCTGGTGATGGAGAGTCGGCTTTGAAAAGACGGGTTATAATATGTATTACCAATAGAGCATAGCTCTCCCATCCACTGCAGCCCCTTTCCAGAAGTCTGGCGAATCCAGTGCCAGCAGTAACCACTGCTTGTGATGGAGAAACCAGAGACAATGCAGGTGAGGGACAGCTTCTGGGACGGCTTCACCAGTCCTGGACCTGACTCCTGAAGCTGCACCTGGGACAGGACCCCTGAAAACAAAAACAAATGTTCCATGTCAGTCACTTGAAGTCATAACTATCCCCATAGACCCAGGTCAGATATCTGTATCTCTCACCTTGGGGAACTGTCACCAAGCATAGGAGAACACATAACAATAGCATCTTAACACCACACCTCTGCTTTCCCAAGAGACCTACAGCCCTGTCTGAAGAGAACTGATAGCTTTCCCACCCCAAGGGTGAAATTGTACCCTAGTGCCTGAAATATAATTTTCATATGAGGATGTCCTGTCCTTATAAACAGAAAGTGATAGAGACCAGACCCCCTCTATCTTCTGAGCTCATGGTAGGGTAAATGTTGGAACTCATATGCATATTAGTCTATAACAGAAGAAGTTTTTACCAAGAGGTGTGTGGGAGAGGTCAAAGAGTGCCCAGAATTTCTGAGCCCAGTGTTCTTTCCTTCCCGGTCCTCATTGCTCCTGCCCTGCCTTGGGCTCCTGTATATCCTGTGCCCCAGAGAGTGGGCAGAATATAGTTTGTTAAAACCATCAATTGGACCCCAAGTCATCTTCAGACCTCACAATTTCCAAGGTCCTTTTTTTCCTGTATACCCTGAAACTTCTTAATTAACCTCCTCAGAGCCTTAATAGTTTTCCTTGTGTGGGAGTGACATCTTTGAGAAGCATGAATATCAGGTTAGTCCCAAGGAGTTGTGGTTGATAAGATCCCAAAGGTCCAACTCTTCTATGAAGCCATTCAGTTCCAATTTCCACCTACTCCACTCTTGAGGAGATTCCCTTATGTTTCTGGATTCCGTGAATCAATGAAAAATCCAAAAGAAATTAATGAAATTTTGAGGAAAGGAATCACGTGGCGGTGGGTTCTGTTCAGTCCAAATTCTGACACTCAGGAAAGGGTAAACCAGATGCTGTGCCCAAAGGACAAGCTCCACTCCCAGCTTTGCAGTTTATTTGCACACATCTGACCTGAAGCCTCAGGCAGAATGTTTCCAGTCAACATTGTCCCTCTGCTAATCTGTTGCAGCCAGGATTTCCCAAACTTGGGCCATGGTCATCACCAACCCCACTACTCTTACCTGTAATACCCACACTACATCCCAGAGCCCAATGATCGAGGTCAACCTCAGTGTAAGTAAAGTGATTCAAGTGTTACTGGGTCTCAGGGAAGAACGTGACACCTGGAAAAGTTGGGCCCCAGGCAAGACAATATTTTAATTCAGTAGCCTCTAAGAAATGCAAGATTCTGAATAGAAAACCACTCCCTTGTTTGCTAGAATATCCGGAATAGTGAAAAATCAGTCGAGTCATGATTTCAAGTACAAAGATGGAGAAAACCAGTAAATGAAAACTAATCATTTAAGAAAAGGTTCAGAGTAAGAGTCAAGTACAATATTGTCGACTTTGAAACCAAAGATCTTTTCCTGAAACCCACGAGGCACTCGTCATTATAATTAGGTCTATCCATCCAACTGATCCTCGACATTTAGAGATTAAACAGACACTCTTGTAAATGTCCCTTGCCCTGGGACTCTGGTTCCATTGAAATGTGAGCATCTCCAACCACAGACAGCCTCTCCATTTGTGCTCTGGGCACAGCCACATCACAACTGCTCTTGGGTCTCACCTGACATTTATTCCCTAAACTCAAAGATTGTCCAATTTTGGAAAATGGTATATATTATTGGCTATAGAAGCTGTGACATCTATAAACATGTAGTTTATAGATTCTTTCCTCATAAAGTTTAAAATATTTTCCTCAGACTGAGGGTTGACAACACTCATTTGCTGATTAATTAGAATCTGTACACCTCCAAATTAATGTTTCTTTTTACGGTGGGGAAACCCAAGCACTATGTGTTGGTCACCTGGACTTCTTTGTGCCAGAATTTGCTGAAGGGAATAATCAATTACTTTAAAGTGAAGACACATTGTACTCACTAAAATCCAGGGGTGAAAGCACAGGACACTCTAGCATTTTTCATTTGGAGATCATTGAGTTGGTTCACTTTTCATATGCACACTGGCAGAGCATCACTTGATCCTGTTCATTTCATCAAACCCCCATCTCACTCTTTGCTCTTGGTGCTTGTCTAACCGATTCAAGCTTGAGACCGTGATGTAGCTTGTGTTA
The DNA here is from genome assembly GCF_050624435.1 of Tenrec ecaudatus. Lineage (NCBI taxonomy): Eukaryota > Metazoa > Chordata > Mammalia > Afrosoricida > Tenrecidae > Tenrec > Tenrec ecaudatus. The sequence goes on along the minus strand of NW_027459379.1, from coordinate 259,018 downwards.
ATCTGGGTAGACTAGAGAAAGAAATCCATGGACACACATATGTGTATAAAAAAGATATTTATATACGAGAGCAATTGAACATTGAAAAACATCTCAGCAAAGTCCAGATCAAGTCCATACATCCGATATTAGCCCATATTTCTGATATCAATCTGCAAAGTCCTCTTGAGATTCACACAACACATGCAATGATGCCAAATGCAGAAGATCACAGGCCAGTGGGTAGGAAGTCTTTGGATCCAGTATCATTAGGAATATCTTAGCCCTGGCAGAAGTCTCTGTGGCTTCTCTGGCTTCTGTGGTCTGGTTCTGTCCATGTGGCTTGTCTTCTGGAATGTCTCCCAGGGAGTAGCAGAGAGAGAGAGGTGTCTTCTTCCTCCAAAGAGGAAGTATCGGAATTCTCAGAAGGTCATGCCAACAGAGGTCCCTTTGGCTATCTTCAGATTGACAACCTAGACTCCACCCTTACACTCTCAGTCCTTAAATTGACACCAGATTAGGTGACTACCACATAGCTGCACACTAGTTCAGGTCACTGCCATGATCATATCATAATTTCATAGCAGTGATTAGTAGGGGTCTTCTTAAGTGTCAACCACATGACATTATTCATGTACACATCACTATCCTAACAGGTTTGGTACACATGTTCTCAATGATCTCCTGCTATCTCCCTGTACTCTGAAGGAGCAACACATCAAACTCTTCTAGACTCAGATGTCTGGGTTTCTTTTGCATTCCCCTATCTCATGAGGTTGGGCTTGGTCAGTCACTTAATCAAGGTGCACTGCATCTCTCAAAATTCTGAAAGATGGAAATAATAGAAAATATGGCTTAAGGAAAATGCAATAATATTTGCTCCAGTTGTCTATTGTTGTACAAGGAATCGATATACATTGCAGCTTAAAATTGAAAGAGCTTTTTGCTTTTTATTTGTTGCTTGATTTCCCTTTTAACTCTTTTGATGCACATAAATGTCTGATTTTTAGATCACTCTCATCTATGTTGCCTTCTTTGTGTGTACTTCCTTTGCTGTGTTTGACAGCGTATGAACGTCCTGAAATGGGGCACTAACATGTGTCCCTGCTTCCTTATAAATGGTCTTCATAGCTCTGGGATTCATATTAGGTCCTTGATCATTACACTTAAAACAACAAACATCGTATTTTGAGAGAGAGAGCTGTTATCAGGAAGGAAAAGGAGCAAGTGCTTACCTTCTCTGGAGAAGATGTCTTGGATGATATTTAAACTCAATAAGATTAGTCTGAAACATTTAAGAAACAGTTAAATGTTCCTTGGGTTAAAGTAAATAGCATCTCCCTGGAACACAGACTTAAAAAAATACTGTTTTCTTGCAGAAAAATCCCTTACGCTGCAGATAATAAACAAAACCTTATTTCCTTATATCCCTTGATCATGGCTACAGTAACAGATGAAGAGTCACTGACCCATGCACCAAGATCCACCACTCCTGACTCTGAGAAGAACAAAATGACTTTAAGGCTCAATACCAATTGGTAAAAATCTATCTTTTAAACAAGCGGCCATCTAGCTCAGAAGCAACAAAGCCCACCTGGAAGAACATACCAGCCTGTGTGATTGAGTGGTCCCGAAAGGATCAGTTATCAGGCATCAAAGAACAAAAAAATCATATAATTGGCTGCACACCTCCATGATAGGATCGCTGAAGACAAATGGGTGCATAAGCAAATGTGGCGAAGAAAGCTGATGGTGCCCGGCTATCAAAAGAGATAGTGTCTGGGGTCTTAAAGGCTTGAAGATGAACAAGCGGCCATCTAGCTCAGAAGCAAAAAAGCCCACATAGAAGAAGCACACGAGCCAGTGCGATCATGAGGTGCCAAAGGGACCAGGTATAAGGCATCATGAAAAAAAAAGATATATATGTATATGTATATATATGTGTGTGTATGTATATGTATATATATATGTGTGTATATATATATATATATATACACACACACACACACACACCATATTGAATGAAGGGGGATGAGCAGAGTGGAGACCCAAGGCTCAAGTGTCGGCCACTGGAGATCCCCTCATAGAGGGGTTTAGGAGAGGAGATGGGTCAGTCAGGGTTTGAGGTAGTACCGATGAAGAACACAGCTTTCCCCCAGATCCTGGATGCTTCCTCCCCCAACTACCATGATCCGAATTCTACCTTGCAGGACTGGATAGGGCAGAGGTTGTACACTGGCGCATATGTGGGCTGGAGGCACAGGGAATCCAGTGTGGATGATACCTTCAGGACCAAGGGTGTGAGGGGCCATGCTGGGAGAGTGTAGGGTGAGTGGGTTGGAAATGGGGAACTGATTACAAGGATCCACAAGTGACCTCCTCCCTGGGAGATGGACGGCAGAGAAGGGGGGGAAGGGAGACTCCAGATAGGGCAAGATATGACAAAATAACAATGTATATATTACCAAGGACACATGAGGGAGGGGGGAGTGGGGAGGGAGGGAAAAAAAAGAGGACCTGTTGCAAAGGGCTTAAGTGGAGAGCAAATGCTTTGAGAATGATTGGGGCAGGGAATGTGCGGATGTGCTTTATACAATTGATGTTTGTATATGTATGTATTGTGATAAGAGTTGTATGAGCCCCGAATAAAATGTAAAAAAAGAAAAGGAAAAAAAAAAGGAAATGATTAGGGCAAAGAACGTACAGATGTGCTTTATACAATTGATGTATGTTTATGTATGGATTGTGATAAGTGTTGTATGAGCCCCTAATAAATTGTTAAAATTAAAAAAAAGTGTCAAAAAATAATAATAAAAGCCACCGTAAGACCAAAAAAAATCTATCTTTAAAAGGACAAGTCTAAAGTCATGCCCCAGACCACCTCTCTATTTAGGCATGAAGTCTTCCATCTGAAGAGGAAGAGCTTAATGATTAGTAGCTGAAGGCACTGGGGAAAACCTTTGCACCAACGGAATGAACAACTTGGAAGAAAAGTTCTCTGCCCAATGGGAAAGGGTAGGCAGAATGTGTAGATCCGTAGAACCTTCGCAGACTAAAAGGAACAGGTAGAAACCACATCTCAGAGCCCGGTCCAGGAGGACCCCCTTGGAATGAGGCTCAGTCAAAAGACCAGAGAAATGCTCATGGCCCACACCCTGCCACAACAGTGACCCGCACTCAGTAAAAATAACAGCAGGGTGCATCAGGGAAGTTAATATCGAGATTCTCTCTAGCGATAGAGCAAGTGAACACAAAGCAAACACATTTTAAAAAGAGTTTTATAGAGGAATTTGAGTCCTTTAGTATTTTAAATAAAAACCAAGGTTAGCAGTGATGTACATTGTTTGTAGTTAACTACAAATGGATCCATGACTATATTTTAACAAACTCTGACAATTAAAGCCTAGCAGAACTTTGGTCATAATCAGTCCTCAATAGAAAACATCATACAGAACATAATATGCTGATATATATGGACATATTGAACATGCCCATCTATCCACAAATATTATGGGTAATACAAAATAGTAAGAAACGGTTGTAAGTGATACACATCAATTTGGGATACATGATTGACACAGAGATGGGTATTATAAAATTAAATATGAAACTCTAAAATTATGATAAAAAATCTACAGGAAAATGTCAATAAATGTGGTATAAATAGTATCGTTAACAAGGTCACAAAGATGACCTGATACAAAGAAAAACATAAAGTGGGTATTTATTTTTGGAGACTATTACTATAGAAAATAAAGAACATTCTATCCAATAATGTACATTACGTGTAAGAAAAAACAAGAATACACACAAATGGAGATCATGTAGCATTATGCAGCTCATACGCCTTTCTTCTCCTGGACTTCAGGAGTCACATTGCCTTCTCCCCCACCTCCTTTCACAGGGATGCACGGCAATGGCCTGCGCAGCAATGGAGCTCAGTGTTCAATGAATGTGACTATGAACAGGGTCACTGGGGATGTGTACTTGATATATGGGAGGAGGAGTATAGTCTGCACACACCACTCCATAATACGCTGACTCGTAGCTGATGTAAGAGAATCAGGAGACAGAATAGTGAGACAAAATGTATACACTTTATACATTGGTCCAACCCCAGCACATTGGCCTGGAGACAGAGATCCAGGTGCTCAGATGAAGTATTGCCAAACCTTCTCATTTCAGTCTCTGACCTACTCACCTCTGAGAGCTGCCCCAATATGACGAAACTGACATATTCTTGGGAATGAGGTCCATGGTTCTGAGATATATTATAAAGAGTGAATGAGACCTAAATTTAAATAAATACATCATGAAACTATATCTGGTTGGAGATTTGCATATCATTGGTAGCTTTCTAATATATTTTAAAATGGGTTCATCTGGGTTGAGATTGTTGACTGTATCCTCAGAGAACACAATCCTGTCCATGACTTTTCCATTCACCAAGACGAAGGTCCCATTCTTCCAGAACACAGAAAGTGATGGGGAAGATGGCTGAGGAGGTAGACTTGGCTTAGCATTGAGGATGACTTTAGGAATAAAGTCAGTAGTCCTCTACTATCGGGAACTTATATATTTATCAGACACACATAACAAAACCAAGAACATTTAAACTGTCAGATACACATTTTCTCTTCTCCATTAGATTATGGTAGAATTATTCAAAAGTTAGAAGATCAGCTAAATCTAGCAATCTTAGTGAATTCTTCCCAAAGTGGCTCCAATTCAATGATTGCTGTAAATAGGAATGGCTTTTGTAAGTCACTAAAGAGAAAGAGCTTTTCTTCAACAACTACACTGCTATGTCTACTTAAGAGTCATTCTACTGTGGAAAGAGTACATATCACTGTAAAGCAATTTACCTTTGTCACAGGAAGATATTTCTCATACAAAATGTCATCGTTAGTAATGTCATTCACACCTAATTTTACATTTAATACAGATTCTTATACTGAAATATCCGAAAATTCTCACGTAAAGTTGCATGTCACTTGATACTGGGAATGTTACTGGTATCCCAATACAAAATAGTAGCAAAGCCACCAGAAGGAGAGTGACAGGTATGGACTCTCTGGGTGAAATAAGAAAGAGTGGCCAACATTCTGTGGGGCTGTGAAGGTGAAGATACAGCATCCAGCATGAAGAACTGAATGATCCCTTTTGGCCCTAGAGATCTCCCTGAATACTGAATTTGCACAGATAAGTTCATGTCTCTCTGGATTATCACGGGTTGAAGGTTCTGAAGGATAGATCAACACAAGACATTAGCACACAGATAATAAAATGCAATGGATGAGCTTGTGTGTTTTCATATGGGGCTCCAGAAAAGACACACACACGTAGGCTACCATCCAGATTAGGAAAACAACCAAACCAAACAACAGCAGCAACAAAACCTGTGTCATGTGAAGAATAATTTCAAAATAAAACATGCTGACTGCCTAGATTTTAACTACATCATTAGCTAGATGATTGTCAGAATGCCTCACAAATTGTGTTGGAAGAACATGCTGTGAAATTTTCAGCAAATAGTCAAACACTTAAGACTTAACTTTGCCAGCTACAATGTTTCTAGAGTCTGATTGGAAAGTATTTATCTGAAAGTCATGAGAACTCTGATGCAGGGACCCCTGGCAGAGTCATTTCTTGTCCTTAAAGGTTAACAAGTTGATTGTTGCTGTAGGACAGAATATCTTTTCCTGTTACAATATAATTTTTGAATATAGATAACAGGAGTAGGCACAGAATTATTATTTTTAAATTAGACGGAGATTCCCCGAGGGAACTCTAAAATTTAGAGAATCCCCACATGACAACAGGAAACTAGCGTTGAAGCTCGCGCTGCACCTGCTCCTGGGTCTGAGTCCTGTGCTCTGAGGGTCCTGAGTGCCTCCTGGGGACCAGTCACCTCCCTGCAAGTGGGGTTTGTGTCTGGGCACACACTGACTTCCCCTCACTATGTCACTTGCACAGTAATACATGGCCGTGTCCTCAGCTTTCAGGTTGTTCATTTGAAGATACAGCGTGTTCTTGGAGTTGTCTCTGGAGATGGTGAATCGTCCTTTTACAGAGTCTGTGTAGTATGTACTACCACCATCATAGCTTATGGTTGCCCCCCACTGCAGGCCTTTCCCTGAAACCTGGCGTACCCAGTTCATGCCATAGTCACTGAAGGTGAATCCAGAGGCTGCACAGGAGAGTCTCAGTGAACCCCCAGGCTTTCTTAGGTCACCCCCAGACTCCACCAGTTGCACCTTACACTGGACACCTCTAAACATAGAGTCACTGTGATTAGACGACACACATACAATCACAGACAATCGCAATTATACACACATACAGCAAGCTCTCAGCAATTGCCATGTAAAATTGTCAAAATGAAAGCCAACTTTGGTATAAAATTCATTATGTGTCCTCTGTACTAGCTCCTGTGTTCAAAATAGTAACTAAGACCCCGGAGACAGACTGTCTTCTGAGAAGGCCCACATCAGGGACTGTGGCTGTTTTATCAGCAGACAGTTGCATTTGCATATCCCCTGATATTTAGAAGCAGATGAGTAGAAAATTTAGGCAATAATTCTCCCTCGGACCCAGAGAAATACAAACACTATCAAAGAAAAACTGCACTTTAACAAACTGTTTATCAAGCATTGCTTTAATTGTTCTATATTATCAATATTTTATAAAGTAGTTTTCTATTTGTAAACTTTATATTACATACAAAACAAACTTTTTAACTTTGTGGTATGAACGCTCACAATGCATCCTCTCTCATTCCCCTTAAGATATGGATACACATGATCATAGTGGCCATTCAATTATATGTTTCTTGTGTGGGTATCTTACTGATTTTCTTGCCTTCCAAGGCATTCCCACATTTCAGTGACATTTGTACCCTGTGGACAGGAAGCTGTTCATAAGGCATGTCCACAAAACATGCAGAATGGTGTCTCTCTGGTTTCTGATCTGGGAGATTCAAGTCCCCCTTCTTTTGTCATGATCAGGAAACCTGGCTAATTTTCACTTTTCTTTATTTTCTAAAAGAGTCAGTTTTCATATCATTGGCTTACTGATGGTGTTCCTATAATTTCATTTATCTTGGTTCCTTTTATATTGCCTCCTCCCCTCTGCTACCTATTCTATGGATACTACCTATGCATACTCATCTTTTTCTAGGTCCATTAATTGGAAATGGAGGTAGTCAATTTCAGAGTTTTGCTTCCACACTATTCAAATGTGTGTGGTTATGAACTGCCTTCTAAGTTCTCTTCAGATAAACCCCACAGTTTGTTGTATTGTGATTTCATTTTCATTTAACCCAGTACAACCATTCATGTTAATGATACAAATAATATAGTATACATCCATGTATTCGTCACTCACACTCACTCACTGTCATGAGTCAGTGCAGACTCACAGTGACTCACGGGGACAGGATAGAACTGCCCGTGAGCATTTCTGAAGCTGTAACTCTTTATGGGAACAGCAAGACCCATTTCTCTACTGTGGAACAGCTGGTGGTTCAGATCTCCTGAAATTTGAAGTCTCAGCTTAATGAGCAACCACTATACCCTCACGATTCATGTGTGCATGCATACATATATTTAATTGTGTTTATGCATACAACTTATAAATGAATTAACATTGAAATTGATGTGTGATTTTGTAATAAATATTAAGGAAGCAAAGATTATTGGAGAAACTATTTTGGAGGGAAAGGAAACCCTAGATACTAACAGGAAGCTCCTTGCTCCTCTGCCTCCCCCATTGCCCTTGCCCAGAAGTCTGGCTCCTATGCTCTGTGCAGCCCATGTGATCCCTATAGACTGAGGTCATTATTGCAGGGAAGTTTGCGCCTGGTATGGCACTGAGTCCTCTCACTGTTCCTCTCACACAGTAATGGACAACTGTGTCCCTCAGTGGTCATTGAGCTCAGTTGCGGGGTGAACGACTTGGTGGATGTTCTTCTGGAGCTTGATAGTCAACTCCTTTGAGGTGGGTAATTGTTTTCTGCTGATCAACATATTGATTACAACCACTGCAAACTTTTCTGCAGGTTGTGGTAGATTTAGCTCCAGAAATATGGAACCACAAGAGACAGAAAATCTTAGGGGGAGAATTTGTGAGGGATTCATCACTCCTGGGCTCAAATCCTGATGGTGTACCTGTCACAGGGCACCCAGGACAGGGAGAAAAATCCATGATGACTACTAATATAAGCCTCTTTTATATCAACCATTTAAAAATATCTTGATATTGTGAGAAATACATAACCACCATGCCAAAGAATATCTGAAAGAAAATAAAAACTTATGGACAAGTTAGGTAGTTCGTAGAGATCTCTGACCACAGTGTCATGTCTTTCATCATGTTTTGAAATTTAACCCAAAAATTGAAGGTGTGATCTGCGTGTTAGAGTCTCAGGAGGAAAAAGTAGAGAAGCTTTCAGTCTTTTCTCAAAAACCGAAAAGAGAAAGTGTAATGTCTTCATCTTCTCTGGGATTGGCCTACATTTATTGAGAACTCAAGGTCCTTAAGCTGAAGAGCAGAGAAAATGTCTGGACACAGAAAGCATAGAGAGTGTTAAGAAATTCTGATTTCATTAAAACCCCCAATTGACAGTGGATATTAATTCTACTGTGTTTCCTCGTTTCTCTGAATATTCTCTTGAGAATTTAATCCTCTTTATTTTTTCTAACATCTAAATCAGCCCAGTTGAGACAATGTACATGTACAGTTTCGAGACACAAAATGGGCAAAAGAAATGAATAGATACATGACTAAAGGAGGCATTCACGTTGCAAAGATACACATACAAATATGTTAACTTCCATTACTCATTGGTGTTGTTATTATTTGGTTGATTTTGTTTTTCAGATATTTTCGTGGAATAGTTAGAGAGGACCTGGCCATATTTCCCAGATAACATTTTTAGTACTTTCATGGAATCTTTTTTCTTCTTCTTTTAAACATATACCTTCAATGCAATCTGTGGTGTATTTTTTTGTTTCCATGGATTTTCAGTGTACATCACAGTAATATAGAATCATTGAAAACTTCAGTAGTTTCTCTGAGAAACATGCTATACTCAGCAAATAACCTGAGAAGCTGTACTAACTGAAAACTACGACATCAAGATTGTAGGAAGTCATGTTAATGATCTGTCATTTACAAATGACACAAAACTACATATTGTAAGGCAGCATGGCTTGTAAAACTTACTGATAAAGAGCGGGACTGCTGCTTTCCCTTTAGTTTAAAATTCAATGTAAAGAAATTAAACTCTCCACTATGTGACCAATGGAAAATATCAGATAAATGGAGATAATATTGAAGCCGTGAAGGAGTTCATCTCGCTTGGATCTGCAATCAATACTCATGGAAGCCACAGTCAATTAAATGATGCAGTTCGTTGAGCAAACCTGCTGCACAGACCTCCTTACAGGTTGAAGAGCAAGGATGACACTTTGAGGACTGAGATGTACCTGGCCCAAACTATGCGGTTTCCAATTGTCTCATATACACGTGCAAGTCAGACAATTAATGAAAAAGATAGAAAATCAAACGATGTACTTGAATTGTGGTACTGGTGAATAATTTGATGGTAGGGTGGACCACCAGAACAACAAACAATTGTATATTGGATGATGTTTAATGCTTAATAGAAATAAGTGAGGTGATTACTTCATCTCAAGTACTTTGGACATATGTCAGGAAAATCAGAGCTTGAATAAGGACCTAATGCTTTATAAAGCATAAAGTAATTTTTAAAAAGCTGACCTTTAACACAATACATTGGCACAGTAACTGCAACAAAGGCCTCATGAATCACAGCTGTGAGGATGAAGCAAGACCCGTGCTTCATTCTGTTTTCTCTCATGTTGCTGTGAGTCCAAACTGATTTGATAGGCCCTAAAATGCAAAGTCAATGACAAACATTGAACTCAATGGAGAGTAAGTGAAGGCATTCTCCTTTCAAATTGGAACTAGATAAGGCTACCATTAAATACCAATCTTAGTTCATATTGTGCTGAAACTCTGTGGTAGTTACATAATCTGGTGTCAACTTGAGAATTTTGATAGCAAATGGGGTGGAATTTAGCCTGTCAATCAGGTGATAGCTTGATGACCTCATTTGGTAACACTATGGAAATAAATAGCTTGCTGGAGATGGGATCCACACTCACTCCCTTGTAGGATACAAATGCCTTCCCAGCTTTGTCTCCCCCAAAGATATGCCAAACATTAGAGGCTATATTCCAGCACATGGTGGGAGGTCATATGTTTAGAGATATTCTCCGTGAGGAAATCTGGTCCACTGTAGGTGGGGTTCACATCCTACTGATAATGTTTCCATGGAGAGCCAGAGAACAGGTCAAATCCGCTTGGTGACATGCAAAGTTAGGCTGCCATCCTGAACCTAGGATCTGCCCATCTTGTCACATATATACCCTTAATCCCTCCTATTCCTTTAGGTATGTACCCTTAGATCACTGCCCTCCCATTACTGTATAACCTATAGCACAACCTTTTCCTCTATGTATTAATCTGTAATTAGGGGCTTGCACGCCCCCCCCCCCAAAAAAAAGATATATACGCCTGGGTTAGCAGTAAAAAGCTCTCTCTCTTCGCTCTCTGGCTCTCTCCCCATCCCACCATCCTTGCTCCCCTGTTTCCTTTCCCCTTGTCCCCTTTCCCCTCCCCCTCCCTCCTGCCCTCATGTCTACCATCTCCACGTGGACCATCAATCTGGACTGAGGCGAGCATGCTATCATGAAACGTGTCTGATTCCATTATTTAAATCTCTCTTCTATCTCTCCTTATTCTCTATGACATTATTATAATCATTATATACCTCAACTGTACGATTGTGCCTATCAAACCCGTGATTCATTGTGGGGGAATGGCTTTTCCTCCACACTCCCTGCGAGACATTCCTACTGATAAGACACATGGAGCTACACTAGAGTCCTGCAGCTGGAGGAGCCTGTAGAGACCCCTGCCAGTGTTGAGATGCTTCCATTGCCACTGGATCCACGTCTTTCCACCTACTGACCTGTGGTCATTGCATGTGTTGCATGAGTCTGAAGAAGAATTTGTAGATTGATATCGGACATATGGGTTAATATAGGACTTATGGACTTGATCTGGACTTGGTTGGGATGTTTTCTCAATATACAATTGCTCTTTTATATAAAGGTCTTTCTTAAACAGATTTGAGTGTCTATGAATTTGTTTCTCTAGTTAATCCTGACTAACACAAACTCTGAACAATAGCTATCAATCAACAAATGTAAAACAAATGCATCCAAAATGACATCAAAGAAATAAAACACTCAATAATTGCTGATAACTCTCTATTTTTGCTGATGATTTTCTAAACATAGAAAATGCAAAAGCCCTAGAAGAATAATATTGAAAGCTCTAAAAATTAAATCAGAAAATAATACAATTTATAATAGCTACCTAAAAGATAAAATAAATGGAATAAACCTAAGCAGAGAAACAAAATTCTTGTATAAAGAAAACTATAAGAAAAACACTACTCCAAGATACCAAAAGAAATGCAAATAATTAGAATAATAGACCATGTTTATGAAGAGGAAGGCTCAACTTTGTGAAAATAACACACTCTAACTAATCTATAATTATAATTTTATTATCATTATAATTAACTTCTGAACAAGATCCAAGCATCTATTACTGATCAAATTTTAAAGAAATTACTCATTAATTTAAAAAAATGAAATATATCTGTCATAACAAAGGTCAAAGCCACACACACACAAACCAAACTTAGGAAATCCAGTGGTGTTGTGAATTACACAATAGACTATTAATTACAAGTTCTGCAGTTCAAGACCACCATCTAATCCTCAGGAGAAAGATAAAACTTTCTGATCATAGAAGGTTTCAGAGTCTCAGAAGTTCAAAAGAGCAATGATGTTTTGTCCTTTACAGTTTCTATGAGTCTTAATTGATTCAACAGCAGTAAATTCGGTGTTGTTGTTTTTTATTGGGGGGGGGGCAATCCCTACAACTGCACCTGAGATTGGCCTGAGGGAAAAAGGACAATCACAGTTCAAGTGGACTACTGCTAGACTTGTCTCCGAATCCCTAAGACACTCTTCTCTGGAAATGTCCACCAGTAAAAAAAAACAAAAAACACACACACTCGTGTTTCAGGTTTTCTGGATGTGAATTAGGTAGAATCTAGAGAAGATACTCGAACAAATTGGTGCATATATAAAGCCCAAGGTCACACAGCAGAATGTTTCACTAATCCAGGCAGATTAATTACCTGAAGAAATTATTTCATTTACTTGAGAGGACGGCATTGAAGCTGCACCTAGCGGAGAGGGGCATTTTTGATGAGAGCAAATGGGAGCAAAGAATGGGGAGGAAGAGACAATGGAGCACATCCTGGCCCATCAGGCCTGGAGGACGATATCCCCACTCTGAGCAGCCAATGGCCTGAGTGGACAATATGGCTGATCCCACTAAGAGACACACCATCCCTTGATGGCCCCGGGCCCTAAGGGGTCAACACTGCAGACTCAGGGCCAGGACTGGCTAAGACTGACTCTGTGACAAACCACTAAAAGTGTGCTGCAGAGCAACCGTAGAAGCAGAGCAGGGAGCCCCCGAGGGAGTACAAAGGACAGACTCGGGGGCCAAAGCATGGTACCCCATTGGACCTGACTGGGGGACATACCTAGAGATCAAAAATCAGACCTTGATCTATTTACAGGTTTTTCTCTCCTTTAAAATTTTTTTTCTTTTAATTAATTTACTCTTGCATGGGTAATTGGATTCCTTTTTTGTTGTCCTAGCTGTCTTCTCACTCATCGCCTATCTTGCTATGACTTGATTTTGGTGCATATTATTATCTCTACAGATCTATCTAAATATGATAGACTGGATAAACAGTCTGGAAGAGAAACCTACGGGACCAATGGTTCTGGAGGGACATTGGAGAGAAGTAGGAGGGGGAAAGGAGGTGGTGCTAACCAACCCAGGGACAGGGGAGCAATAAGTGATCCAAACTCAGTAGCAAGGAGAGTGTGAGTGACCTGGTAGGGATTCAGCAAGGGCAAGGTAACCGAAATTACTGAAACCCAAATGAAGGCTGAGCATGATAGTGGGACAGAGGAAAGTAAAAGAAAATAGAGGAAAGAACTAGGTGACAAAGGGTATTTATAGAGGTCTAAAGACTGGAATGTACATATGTAAATATTTTATATGAGTAGAGGGAAACAGATGTATGTGCATATATTTATAGGTTTAGTATTAAGGCAGCAGATGGACGTTGGGCCTCCACTCAAGCACTTACTCAATGGAAAAACACTTTGTTCTATTAAATTGGCATTCCAGGATGCACACCTTCCCAACACGATTGCTGAAGATCAACATGTGCATAAGCAAATGTGGCGAAGAAAGCTGATGGTGCCCAGCTATCAAAAGATATAGCATGTGGTGTCTTAAGGACTCTAAGATAAATAAGTGGCCATCTAGTTCAGAAGCAACAAAGCCCACATGGAAGAAACACACCAGCCTGTGTGACCACGAGCTGTCAAAAGGATCAGGTATCAAGCATCAAGGAACAAAAAATCATATCATTGAAAATGTGGGTGAGTGCAGAGTGGATACTCAAAGTCCACTGGTAGCCAACCGGACACCCCTTACTGAAGGGTGGTGGGGAGGAGATGAGCCAGTCAGGGTGCACAGTAGCAACAATGAAACATATAACTTTCCTCTACTTCTTGAATGCTTCCTCCCACCACTATCATGATCCCAATTCTATCTTACAAATCTGGCAAGACCAGAGGATGTACATAGGTACAGATAGCAACTGGAAACACAGGGAATCTTAGACAGATGACTCCTTCAGGATCAGTGGTGAGAATTGCAATACCTGAAGGTTGGAGAGAATGTGGGGTAGAGAGATGGAACTGATTACAAGAATCTACCTATAGCCTCCTCCCTGGGGGATGGACAGCAGAGAAGAAGGCGGGGGAAGATGTCGGACAGTGTAATATATGACAAAATAAAAATTTATGAATGATGAAGAGTTCATGAGGTAGGGGGGAGTGGCGAGGGAGGAGGAAAATGAGCAGCAGATACTAAGGACTCAAGTAGAAGACAAATGTTTTGAGGATGATGGCAACAAATGTACATATGTTTTTTGACACAATGGATGTATGTATGGATTGTGATAAGAAGTATATGAGCCCACAATGAAATGATTTTTTTAAAGAAATTATTTCAAAAATATTTTTCCTGTGAAAATTAATGGATTGAAATTGAGGACACAACTTTGTATGAGTGTGCAAGATAAACAGTAAAGAAGAGTCAGTGTGAACCCCAATGCTGTCTTCCCAACCCAACCTGTGTTTCGTACAGGACCACTGGAGTCTTCGGAACAAGCATTAAAGGACCAATGGGTCTTTGAATCTGCTGTGACCCTCTGCATCTCCCAGCCACTGACCTGATGGGAGAACTAGTACTATCAGGCGGAAGAGAAAGGAGACTGACGTTTCTGTATCAAAAGCTCCCTTACTCAGAAGGCTCTGGAATCCTCTTATCACAGGGCGGTGATGGTGGTGGTCTCGTTATGAAAGAAACCACAACAGGCATTTCCCTAGGAGTATTCCTGGCTGTTATAAGAGGTGGGGACTATGATCAGAGTGATAATTCACAGGCACCACAGCTCACAACAAAGTGTCTCCAGAGCTGGTTGCTGAAACAAGTTGGATGACAGAGATGGGAGTGATGTGACCCACAGGCATGCCTTAAACTAGTAGGCTCCTTAGATTCCAATATTTGCAACTATAAAATTATCAGAGTTCCAGTGTACAGTATTGTTTGATGTAAACATATACTTCTACTATTTCATTAATTAATTTATTTTTTGTTAGGTCTGAGAGCTAGAAACATACCAGATCTTCTTCTACACTGAAGAAAAACCAAGAAAGCAAGCAGCTGCTTTAGGAAACGAACAAGCTCTTCCTCCAAAACCAAACCCCCTGTGAGTGCATCTATTCTAATAGGAACGCTATAAGACTTGTTAGAACTGCTCCTTAGGCTTTTCTGTGACTGTAATTACTTACAGGAATAGACAACTTCTTACTCAGGAGGATTCCTTATCTGGTTTGAATCCCTGACCTTGTGGTGAGCAACCATATCCTATCCCTCAGCACCACCATATCCCTTCATATCTCTGCACCAACAGGCACATGTTACAGGGTTTCTTAAAGGTCCCTTTTAGAAACCAAGTCATGACATTTTCAATATTATTATATAAATATTAACCCTGGACTATAAATAAGGAAGGTCATAGAAAAAATGATGGCCTTCAACTTGTGATGTTGAAAAAGAATGATGAAAGTACTGTGGGGCGGACTGGCAATATAACAAATGGATCTGTTTTGAAGGGAGTACAGTGAGAGAGTTCCTCAGAATCAAGGATGGGGCGACTTTGTTTCATGTAAAGTTATGATTCCTTTCCCTTGAGAAAGACATCATCCATGATAAAGTAGGAGATCAATGAAGAACAAGGTACATGATGAGATAGATTGACACAGTGGCTGTAACAATGAGCTAAAAATATTCATTTTGATTATGGTGTTGAGGGAGACGTTTTTTAGTTCTATTGTATTTTCAATCACTGTGAATTGGAACTGACTCTTTGGTACTTAACATAATAAAAAAGAAATCAAAATACACAACATTCTTCCCGGGTTGAATAACAGTGCTAGGGAAATGGTATATGATTTATGCAGAAAAGCACATCTAGCAAAGGGAAATATGTAACAGAATACATTGTCTTTATAAGTGCTCTTATGTTGACGTTCACTGTGTCTTGGATAATTATTGGCAGCACATGTCTTGTCTGCATATCAATCGAACTTTATGCATCCAAGGTTATATGAGCGCAGGATTGTTGTTAGAGACTCCTAATGAAGTCTCTAACATGAAAGAGAACCGTCTGAATAGAATTTTCTTTTCTGAAATACTGATTGGAGAAAGTTATCAGTTCTTTAACCAACGGAATCACTGAGTGGTTTTGAACTGCCAATCTTTTTGCTAAAATTGAGCATTTAATCATTGTGCCACATACCTTTGTGGTCCAAGTTCTCCTGAGTATAACTTGCATGAATCTACCTTTACATTCTGAAGATTAACATTTCTCTTCATGGTGACCAGTGTTAAGACATCATATAGATTTCTTCAACGTCAGTGCTACTGCTATTTTTTGTTCCGTGAGTATTCACTGTAGTATATGTAGAATATGCTGTCCTATATATTGTGTGTTTTCCGTAGCAACCCTGGACACTATCTGTAGTGTCAGAAACAGCTGCCACAGTTGTGATAACTAAGAGCGACTCTAGTAAAGGTCAAATACCCTATGAGAAATATCCAAGATGAATTGATGTACTTGGGTTATGGTGTTAGAGAATAATATTAAATATATCACGGGCTGCCTGAAGGACAAGCAGGTCTGTCTTGGAATAAGCACATCTTGGCTGCTTTTTTAAATAAATATTTTATTAGGGACTCATACAACTCTTATCACAATCCATACATACATCAATTGTATAAAGCACATCTGTACATTCTTTGCCCTCATTGTTTTCAAAGCATTTGCTCTCCACTTAAGCCCTTTGCATCAAGTCCTCCCCCCCCCTCTCCGCTCCCCCCTCCCTAATGAGCCCTTGATAATTTATAAATTATTATTTTGTCATATCTTTCCCTGTGTGGCATCTCCCTTCACCCCCTTTTCTGTTGTCCGTCCCACAGGGAGGAGGTCACATGTAGATCCTTGTAATCGGTTCCCCCTTTCCGACCCACTCACCCTCTACCCTCCCAGTATTGCCCCTCACACCCCTGCTCCTAAAGGTATCATCCACCCTGGATTCACTGTGCCTCCAGCTCCTATCTGCATCAGTGTACATCCTCTGTTCTATCCAGACTTTCAAGGTAGAATTCGGATCATGATAGTTGGGGGGGGAGGGGCGGGGGAGGGAGGAAACATTTAGGAACTGGAGGAAAGCTATATTCTTCATCGGTGCTACATTTCCTCCCCTAGACCCCTCTGCGAGGGGATCTCCAGCAGCCGACAAATGGGCTTTGAGTTTCCACTCTGCACTTCCCCTTTCATTCACTATGGTAAGACATTTTTTTTTCTGATGATGCCTTATACCTGATCCCTTTGACACCCCGTGATCGCACAGGCTGGTGGTGCTTCTTCCATGTGGGCTTTGGTGCTTCTGAGCTAGATGGCCGCTTGTTCACCTTCAAGCCTTTAAGACCCCAGACACTATCTCTTGTGATAGCCGGGCACCATCAGCTTTCTTCACCACATTTGCTTGTTCACCCACTTTGGCTTCAGCGGTTGTGTCTGGAGGGTGAGCATCATAGAATGCCAATTTAATAGAAGAAAGTATTCATGCATTGAGGGAGTGCTTGAGTAGAGGCCCAAGGTCCTTCCGATTGGCTGCTTCTTGGAAGCATTCAAGTAAGCATTTATTTCCTTTATTTGAGCATGTCATTAGGAGCACCACAACCCCGAGATTGGTCCTGTGCTTGGTAAAGTAGACTGTCAATGAAAAATAGAGAGTCTTTCAAGGAGGTGGATTGTCACAAAGGTTGCAATGATGAGTCCAAATGGAGGAATGATTGTAAGCAGAGTGCAGTTCCGAGCAGTATTTCATCCTGTTCTACATGGGATCTCTGGGAGTTGAAGCCAATTCAAGGGTAACAACAATTCAACATATTCAATATTATTTAGGTCATTCTGAGTTAAAATTACTACATAAATGTAGACTTGTGAGTGTTCACTGGAATGAAAACATTGAACATCCACCTGATGGCTTGGAGAAAATTTGAAGCTCACATGAGAATTTTTCCTGCACTAATATTTTTATAACAAGGCTGGTGGCATAGTGGTCATGTGTTGGGCTGAGATCTGTATGCAAGTGCCCACTGCAAAGAAGAAAGACAGGGCTTTCTACTCCCATAAGCAGTTAAAATTTCAGAAACCCACAGGGCGTCACTGTAAATTGTCATCAACTGGACGACAGTGAGTTTGTTTTTGTTTTGTTTTGTTTTATATTTCTAACTTTGACAACAAATAGCACTAGTTAGTACCCTGAATGTAAACTGAGATTTCATCGATACCTGTTACTTTGAAGTCTGCCTTTGCATAAACGGTGAAACACAGACAAAACCCATTCCACTCAAAAGAAGGCAAGTTCAGACACATGAAGGTTCCCTAGAGTCTGTGCTTGGTGGTCCCTAGAGAGGTGCTGACAAGGTGGGGAAACCACAGCTTTTGATGGGAAACATCATTGACTTGTCTCTTTCACATCTGCTGAAACCATGACCTGATGTACTAAGGTTTGTGTCTGGGCTCACACTGACTTCCCATCACTGTGTCTCTAGCACAATAATACATGGCTGTGTCCTCAGGATTCATGGAGCTCAGTTTTAAATAAACTTCACCCTTGGAGGGGTCCCTGGTGATGCTGACCCGGGATTGGAGAGCTGGATTATACTTTGTGCCCCCATTATGCCATATTACCCCAATCCACTCCAGACCCGTTCCTAGAGCCTGGCGGATCCAGGTAACATGATTGCTGGTTAAAGAGAATCCAGAGACAGCACAGGTGAGAGACAGGGTCTGTGAGGGCTTCACCAGTCCAGGGCCTGACTCTTGTAGCTGCACCTGGGCCAGGACACCTGGGGATAAAGAGAAACACAGGGAGTCATGCGCTCAGATGCTGCATCTCCAGACTTCATGTAGGAATCTCTGAAGCACTCACCTCCCGGAGTCGCCACCAGAAAGAGGAACACCCACACAAAATTCATGTTCATGTGGATAAGATTTGTGACATCCAGAAAATGCTCTCCAGGGCAAGAAGAAATATGAATTTAAGTACATGCATGCTGTGGTTTCATGGGACTGGTATTTGCATGTGGGAGGTGCACTTGTATCTAAAGGTGGAAAGGGCTAAATGGAGCCCGTAGCTCTGGGACTCAGACTAGAAAAGCGATGCTGGTGGACTCCTTGGGAGAACACAGTCCTCTGATGTCTCCACTTTACCAATTGTATGCATATCGGTGCAGATTTCATGTTCAATGTAACTTTATGTGCATTCCCATCAAAAGTACCCAAATGATATATTGAAATTAAAGACAATCTCTATCCTCACCATGTTTGGAATCAAGATCAGATCAACCTGAAATTCTCATACCTCTGAACACAAAAAAGTGAATATCATCCCAAATTCTTCCTTCCCCTATTACATTTCACAATATTTGGAACAAAGTAAAAGACACTTAAATGTTGTACGCAATATTTAGAGTTGGAATGAAATTGTTTCCTAACAACAGGTTTATTTGTGAGGTTAAAAGAAACCACAGAAATAAGAAGAAGCTCATTTATCCTCCCATGAATTAGTACCGGGGGTGGGTGTTGGGCTCAGTGTCTTCAGAGAGTCCCCTGCTGGCAGCATCCCATCACATACAAGAGAGTGTTTCCTGGGCTCATACTGTCCTCCAACTTCTGTGGGTACCACAGCAACATTTTTTCTGGTCCCAAGTATTCTTGATATTGGTCAGGAATGTTACCTGGAGTTGTCTCAGCAGGTTTCCTGCCATGGGCAGTAGAGCTACCACAGTGGTCAGCACAGCAGTTCTCGCTGACCAGGCACTGCAGTCCTTATCCAGGCTCCTGTCCTCACTTCTTTCTTCACTTGGTCCAGAGCTGATGGGTCCTTAGCATTCCTGCAGGTCAGCTTTCTCCCTGAGGTTAGTTTTATGTCTGGACTCACACTGACTCTCCCTCACTGTGAAAAACTTTGGAGGTAGAGAGTGCTACAACTTGAAGACAATCTGAATTGGGTACAGTGGAAGGAAGTATGATCTATAGATATAGATAATTATATAGATATTATATTGAGATATATTCCGCAATAAAATACTGATTAAGAAAGAAATCTGCCTGAAAGACAATGAAGGTATTGAACAGAGTGTAGGCTTCACTCTTTCCACATGAAGAGAAAGATACTTAAAGCAGACTTCTATTCAAAATAATTGAAGCAAGAAAGTAAACGTTATTTGTCCCATGTAAAGGAGGGAATTGTCAAGTCAGAATTCTTTTTGATGGGTGTCTGTGATGTGTGTGATAGGAAAGCTTACAGCTGTTGGCAATTGTTGAACATGATGATAATCTAAGGCCACTGAATCATTCATGAAAAGAATTGTTGAAAATTTATTTTGTTGCCTATACATGTACCATGAGAAAAATAAATTAAAAATGAAAGATAATTTCTTCATGCATAATCAGAAACTGATGGAAAGTCTTGCTGGTACAACACTTCAAAACACTAGCTAAAATATGGAACTGGAAAAGAGATTATGATATAAGCCAGAAATTTGAAATTAAAAAATTGTTAGCAATGGAATAGTCTTTATTTAATATTTAATTATTTTCTCATTTTTTTCTCCAAAACCATTTTATTTGGTGCTTATAATCATATCAATTCTTAGTTTAAGTGCATCAAGCAGCATTGAACAATTGTTACCAGAATCAGTTTCAAAGCACCCCCTTCCTTCTTGAACTCCTTGGCATTAGCTCCCTTTTATCCCCGCCACCCCCTACTGTAGGCCCCAGAATCTCTTATTCTCTTTGCTATCTCGATGTGTTCATCAATTCTGGGTGTCATCTAATGTAAAACAGATAAACAAAGAACAAAAATTCAAGAATGTTACCGCCCATGACAAAAATACATCTGAGATAAACCCAAATAGGAATTGGAAATTGAAGAAGCAGGCAGTCCAAGTGCAGTCTGCTGCCCTTCCCCAGAGTCCATCACAGACCCAGGTGTGCTTAGGACCAAATGTGTCAGGCTGGCTACTGGAATGTGATAACCTTGCTGTCTGACTGCCTTTCCCAAGGCTTCTGGATCTAAAATTACTCTTTAGTAGCTGGCATCCTACAACACACCTACCTTCTTCTGAACATAAGCTAACATTCCCCAAACTGATTGTTATATACATTACATGGAATATACAAAACAACAACAACAAAACCATATCACTGCCTTCCAGTAGATTCCACTTTATAGCACAGCCTTCCAGTAGATTCCACCTTATAGCACAGCCTTCCAGTAGATTCCACCTTATAGCACAACCTTATTTCTCTATCTCTGCTGTTGAGGAGGGAACACTGTTCTTCACTTTCAGCACAAAGGAGGGATGCTTGCAAACCTCCATTCCTGCACTGGCCACAGTGTGAAACCACTGGCTGTGGAGACTGGTGCCCATTCCTGATGATGAGCCGGCTCTGTCTCTTCTCTCTGTGAGAAAACTATTGCATCCAATGCCTGTGAATAAGGTGTGCTTTTTCTGGTGACCTCAGACATTGGTTGAACGGAAATATTCTGTTAAGTCGTCCTTACACTATAAAAGAAGGGGAAAATGCAAATGGATGGAAGAATAAGGTTATTTTTATCAAGCTACTTTGTAAAGTGAAGCACAACCAGAAAAAATATCTTTAAAAGGAAAACCATTAACATGTTAATAAATATAAACAATATCATAAATGATGTCACAGAAAAGATGAGATTATTAACCTAAAAACACAATGTAGGAAATTCTATGAAGACCACGGTAATGGGAAAAAAAACAATTCCTGACAATAGTATTAAATATGTTTAAACAAAATACAGAAAATAAACTAATGGACATAAGCAACCAAAATAAGATTCAAATTGGAAACACAATTAACGTAACTCACTGGCACTGACTCATAGTGACTGTCTAGAGTAGAGTAAATCTGCCTCTTAGAGTTTTAGGCACTGTAAAACTTTTTAAATTGAGAAATTGGCAATTTTATTATGAAATATATAATAGATAATATTATATCGATGTTAGATTTCTTATTTAATTTTCAATATTATTTTGTTAAAATAATTTTTGAAAGTATTCAAAATAAAAATATTTTAAAACATTTTTTCAAAACTAATATGTTTTAACATTTTATTTCTTTCAAACAAAAACCCTTTTATTAAGACCTAATCCAGACATCATCCCATTCTACAGTTAAATTGTATCCAGCAGTGTTTTAGAGTTAGAAAACATGTTTTTTCCTTCTTCAACTCCTATTAACTCCCCCATCTCTCTTGCTGAAACCCCCAGGAACCCTTATTCTGTAGAGTCACCCACCCTGTGCTTCATACATTAAGAAACATATAAAAATATATGAGGATCAAAAGTGCTACCAACAATAACAAAACACAGCAGAAATAATCCCTTAAATTTGTAAAAATCACATAAAATGTTAAAACCCAGATTCAGCACAAAATTCATAAAAGGAGAGATCAAGTGAAAAGTTTTAACCATCAAAGTCAGACGTGTCACTCTGAAATTCTATAGTCATCTCTCCAATACTCTCTGATCACCAGCTTTTTCCACCCCTCAGTTACGGTCAGAGGGAAATCACAGGAGGTGTATTCCCTGTGGGGATCCTGCAAATGTATTTTGAGCTTCCACTGTCATCCATGGCCTTCTGCATGCCAGAATCTCACAAGTTAAGCTCTGATACTATTTAAAAAATTTTGTTTTTTAAGCTCTGATACTATTGGCTTCTTTGGATTTGGATTATATAATTTACATTCCTTGTAAATATTTTTAAAGCCTCATCTGTCTCCCTTGGAGTGGCTGATGCTTTTGAACTGCTTACCTTGTACTTAGCATCCCAATGTGAAATCCACTATGCCACCAGGGTAGTGGAGTTGTAAATAACCTTTATTTGCATATATTATATATTAGTTATTTATTATACTTTGTTCTCCTGATTGAAAAACATATAGCTGTAATTTAATTAGGACTGGTACATTTATTAAATTTTAAATGTTAAATAATTTTAAAATTATTTAACATTTAAAATTTTAAAAAACGGTTTCAGATTATTTTAGGTAATTACACTTAGCTGACCATTCTGCACCTCAGGCCATCAAAGATGCTGGGTGTTTTTGAGTCACTTTTACTCATGAAGACTTACAGCAAATAAGTAAACTTCCAAGTCCTGAACCATCCTCACTTGCTCTTAAGTTTGATACCATTTTTGCAGCCACTCTGTCTGTGCTTCTAACTGAGCGTTTCCTCTGTTTTGCTGACACTCTACCAAACAGGATGTCCTTTCTCTAGGAACCAGTTCCCCTGATCACAGATTCAAAATACGTGTGAAGTCACACTATTCTCAGTTCTAAAAAGCATTCTGAGATATGAGTGTGGAATGTCCTCCTCTTATGACACATTTGCTTTCTTTTGGAAATCAAAGTTTTCATTCCAACAAGCGTTCACTTCCTTGGGACTCCAATGAGTAATCTTACAAAGGAGTCCGCGAACCAGACAGCTCATTCCAGTTCACCTGTTCCCCTCTGTGCCTGGAACACTTGTTTTTGCATCAAGGGAGACAGTGGAGAGCAAGCATTATGAAGGATATGCCACAAGTTTAGCCCCAGAAGTCACCCATTTATTTTCTCAGACTTAGAGATCTTTAGTCAATTATCACACACAGTGCACAGGGAGCATTGTAGAAAGAACTCCAGAGGCCTGCCCGGGCTGTAATAGATCAGCGAGCTCAGGACATTTGAAATCATGCTTTGCACTCATGAATCTGTGCATGCCTGTATTTCATTGTCAACAGATTTTGAGTAACAGATAGGATGAGAATGACCATGATAATCAGTTTGTAGAGAAGGAAAATCGGTCATACAAGATGAGTATGAAGGATCAGAGTAACTTTAATATTTGTTCCTCCGTTCAAGTATGCAGGGAGGAAATTAAAAAGCCTGTAAATTTAGAGGTGAGTGGAGAGAAAAAAAATTGTCCCTGGTGTGGCTGAGAGGTAAGAGAGGAAACCCTCATTCAACAGGAAATCCTCCCTGTCATTCATGTGTCTGTCTAGGACTGGGTGTGTGTGTTCAGTGGGTCCTGCACGCCCCCTGCTGCCCAATGTGTTCCCTGCAGGGGAGGCTTGTGTCGGCTCACACTGACTTCCCTCACTGTTCCTTGCACAGTAATACATGGCGGTGTCCTTAGCAGTCACGGAGCTCAGCTGCAGGGAGAACTGATTCCTCCATGTGTCTCTGGTGATGGAAAGTCGGCTCAGGAATGACGGGTTATAATCTGTACCACCATCATAATCTCTGTATCTCATCCACCACAGTCCTTTCTCTCAGGTCTGGCAGATCCAGTTCCAGTCGTAACCAATGCTGGTGATGGAGACACCAGAGACAGTGCAGGTGAGGGACAGCTTCTGGGAGAGTTTCACCAGTGCTGGCCCTGACTCCTGAGGCGGCCCCTGGGACAGGACGCCTGTAAATAAAAATAATTGGAATATGTCAGTCACTTGCAGTTACAACCATCCTCATAGAATCAACACTGATATATGAGACCCTCAGGTTGGGGAACTGTCACTAGGCACAGAACTCACAGAAATGGCATCTTTAGACCACAGTTCTGCTTTCCCAAGGGACCCACAGCCCTGTCAGAAGAGAACTGATAGCTTTCAGTACCCAAGGCTGGGATTTTAACCTAGTGCCTGCAGAATGATTTGCATAGGAGGGAACCCTGTGTTTATCAATAGAGGTTCTTTTGTTTCTTCTGAGGCCATTGTAGGGTAATTCTTCTTTTGAACTTATTTGTGTGTTAGGCTGCAATGAGAGATCTCTTTTCCTAAGAGGTGTGTGTGAATGGCCAAAGGAAAACCCAGCATTTCTGAGCCCAGTGTTCTCTCCCTCCAGCCTTCATTGCTCCTGCCCTGACTGAGGCTCCCGTATATCCTGTGTGTCGAGGACTGGACAGTATGGAATTATCCTGTGTGTCGAGGACTGGGCAGTATGGAGTTCCTTGAAACCATCAGGTCCACCCGAGAGTATCATCATTGCCCCACACTCTCCAACACCCATGTCTTCTTTAGACACTGATGCTGTGAGGCAGAACTATGGGCTGTCACTCTACGTGCCAAAGCCTCTCTCGACCCTTACAGGAAGTTGGAAGCTGCTTAAGGCTAAAGGGCATGCTCACATTCAGGTCTTTGTGAGAGGAAGCCGGCACACCTGGTTGAGACGCCATCTAGGTCAGATGGGCTTGATTCAGCCAATGGGTTTAACCAGTATGGTCGACCACGCCTCCCAACTGGGGCCCTGAAAATGCCAAAAACTTTGAGACTACGCCTCTCTCCCAGCAGACACTATGCAGTTCAGTGCCTCCCGGCACTTAATAATTTAAGTATAAATTATTTCAGGAATTGTAAAATCATGCTTTGTTTTGAGTTGTTTTCTCTTCAAAAGATATTTGGCGTCAGATGTGCACACATACAGTTTCAACCAACTGGCATTTGGGGAAAAATACAACAGTGGAGAGAAACGGAATGTGTTGAAAGAAGCACATTGAGGGCAGAATTTAATGACATTGAGAGAACACTGGGCCTTCTGGGATTGATTTCAACTTATCCCAAGTTTGATGTGTTTCTCCCTGTCTTCTCAGGAAGAACGATGGATTTTCATTTTCAGGGCAGGAAAATAAGAGATATTTGAACTGCCCTTCCGGAGGAGTTCCCGGAGAGGCTCTCGGCTTGGGTAAATTGGGAAAGTCTAGACACAAGAGGAAACAAGCACTCAGCACCCCTGTCCTTGCTCCCATGGCAAAAACTGTGTCCCCTGTACCCTGAGCTCCCTCTGCTGCCCTCTTGGTCTCCTGACGCTTGAGATGTTTGTCCACGTTCCTTTCACCGTGCCTCCTGGTACTTTTCCCACATAATACATGCCAGTGTCTCCAGGTTTCAGATTATTGCTAAAACATGCTTAGCTGGCTGAGCTATCATGGTTGCAGTGTGTTGATTTTGAAGACGGGGCTGTTGCTAAAATTGTCATCACTAGGCTTCTTTGCCACATAACACACGCTTTGTTTCCCAGAGCCTGATAGATCTAGAAACTTGCTATCTGCAGACATGGCAGTGAGACATAGCCCTCTGAGAAAGCTTTCTGAGCCCATCACTGGTCTGTAGCAGCTCTACCTGCACTATTACACCTAGGAGTACAGAGGAGATCTAATTTAAAAGAGTTCTAAGATGAAAAGCACTGTGTTTGATGTTCAAGGTGCTCACAGGGTAAGACATCCATGTCACCAAGAAGAATCCAGAAGGGTGTCACCGCCAGAGGTATCTCTGATCAACATGGGAAGAATATGAGTTTGAGTTGTGCTGCCATATTTTACACTGCAGGTGATCCACGTGTGCTGTGTTTGTGGAAGCAGAAGGTTGGCTCCGAGTAGGAAAGGCTGAGCAATGGCCCCTGGAGGGGATGTTCCTGACCCGCGTTCTGTGATTCAATCTCTCCTCTTCATCATTCACACTGACTGTGGACAAACAAGTCCTCCCTGAGAACCATGGGCAGTTTGGTAGAAATGCACGTGGTTGGCCTGAGCTGTGAGCCACAATGAAGGAAATTCCCGAGGATGCCATTTTCCTTGGTGACCTTCTTTCTTGGTAGCTCCATCCTATCCTAAGGACAAGGTTAGTCTATGAGAGATTCAGGCTATTGGGTAAAGTGAGGGTAAAATGATGACTATTTCTGAGCATCCACTTCTCTTAAAAAATAACAAAATGACATTTTATTGATAATTTATCCACATAATATACAATTCAGTAATTCAACCATATCAAAAGGGTTGTATAATCCTTACCACAATCAATTTTACATTATTTTCTCCCCCATAATCATTATCATTTATGTAACTTTTTATTTTGCAAAAATATACACAAGAAAGCAGTTACCAATTCAACAACTTCTACATGTGTGCTTCGGTGCCACTGACCATTCTTTTTATGTTGTACAACTATTATTTTTATTCTTCTGTGAATTGCTACACACCCATTAAAATGAATTCACTGTCCCCTAAGCAAAAATTCTTCCTCCTTCACGCACAGTAAAAAGTTTGGTTTCTTTTTAAAAATAATTTTCTTGATATAATTTTCACACTTCCCTTGTTAAACCAGACCTAAAAAGAGTTCCGTATGCATCATCACAATCAGCTCTAATGTTTCCTCCTGCCTCCCGCACCCTCTGATCACTCCCCAATTACCTTCTCCCTCCCCTTCCAGATAAACCATTGCCTCAGTGGTTGTCTTTATGTATCCACTTCTTCTGTGCTCCAAACAGGAAGCAAATAACAGAAACTATAAACAAATACAGAAAGATAGAATAATAGCGCTGGAGGCTCAGGGAATCCAGGGTGGACGATACCTTCAGGACCAGGGGCGTGAGGGGCGAGGCTGGGAGAGTGGAGGGTGAGTGGGTTGGAAAGGGGGAACTGATTAAAAGGATCCACATGTGACCTCCTCCCTGAGAGATGGACTGCAGAGAAGGCGGGGAAGGGAGACTCCGGATAGGGCAAGATATAACAAAATAACAATCTGTGGATTATCAAGGGCTCATGAGGGAGGGGGGAGCAGGGACGGAGGGGAAGAAAAAGAGGACCTGATGCAGAGGGCTTAAGTGGAGAGCAAATGCTTTGAGAGTGATCAGGGAAAAGAATGTACGGATGTGCTTTATACAATTGATGCATGTATATGTGTGGATTGAGATAAGAGTTGTATGAGCCCCTAATAAAATGTACAAAAAAGAAAGAAAATGATTAGGGCAAAGAATATACAGATGTACTTTATACAATTGATGTATGTATATGCATGGATTGTGATAAGAGTTGTATGAGCCCCTAATAAAATATTTTAAAAATAAATAAATAAAGCATACAAAAAAGGGGGGAGCACCCACTTCTCTTCTCATTTCGTCCTCCTCATCTACCTTGGTGGTTGTGGAGTCTCACCTGTCACTTTCCAGGTACTCGATAGAAGTGCCCATGGTTTGTGACAAGATTTAGCTAGATCAGTGCTCTAGGTGATCTTATTCTGAGGACAGGATCTTATAACATGGCTCTGCGCAATCCTCGCCTTCATGGGGAGATCACTAAAGATAAGGGCATTAGAGCAAAGTGTGGTGAAGAAAGCAAATGGCGCAAGGCTATCGATTATCTGGGGTCTTAAAGGTCTTGTCATCAAACAAGCACCAGTCTAAGTGAGGCGTCAAGTAAGTCCACACTGAAGAAGCACATCAGCCTGTGTGATCCAAAGATGGTGACAACAAAATACAAATATGATGAAGGGAAAAGTTTCAGAGCTACAATTGTGAACCTCCAATTTGTTAAAGGCTAAGTGGACAGTGGGAACTCAAAGTCCATCTGGAGAATATCTAGTCATATTAGGCATTTGGCAGATCCTCTTGACAAGCTTTATTATCAGACAGAGATGACTGCAAACTTGATCATAGTGGATCAGACCATGGCATAATATGATACTTGGTCAGTTGACCTACCTCTTGACCCAACCTGAATTTGCTCTAGGGTCAAGTATTTCTCACTTGTTCTACAACAGATCCCCACCCACCTCTGGACTTTAAAATACTGAAGGTGAACTTTCCTTTCTTACTCTTTACTTTCATTTTTATAATGTTTTTATTCTCTTCCTGCTGTTTTGTTTTTGTGTTTTATTGTTTCTATGTGTTTTATTGTTTCCATTGGGTTTCCAAGTGTGTTAAGCACAGAAGGAGTGGATACTTAGAGACAATAACTGATATATTGGTCTGGGGCATGTGGGGAGCAAAGGAGTCAGGAGGGTGAGGGGATTTGGGGAGCAAGCAATGAATGCAAGAGGGGGAGGGAACATAAGAATTTGTTATGATATAGGTATATATATATATTTACAATTCTTTTAAAAAGTGATTTAACTATGCAAGTGTATTACATGTGAATATTATATTAAAAACCCCTACATTAAAAGCCATCAAGAAGGCAAAGCCCAGGATGATGTAGAATAGCTGCTGCTTCAGAGAGGGGTTCCTGCATAACCGAGGATGAGGCTCCCAAACCCAGTCCCAATGCCGGCTCCAGAGACACCACTCCAACTGTTCCAGTCCCGGCTCCAATGAGCTTGGCTGCTATGTCAATATCCCTTGAGATGGTGCTGACTAGAAGCTTCGACAAGGGATCAGTGAGGTCAGGGAATGTGGGACTCTCGAGCTGATGAAGTGCTCATCTGTCAGTGTCTCCAGTTATTTCGGCACCTACACAGACAAGGGTCGAGTCAACAACTGGGAGGTGTTCCTGACCAGGGAAAGGGTGGAGATGAATTTGGTGCAGGCATACATTTTTAGGGGATGAGGAGTAGTGTCAGGGGAGTTGCTCTTGGTGCAGAGAAGATAGACAGCTCTACACCTATTCTTGATATGACTGAATTATTGAATTGAAGCATATGTACATGAAGTTCCAATAAAATTGTTTTAAGGAAGAATGTTGTCTGTTACTTATGCAGACCTTCAGATAGGGCTTTGGTTAACGGGCTCATGGCCAAGAGTCTCTCTTTGTGAATAAAATTCTATCAGCACACGGCTATGTCCTTCTCTACTGCTTGCTGCTATTTTCACACTCCATCAGTTGGGTTCAGTAATAGTCTCCAAGAGTATATGACCAGTGGAATCATAAAGTATGATTTTCAGGCCTTTTTCAAAAAAGAAATTTGCTGATCCTTGATCTAGGGGAAGAGTCAGGAAGAAAAACAGCAAGACTTTCGGAAATATATAATTTTAAACTATAATGATTATTTGACAGAATATAATATTTTAAAATTTTCACTTGAATGGATAGGTAAGAACTACTTACCATGGTTGTACAGTGGTGACTTGCCCAGTAGTTAAATGAAAAGTCAATCATTCAGACCCAGCAACTGCTCTGTGGGAGAAATTTTTGGTAGAATAACCTCATAAGGAACTACAGGCTTGGTATTCTTATATGAGAAGTTCTCATCTGTCCTATAGGATTACTAGGAGTTGGAAATGATCAGTTTTAGCAGACTTTTAGTTTGGGTGAAAAGCAACTTTTTTCAATATATTATACTTGAATAAATGACACCAATTTTCAAACCACCAACTTTACAGCCATTAGTTGAGTCCTTAACAGTTAGCACTACCCAGGAACTTCACTGAGTCTGCCTGAAAGCTATTCGACTGTGGCAGTTAAGTGATTTCCTGTCAACTTGCAAAGGAATGAACTCTAGCCTGTCAATCAGTTTGCAGCTAAATGACCTAATTTGGAGGTGCAAATAAGATAAACATCTCACTAGAGGCCACATACATTCTCTCCATGCGAGGCATTCCTGTTCACAAGTCACATGGAGCTACGCAAATAGCAGCCAGAGCCTTGGAGCTGGAGGAGTCCCATGGAAACCCATGTTAGCACTAAGATGCTTTCAAGGCCACTGGATCCACAAGACCTTCCACCCACTAACTAGCCTGTGATCTGCCTGTACTCAGCGTTGTTGCATATGTTGCATGAATCGAGAGGAATTTACAGATTGGTGTCAGACATATGGACTACTATTGGACTTATAAGTTTGATCTGTCCTGGGCTGGTATGCTTTCTCAATTTACAATTGCTGCTTCTATAAAGCTCTTTCTATACACATAGAAGTGCCTATGAATTGATTTCTACAATCCACCCAGACTAACATACTGACCTCAAGACATATGCTGATCACCCCTGACAGAGTAATATACACTCCCTGTAGAACAAGCTCATTTGTTTGTTTTCCTCTCCAACAGAATGTTTTCTCTTCTTACAACTTTGAATCCACAAATATTAAGGGTAGGCACTGAATCATAAACAATATAGATTCCAAGTGGGAAACTATGAGATGAAGAACCCTGGATCAAAGTAAGAAACCTGACTTGAAACTCCCTCTCCAAATGCTCCAGAGTCAGAATGCTTCCTTCTTTTCAGGCCCTTACAGCACCCTACAATACACAGCTCCCTCCCTGCATGGGCGGTTCATATCTGTACTCACACTGACTTCCCTCCGTGTGTCTTACCCACCGTAATACATGGAATTGTGATTGACTTTTAGACTGTCCATTCGCTGATACAGTGTGTTCTTGGCAATGTTTCTAGAGATGGTACACCAGCCTTCACGGAATCTACATAATATGCGATAGCAACAGTACTAATATGTGAAACCCACTGTAGGCCTGGAGCATGACTGATACAGGTCACAGCAGTGCTACTGAAAGTGAATCCAGAGATTGCACAAAAGAATCTCAAAGACATCTTAAGCTCCCTCAAGTCTCCTTCAGACCCAGCCGGTTGCACATTAGTGTTGACACTTGCAAACACAGAATATGCTGGTCATGAAAACCATGACATATTTCCAGTCTCCTGCTCCACACACTAGCTCTCAATAAAATGACTTGTTAAAATACCTGAGTGAGACAAGTCTGTGTTCATACAAACTACTGAATGGGCTTACCTGGGGACTCTGGTACTGAGGATCTTTTCCCAGAGCTGTATGGTTGGGAATGGTGTGGATTTTATTAGCAGAAGGGGGGGGGCAGTATTTGCATATCTTCCTAATATACAGTGGCAACTATGGCTGAATATTTTCAAAATGCTCACTGTTCCACCTTAAACGTAAATGAGTCTCCCAGAAGGATTCATTGGGATTATTACTTGGAAATGGTTCCTTATTATGTGATTGCGATACACAGAATACAGTCCTGTTCATATTGTTTCATACACAATAAGCGATTTATATATAGCTGATTTAAGACAGTATGTATGCTCATTTGCTTAACATATTTCACTCAATTTATTTCATTTATGTGGCAATAGACCCATAAGTTTATATCTAGTCAGCATGAATTGATTTTAATGCTTAACATCTTAGAGAAGGAACACGCATATACTACAATTTATCTCTTTTTAGACATTTAGGTTATTTCTCATTTCTGGTTTTATAATGAAAGTTACTATTTGGGTTGAAATAAAAGAGAAGAGAAAAAAGCATTCACATTAATATTACAAGAAATCACAGTAACAGACATGGCCTTACAGTAAACTTTTCTTCAACACAATTGTAATATTAACAATAAATATCATATTTTTAGTGAGAGCGTTCCCATTAGGACAGAAACACACCAAAGTCTTAACTTTGCTAGAGAAGATGTCTTAGATGACATTGGAACTGCATACAGATTTTTCTAAAATATTTAATAGTTTAAAGCCTCTTGTGTCAAAGTCAATAGGATCTCCCAGAAGCACAGACTTACGACAATACTTGTTTTATTGCAGAACATATCTTAAGATGTAGATAACAAATGTGGCGAAGAAAGCTGATGTTGCCTGGCTATCAAAAGAGATAGTGTCTGGGGTCTTAAAGGCTTGAAGGTGAACAAGCGGTCATCTAGCTCAGAAGCAACAAAGCCCACATGGAAGAAGCACACCAGCCTGGGCGATCACGAGATGCCAAAGGGACCATGTATAAGGCATCATGCAAAAAAAATGTGTATATATATGTGTGTGTGTATATATATATACATACCATAGTGAATGAAGGGGGAAGTGCAGAGTGGAGACCCAAGGCCCATTTACCGGCCACTGGAGATCCCCTCACAGAAGGGTTTAGGAGAGGAGATGGGTCAGTCAGGGTGTGATGTAGTACTGATGAAGAACACAGCTTTCCCCAGATCCAGCATGCTTCCTCCCCCAACTACCATGATCCGAATTCTACCTTGCAGGACTGGATTGGGCAGAGGTTGTACACTGGTGCATATGGGAGCTGGAGGCACAGGGAATCCAGGGTGGATGATACCTTCAGGACCAGGGGTGTGAGAGGTGATACTAGGAGAGTAGAGGGTGAGTGGGTTGGAAAGGGGGAACTGATTATAATGATCCACATGTGACCTCCTCCCTGGGAGCTGGATGGCAGAGAAGGGGGGGTAGGGATACTCCAGATAGGACAAGATATGACAAAATAACAATCTATAAATTATCCAGGGCTCATGAGGGAGGGGGGAGCAGGGAGGGAGGGGAAAAAAAGAGAACCCGTTGCAAAGAGCTTAAGTGGAGAGCAAATGCTTTGAAAATGATTAGGGCAAAGAATGTACGGATGTGCTTTATACAATTGATGTTTGTATATGTATGTACTGTGATAAGATTTGTATGAGCCCCTAATAAAATGTAAAAAAAAAGAGGTAAGTAACAAACAAAATTGATTTCCTTCTAATCGCTTGATGGTGGCTAGGGTAGCAGGAGAGTAATCACTGACAAAATGCAACCAAACTTACCTCTCCTGAAACTCAACAGAATAAAATTACTGAAAGGCTAGGTGTACATTCATAAAAATCTATATCTGACACAGATAAGAACAAATCTGAAATTATGTCCAGAAGTTACTCTCCAGTTTGTTTGTGTATGAAGTCTTCCATTTCAAGAGGAACATAGACATTTGTAGCTGAAAATATTTTTCAACAAGGGAAAAAGGAAAGGGCAGGCACAGCTTCTCGACCTTTGCAGGAGGAAAGAAACAACGAGAAAGTCGTATCTCAGATGCAGGTTCTAAAAGGAAAGAAATGGGCTTACTTCAGGCACTGGTAGTTACCTGGACTTGAGCTGGGTGATCTTCAGTGGGGCCTTATACCCTGGGTACCATCAATCCTCCAAGGCCAAGCCAAGCAGCTCTTCCACTGAGGCATCTTGAGCAGGTTGCTCCGGAGGTGTAGTGGAATAAACTGTACCACACACTTTGTGTTGAGTGGGGCAGTCATTTCCCCAGCAACCTTTCTGTTCATACTATGGACATTACTTTCTTGGAGGTAACAAATTAGGACATACATTTGCCCATGGCCCCGAGTGGGAGCATCTGAAGCAGGGTGCTCATGGTTCACTCGTGGGCGGCCCAATAACTAGTTTAGATACACCCACTCGGTCCTGGAGGGCACTTGCTAACATTTGAAATTTAACCTTAAGTCTTGATAGCTTATATAACTTTTCCTGATCCTCGCTACTGTTGAAAACTTTGAATGCTGCACTGCGATCTTGCTGTGAAGTCTGGGGTCCACAGTCTAACTTTTTAAGGTTTCTTTTAATGTCTGGAGCTGATTGTGAGATGAAATTTGAGTGACGTACAATGATCCCTTTTGGTGTAGTAGGGTCTACTTTGATATATTTAAACCTTCTGGAAGATGATGTGACAGAAATTTGGCAGAATTTTCATTTGGTTCCTAAATGATTTCCCTAATTTTGTCATAATTGGCTGCTTTATTTGAGGCTTTTGGCAAGCCCTCAATGAGATGAAAATCATATCATTTTGAAGAATTGGGTGCTCATGATCATCTGATAATTCTAATTAGGGTTGTGCTTGGGAACTGCCTTGAAGTCCACGGGCTTAACCCAGTCTGGGCATACCCTTCATCAGCTCTCTTTGTGCAGCTATCCAGATTCTCTCCCGATCTTCAGGGGTCAAGGTAGTTGTTAAAATCATATGGATGTCATGACAGGTAAGATCATATGACTGAGTGAGATATTTAAATTATTTTATTGTTTATCTTTTATTTCATAATCATAAACTTAACTCTGCTTTCCAGCTGGACACAGGAGAAATAAGGAAAGTAGGAAACCTGAGTAACTGGAGGGAGAGCACAAGATTAAACGATACTGCAAGCACATTGGGAACAGAAGGGTGATTTCTCAAGCTACAAAAGGAATGGTCTGGTGCTTAAGATAAAACATGAAAATTCAGATCAAATTTAATTAGAGTTGTCCACAGTCAGCAATGGCGATCTTCTTGCTGGTTTTGCCATTCGTGGAACCAAAACGCTCCATGGCTTCCACAATATTCATGCCTTCTTTCACCAGACCGAAGACCACGTGCTTGCCATCCAACCACTCAGTCTTTGCGGGACAGATAACTGACAGGGAACCGTTCGTAGTGGGCCCAGTATTTGCATAGACAGGGTGCCAGGACTTGTGTGCTTCAGGATGAAGTTCTCATCTTCAAATTTCTCTCTATAGATGGACTTGCACCAGTGCCATTATGGCATGTGAAATCACCACCCTGGCAAATGAACTCTGGAATGCGCCTGTGAAAGAAGGAGCCTTTATAACCAAAGCCTTTCCCCTCAGTACTCAGAGTGCGGAAGTTTTCTGCTGTCTTTGAAACTTGTCTGCAAACAGCTTGAAAGAGATGCAGCCGAGGGGCTCACCATTGACAGCTATGTCGAAAAACACAGTAGGGGTGACCGTGGCTGGACCAGAAACCCTAAAAATTCAAGCAGCAGCATCTGCAAAGCCGATATTTAAATTCTTTAATGTAAGTGTCTGGGTCCAATGTATAGCATCTAAGATGTTTTCCTAAGCCTGAAAAATAATTTAACAAAAAAGGGATCTGAATTTTTACTAGCCTCTCTGCTCCTGCAACATCACAGAGGGTACTGAGGGGGGATAGGATTGAACATGGATGCTTTGGATTTGAAGGAGCTGTCTTTGTGCTGGAGAGGGCTGGACATAAAAGAATGAGAGGTGGAGATGGTGCTGGCAGTAGGGGACAGGTGTCAGATGTCTTATAACATGGCAAGGGTGGGAGGGGAACTGGTGACAGAGAGGTGGGAGGACTGGACAATCATGGTATGGACAAGGGAGGAGTTTGGGTAGAAAGTGTATGAGGTAACAGGGTAGGGGATACTGGATTACAGAGTGTGGGCTCAGAGGTGGTGGGAGGGTGTTGAAACAAGGCAGGAGTGGGAGGAGGTGGTGAGGAGGAAGGCTGAAGAAGAATGAGACACTATAGCAAGAGATATAGGGTTACAGTCTGGCAACTGGGAGAATGTAGCAGCATCCTGTGGGTTGGAGAAACCTGAAGGAGGTTGTAAAGGGGAGGGGAGAAAGAAGGCACAGCTGCAGTTTGGTCAGAGACAATAGGCACTGAAATTGGCGGCATATCATGAACAGAAGGATCACAGACTGATTCTTAGTCTGAGAGAGGAACATTTTCCTGAACCAGTAGGACTTGCATAGTGGAACAATTCTGAAATAAATGAGGTTGAGCACAAAGGAGAAAACTTGGATATACGGAATATCAGAATATATTTTGTAGATTAAAAAGAAATTATTGAGATCTTGAAAAAATTTAAAATCAAGTATACCACCTGGTGACCATCTTGAATTGTTGTCCAATTTGTACTGCAGTCATGCATTATTACATAAGAAAATCAATTTTCCCCTATGAATAACTGATTTAAGACCAAGTGAATTGAAGTTTGCCAGTACACAAACTAGAAGTATTTTATGCCATTGCTTAGTGTGGTAGTTATATAAACATTTGACAATTTGATGATTAAGACTGAAGGGGTGGAGTCCAGCGTGCCAATCAAAATATAACCAATGGCCCCTGTGTGGGTACGGCCTTCTCCTGACAATTTTGGAATTCCGGAATTTCCTTCTTGGAGGCAGGAGACAGTCTCTCTCTCTCTCTCTCTCTCTCTCTCTCTCTCTCTCTCTCTCTCTCTCTCTCTCTCTCTCTCTCTCTCTCTCGGCTCACTCTCTTAGAGACGCTCTACTGACCAGACACATGATACTATGCTGATAGACCCCATGCCCTGGGAACTAGAGAAGCCACATGGAGACCCCTGCCAATGCTGAGATGCTTACACCACCACTGAATCCAGACTTTCTACACACTGGCCTGTGATTATCCTGCATTCAGCATCATTGCATGTGTTTCTTAAGTCTGAAGGGGACTTCATGGATTGGTATCGGACATATGGGCTAATATCAGACTTATGGGCTTGAACTGGACTGGGTGGGAATGCTTTGTTAATGTACAATTTCTCTTTATATAAACCTCTTATACACACGACTTTCTATAAATTTCTCTAGCCTACCTGGACTAACACACTGAGCATTCTTACAACCCATTTTAAAATGCTGAGTGAAAATGTGAGCTCTGTTATATGAGGTAGTAAAACAGGAGAGCGTCCTTACACTGGGTAATTACCACCTAAGCCCCCGGGGCTGGGAAGACAATCTGACTGAGCAAAGCTTTCTGGTACGTGGACATTTTCAGAAAGGCCAAGAGAAAATGAGCAGATGACCTTGAAGTAGGGAGCTTTGGATTTAACACTCACCAATGTGTTGTCAGAGGGTCTTTAGCTGAAGATGTGGAGATCCCTCTGTTAGGCTCACTGGCTTGAAGGGGGTCCAGGAAGGCTGCTGGGAACTTTAGAGGCTAGGGAAAGGAAAGTGCCACTCCAGTCCTAGCCTCGACAGCCCCCCACCTCCCCCGTGCAGGCCACCATATCTCAGGTTTTACAGAGATAAGAGACAGAGTGAGACCTTTAATTTACAGATTTATTGAGGGAGGTGTGGTTTGTAGGGAACAGGAAATCATAGGGGTTTAGAATAGTTAGGTAAGAAAGGTTAGAGCTGGCCCTTCGTCTAAAGCCAGAGGATTAGCTAAATTAAAATGTGTAAAATCCATGAGACCCACTATTACATAAGAGAACATGAACAAACTACAGTAGAATTGGTGAGGAAGGGGTTAAACAGCTCTAATGTCTGCTGCAGAACCTGCAGAAAGAATCTAAGTGGGAGGGAGAGCCAGCCTTACAGGTAGAGAGAAGAGGTGAGAGCAAAAGAGGCCAGAGCAGCAGGAGGGTAGAAGGAGCCCAATCCAATCCAGGCTCAATTTGAGTGTGTAAGTCTTTGGGATATCTGTACTCTTTTTGATAGGAGGGTTCCCCCACATCTTTGTGGGTGGTCTGGATAACTCCAATGGACTGGCTGCCAGCTTCCACAGACTGACAACACAGCTGGGTGGCAAGATAGATGGAGGAAGCTTTGTAAACATAAGAAACCTATGCTTTCCTTAGTAAAGGCTTCCAACGAACCCTAGAAGGGTTCTGGCCCTTCTAGAGACCTATAAGCTTTTCCCCAAAATACTGGGTCTCCCTTTGACTGAGTTCCAGGTCACTGAACCCAATCTTTCTAGGGTGGGGCCTGTCTCTTCTTCTCCTGCCAGCTGCCAAGGTGTTCACTAAGAGCCACCGAACTGGGCCATCTCCTTGAGGCCCCAGTCCTGGAAGGGCTTAGCCCAGCAACCTGGGAATGCCAATCAGTTTCAGTGCATGGTGGCTGCACTGGAATACCACTTCTACACCCACAAGGCTGAGGCTCCCTGCGGCCACACAACAGCTGGCACTAAGAGCC
Source organism: Tenrec ecaudatus (assembly GCF_050624435.1). NCBI lineage: Eukaryota > Metazoa > Chordata > Mammalia > Afrosoricida > Tenrecidae > Tenrec > Tenrec ecaudatus. Next base: position 220,876 of record NW_027459379.1, on the reverse strand, counting down.
AGGGAGTTTCTAGAACTGGACCTTGGGTTCTCCCCCGGCCCTGCTTCAGAAGAAGGTACCGCACAGGTGACAAGTCTTAGCAAACCTCCGGAGGAAGCCCTAATGTTTTGCGCACCAGCTGCAGCCACTAGCTTCTGGAGACGCGTGCTCTTCTTCGTAGTGAGAGAAACAACAGACCCCAGGGCTCACCGTTGAGCTGATGAGGTGCAAGGAGTCTCTGGGAGAAGGTATCGATGTATGGAAACAATGAAAAGGGGGGTGAGCAGAAACCCACAAGGCAACGAACCTGGGAACCTCGAAGACAAGACCCCCAGCCTGGGATTACCTTTCTCCAACAGGGATTTCCACCAAGAACCCCAACCAATCCAAAAGTTGGGGGATGGGACACCAGCTCACCTCTCACCAAGAGAGGAGCGTCCCCTGGGGAAGGTGAGGAGAAGAGAAAGGTCGCTTACACCCCAGCAGGACTTCTGTGTGCACCAGGGTACCCCAAACTGGCTGCTGCCCACACGCACATCCTTGGGAAAGAGCGCCCCTCACCTGGGAGCGCTGGCTACTACGCAGAGCTAAGGTACCAGGAGGTTCTCTCGCACCACATGCAGCGCACAGTAAGTAGGTCGCTAGGACGCGCCCAATAAGCCACACTTCCGGCTGGGACATCGCCACTTCCACCCCATCTCTGAGCACCCGGGTTAGGAGGAGCCGGCGGGGTTGGTCTCTGCCTTCACTTCACCTTTGAGGCGGTTCTGGACCGGACCATTGGCTTGGATGCACACACCCAGGTGTCTGGGGAAGGGAAGAACCAGGGTGCTGTTTAGGCTGGGGGCGGGGCCAGAGGCGGGGCCTGGGGCGGCGCGGGGAGGAGCCAGTGATAGTCCTCCCGCAACTATGGGCCCTCAGACTTTGATAATGATGGCCAAGTCACCTGCGGGCAGAAACGGTACTTTCTCCCAGCACCGAGAGTGTGCATGGGAGACATAAAACGATGTACAACGTACGTGGACTGTGTAAGCTTGTGATCAGATTCCCCAGATGGGGCATCCTCCTCACTAACATGAACCATCCAGCCATTCAACCCTGCCACGGTGTTAATGGTGCTGACGCAAGAACCGAAACTAATGACCTTTGAGGTGAAGGGCCATTCTGCTCCCCAAAGCATTGTCATGTATGAAGACTGCCTTTAGGAAAAAAGAAGTAGCTGGCATCAAATGCTCTAGGTAAATTTTATGTCAGAGTAACAAAATTTAAATATAAAACAAGCGGGAGCACTAAAACGTGATGGGAGAAGGGGGAGGGGAGTTGTTAAACTTGACTGTCCTTAGAGTTGGAGTTTGTACTTTTATCTTGTTTTATTTTGCTTGAATGCTATTGGGGCAGTTAAACATGACAGTTCGATTCAATTATGCATATCATGATTTCCCCACTCTGCTAATTTAATTTATCACTCACCAGAGGTTCTATCAATCCAATGGTTTCAAGTGCATGGGCAGAATATTTGTAGAGACTCTTCCAAATTGCGAGGTCTGGAATTTAAATTTAATTCCTCCAAGTAACTCTTGTCTGTTGGGTCTCTCACAACAAGTGCTTATGGGACAGATCAAAGTGAAGCATGTCCCTATTAATTTGCATCCATAAAGACTATGCTTCTTTTATGGCTGTTATACTAGATAATTTCATTATGAAAGTTCTAGTCAGATTCCAAAGTTGCTGGCTGAAAATGGAGATACAAGAATTTCAATATTGTTACATTTCCCAATTTGGTAAGATCATTCCACAGACGATGGAAAACTGTCGCCTAACTTTATAAGGAATAAAAAAAAAAGTCACTTATCAGCAAATATTTACTGAATTAAACTGATTTATGTTGCCAGTTCTGATGGACTCACCATATCCTTAAATCTTGGGAAACAGAGACTAGATTTTGCAAAGAAAAGGGGACTTCTCTTGAAATACCTGCCCTGTTCGACTGGGTAGGCTAGAGAAACAAATCCAGGGACACTCATAATGTATACGAAAGAGCTTTATATCAAAGTGTAATTGGATATCAAGAAAACATCTCAGCCCAGTCCAGACCAAGTCCATAAGTCTGATATTAGCCCATAACTCCAATACTAGTCCATATATTCCTCTTCAGACTCATGCACCACATGCAATGATGCTGAATGCAGAAGGCTCACAGGTCGGTGGCTGAAAATTCTTGTGTATCCAATGGCGGTAGACTTTCTTAGTGCTGGCTCAGGTCTCTATGTGGCTCTTTTGGCTCTCTGAACAGTGTGAAGGTGAAGCAGAGAGAAAGAAGTTGGCCAACTTCCAGGGAGAAAGAGTGGAAGTTCCCAGAATTTTCATGAGAAGGTCAAGCCCACCAGGAAGCATCATGGAGCTGTGACATGAATGACAGGCTAACCTTCACCCCTAGACTAATTTATCAGGTGAATATGAAATTATGTAACTACTACACCTGCTTTCATGTGAGGTTTTCTGCCCCCATGGATAAATCATGAATTGTCAAAAAATAAAACAAGCAAACAAAAAATCAATCACTGCGATCGAGTCAATATGGACTCAGAGGGATGCTTATAGGACAGGGTAGAACATGGTTCAGATGTTTACATATTTTTGCAGTAGTTGATTTCACAGTACATGATTTTACATTTACCCTGTAATTATAATTCATGAAGTGTTGTTTTACTTCCAGTATTGCTGCTTCCAACCCAGTAGCTGCTTTTAACAGACTAGATACTTTCAACACAGCAGCTGCTCTCTACAAAGTAGCTGCTCTCTACACAAGTGTTACTGGTAAGCAAAAGCACATTATGGCACTAACCCTGTCACACACACTTGCATTTGTACGGGGTGTATGTGATTGGGTTGGAGTTATGATATCATTACGCCAGTTACTCATATGTGGGTGTTTTTTGCATGTGGGAGGATCTGCCTGGAGACAGATAGAGGATTGGTGTCTTGGTTCCTAAGACCATCAGAAATATGTGTTTTCTGATGGTCTTAGGCGATCCCTGCAAAACGGTGTTTGTCTGGGTATTTTAGAGAAACAAATCCAAAGAAACTCGTGTATCAGAGAGAGTTTTATATAAAGGTTAAGTACACATCGAGAAAATATACCAACCCAGTGGTACCCAAGCCCACAAGTCCAAGATTAACCCTTATGTCTGACACCAATCCATTAAGTCCTCCTCCACCTCACAAAATACACACAATGACTGGAGGAAAGCCAAATCAGAGAACATGTAAACATCTCAGTGCTGGAAGGGGTCTGCCACGGCTGCTCCAGGGCTGTATTGGGGTAGGTCCATGCGACTTCTCCTTGGGGATGTCTTGCAGGAAGTGAACCTTGTCAGCTTAAGCAGAGAACTGGCCAAGGCCGCTGCACCCTGGTCCGACCATCACAACGCAAGAGACCTAGGAACTAGAAAGGCAAGGCTCACCGAGTCATTTATCCCTCGGCCCTTCAAACAATCCCACATGTGTTTATCGGCCAGGTAGGCACAATAAACTAATTACCTTGAGTAGTTCGACCTTCAAAGGGGTATCGACCCTCCAAGTTGAGAACCAGTGCTCTATAGGGTTTATATCAGTCTTAAGTGACTGGACAGATGTGAATTGTATGTTTGGGGTCCAGCCTCTAGCGTTGCACCTGAGATAGACCCAAGGTAACAAGGACAATCACAGTTAGCCATGTGTTCAAGAGGAGCATCTCCCCACTCTCATGTCTGAATTCCTAAGGTACTCTCCTCTGGAAACAGCTCCCAGAATGGACTCACTTGATTTGATTTTTCTAAATATAAATCAACCAGTTTTTAGGGAAGAGGCTGAAAAGAATTTATTTCTACATAAGTCCAATGGTCACAAATCATAATATGCTTCATAAAGGAAAGGCAGATGAACCACTCAAGAGAGATTTGAAAACAGTTTCCCCTTGCAAATTAATGGATTGAAACCCGAGGACACAGGCTTGAATGACCCAGCAAACTATAGTGAAGAGAAGTCATTGTGAACTCCAATGAGGCTAACCCTACTCTCTACCCCTGGTTTTTCCAGCTTTCCACCTGACCACTTTTTAGCACTTATTTCATGGAATATATTTGTTTTCCCTTTCCACAACTTTTTACCTTATGCTACTATTTCCTTTCTAAAGCTTTACAGCAATCCCTTTCTCGTTGTTGTTCTACTAATTCTACTACTTCAGCTTCATCTTCGTTTTCTTTTACATTAAGAGAAAATAGAATGGTTCCTACTGGAATTCCTACTAAATCTGTTGCTAAAATCCAAATTTTGTTTGAACAAAATAAACTAAAAACCACAGCAGACCATCCTATTTGTGCTCTCACTTGCACCTACTCCTGGATCCTGGGCCTGTGCTTTTTGGGCCTGAGCACACCCATTACCCTGAGTTCCCTTCAGTTCAACCCCAACCCTGTGCTGCAGGGTGGTTTATATGGGAACTCACATTAACTTTCCCTCACTGTGTCTTCTTGCACAGTCATACGCAGCCGGGTCCTCCACGGCCAGTGCTCAGGTGCAGGGAGAACTGGTTCTTGGATGTGTCTGGGTTGATGAATAGATGATCTCTGAAGGATGGTGTGTATTCGCTAAACCACTCTTACCTGTAGAAGCTCCTTCCTATCCACCCAGGGCCTCTCCCAGGGCTGCCTGATCTGCTCCCAAATAGCGCTGGTTCTGGAGCCTGAGTCCCCAGTGATGGTGCAAGTGCGCCTGAGGGTCTGTGATGCCCTCACCACCTCATGGTCTGACTCCTGCAGCTTCACTTTGGACGGGACACAAGGAGACTTACAAAACAAGTATTAAATATCCCACCTGTCATTAAAACTGCTGTGACCTACTGTATCTCCCTGCCACTGACACGATGGGAGACACAGTACCATCAAAATGAGAAAAAGAATGCAAGCAGACCTTTCTGTATCAGAGTCTCCCTGGTACAGCAGGCTCTGGAATTCTGCTGGTTCCAGAGGGGAATCTTGAGGGTGGGGTGGGTGTTCATATCATTTAAATAATAAACCACACCAGGCTTTTGCTTATGAGTGTTACTGGCTGTTATCAGGGGGTCAGAGGATGACTATTAAAAGTGTGCTAATTGACAGGGCTCACAGCTCCACATGGAAGCTTCTCCAGAGCTGGTTCTTGAAGCACGTTGTATGGCAGTGATATGTAAGCAATGAGAGTGGGGTGGCCCACAGGCATACACTGAATTTATACCCTCCCAGATCCTAATATTTGCAATCATAAAATTATCCGAGTTCCAGTGTACCTTGTATTGTTTGATTTGAAAAAAATGCATCCACTAGTGTGTGCATTAATTTATTCATTTGAGTTCTGAGTGCTATGAACACGCCAGACATTCTTCTGCACTGAGGGAAAATCAGTAAACCACGCAACTGAGCTAGGAAATGAATGATCTCTTCCTCAAAAACTAAACCCACTGCGAGTGCACCTGTCCTGATTCATGGGAACCTTATAAGATTGATTAAAGCTGCTCATAGAAATTCTCTGACTGTAAATAATAACAGGAAAAGACAACCTCATCTTACTTAGGAGGAATGGTTGGCTGGTTTGTGGTGAGCAACCCAATACTTATCCCATTACATCACCACATCTCTGTATATCTTTATACTAAGAAGCCCATATTAAGGGCTTTTTAAATGTCACTTTGAGAAGCCAAGTGGTGATACTTTCAATATTATTATATGAATATGAGCCCTGGACTATGAATAAGGGGGTCCATAACCAAATTTATGGCCATTCACTTACCTTTTGGAAAAGAATGTTGAAAGTACCATGGACTGGGCTATCAATATAACAAGCAGATCTCTTGTGAGGGAAACATAGCCTGGGAGTTCATTAGAATGAAGGATGGTGAGACTTAGTTTCATGTACTTGAACATGTTATCATGACACCAGTCCATTGAGAAAGACATCATCAATGATAAAGGGGATCAGTAAAGAAGAAGGTGATGGACTGACACAGTGGCTGTAACAATGGGCTCAAACATATTTATTGTGATAATGGTGCTGAACTAGGCATTATTCAGTTCTGTTTTGCGTTGAATCACTGAGATTTGAAATTGATTCTGTGGCACTTAACATCATCAAAATTAAATGAAAAGACACAATATTCTTCCAAAGTTGAATGACAGTGCTGGGGAAAGGATATATGTTTTATTTTCCTTAGCAAAAGGAAATATGTAACAGACTACACTCTTTATAATTGTTCTTATGTGGAATTTCATTTTGCCTTGGTTAAATATTGGTTGCAAAAGTCTTGTCTTCGTATTTATAGAACATTAAGCATCCAAGGTTGTTTGGGTGCAGGAACATAAAGACTCTTAGTGACCCTACGTGAAAGAGAACTCTCTGAAAGGATTTTCTTTTCTGTAATAATGATGGGATAACCTTATCAGGTCTTTAACCAACTGAGTCACCATGTGGTTTTGAACTGCCAACATTTTGGCTAGAAGTTGAGCATTTAATCATGCCCACATAGTTTTGTGGTCCAGGTTCTACTACATATAATTTACATGTATCTACTTTTACTTCCTACAGGTGAATATTTATGTGTATGTTGACTGGTCTTAAGACATTATGTAGAGTTCTTCTAGGTCAATACTATTACTATTATTTGTTCCTTGAGTGTTTAATATGGGATTCTGTCCAATGCATTGTGTGATTTTAGTAGTAACCCTGGGCACCGTCTTCAGTGCCAGAAACACCTCCCAGAATTGTCAAAACTAAGAGTGACTCCTGTAATGGCCAAATACCCCATAAGACATATCAAGGAATTGATGCATTTGGGTTATGTTGTGGCAGTTTCATCATCTGTTGTCAACTTGGGAAGGGATGGAGTCTAGCCTGTCAATGAGATCTCAGCTTGATGACTTCATTTGTAGGTGCAAAGGAGATGAATATCTCCCTGGAAGCCAGACCCAGATAGCATCTCTTCTTGTTGAGACATTCCTGTTTACAAAGCCACATGGAGCTACACTGATGCAGCTAGAGCCCTGGAACTGGAGGGGCCATGTGCAGACCCATGACAGTGCTGAGATGCTTCCATCACCATAAGAACCACAAGACTTTCCACCCACCGGCCTGTGATCTACATCATTGCATGTATTTCATGAATCTGAAGAAGAATTTATAGACTGATATCAGACATAGGGGCTAATATTGGACTTATGGACTTGATCTAAGCTGGGATGTTTTCTTAATATACAAATACTCTTTGATATAAAGCTCTTTCTTACACACATGTGAGTTTCTCCCTGGATTTGTTTCTCTAGTATACCCAGAATAGCACATGGTGTTAGAGAATAATATTAAATCTGTCATGGGCTGCCTGAAGGACAAGCAGGTCTGTCTTGGAGTAAACACATCTTGTTTAATTCTTGTAATCATTCAAATAAGATTGTATCTCACTTATTTGGGCATGACATTAAGGAGAACCAGAACCCAGAGAATGATCTTGTACTTGGTAAAGTAGAATGTCAATGAAAATGTGAGAGACTTTCAATGGGACTGATTGTCATAAGGCTGCAATGATGAGTCCAAAGAGAGGGATGATTGTAAGGATGGCGCACTTTCGGGCAGTATTTCATCCTGTTTGTATTAGTCTGGGCACTTTAGAGAAACAAATCCAAAGAAACTCATATGTATAAGAGAGTTTTATATAAAGGTAAGTGCACATCAAGAAAACATCCCCAACCGGTGCTGCCCAGGCCCACAAGTCCAACATTAGCCCATACGTTCAACACCATCCACAAAGTCCATTTCCATCTCAAAAATACATGTATTGACACCGACTGCAGGAGGAAAGCTGAGTCAATTAATGTGTAAGCGTCTCAGCTCTGGCAGAGGTCTCAACATGGCTGCTCCAGTATCTAGGGTGCATTGGGGTGGGTTCATGTGGCTTCTTCTCAGGGATGTCTTGCAGGAAGTAACTCTTGCCAGCTGAAGCAGGGAACTGGCTAAGGCAGCTGCACCTTGGTCCAACCATCAGAAAACAAGAGACCCGAGAACTAGAAAGATGAGGCTCACCGAGCCATTTAGCACTCTGCCCTTCAATTAACACCACGTGTTTACCCGCTACATTGCACAATAAACTAACCACCTCACTGTTGTTCATGTGATCACTGTGAACTTAAGCCAACTTAAAGATCCCTAACAAAATATTATGCAGGTTATTGTAAGTTAAAATTATTAAATAAACATATATTTGTGAGTATTCACTGGAATGAAAATATTGGACATGCAGCTGATGGATTGGAGAAAATTTGAGGCTCACATAAGAATTTTATACTGCATTAATATTTTTATAAGGAGTTTTGGTGGCATAGTGGTTATGCATTGTGCTAAGATTTGCATTCACCAGTTTGCAACTACTAGCCACTCCATGGAAGAAAGACAGGGGATTCTACATCAGTAAAAATCAGAAACTCACTATAAATTGGCATTGAAATAATGGCAGTGGGTTTGGGTTTGGTTTTCTTTTAATATTTTTAACTTGACAAGAAATGGCACTAGTTAGTATCCTGCATTGTAAACTGAGATCTGAGTACATATTGTTGTGAAGTCTGCCTTTGGGTAGATGGTAAATAAAGGCCATCCCTATAAAAAGAAGTATGGTCAGATGCCTGGAGATTCCCTAGGATCACACTCTGCACAATGGTCCCTAGAGAGGTGCTGACAAGGCGAGGGAACCACAGCTTCTGAGAGGAAAGCATCACTGACCTAAGTCTCTTGCATCTGCTTAAACCATGACTTGATGTACTAAGGTTTGTGTCTGGGCTCACACTGACTTCCCATCACTGTGTCTCTAGCACAGTAATACACGGCTGTGTCCTCAGGATTCACAGAGCTCAGTTTTAAATAAACTTGGCTCTTGGAGGTGGCCCAGGTGATGCTGACTTGGGCCTGGAGAGCTGGATTATAGTCTGTGCTCCCATCACCCCGTATATCACCAACTCACTCCAGTCCTTTTCCTGGGGCCTGGCAGATCCAGTACACACCATAGCTGGTTAAAGAGAATCCAGAGACAGTACAGGTGAGAGACAGGGTCTGTGAGGGCTTCACCAGTCCAAGACCTGACTCATAATTGCACCTTGGCCAGGATACCTGGGTATAAAGACAAACACAGTGAGTCGTGTGCTCAAATGCTGTAATCTCAGACTTCATGTACGAATCTCTGAAGCACTCACCTCCCAGAGTTGCCACCAGAAACAAGAAAAGCCATACACAATTCATGTTCATGTGGCTGAGATTCATGATAAAGGAATGCTCTCCAGGGTGAGAAGGCATATGACTTTAAGTACATGTATGCTGTGGTTTCATCTGAATGCATATTAGGTATTTGCATGTGGGAGGTGCGGTTGTATGTAAAAAGCTGGAAAGGGCAGAATGGTGGTGTCCAAGTGTGTAATCTAAAAAGACTTTTCCCCAGCTTTGTCTTCCCTAAAAATATGCCAAACATTAGAGGCTATTTGCCAGCGTATTGTGGGAGGTAATTGTTTCCATGGAGAGCCAGAGAAGTGGTCAAACCTGCTCAGTGACATCCAAAGTTAGGCTGCCATCCTGAATCTGAGATCCGTCCATCTTGGCACAGGTATACCCCAATCTCTTCCCTTCCTATTGCCTGTATACCCCTAGATTTTCATCCTCTCATTACTGTATTACCTATAGTATGACCCCTCCCTGTGATGTGTGTCTTTACCTGAAATTAGGGGGCTTGCACACCCTCAAAGGTATATAAATCTTGGTTAGAAATAAAGAATCTCTCTCCCGTGGTGCTCTCCTCTGCGGTCCTCGCTTCCGTGTCCCCTCTCCCCTTGTTCTCCTTCCCCTCACTCTCCTGCCCTCAGGTCTCCCATCTCTATGGGAATCACCAAGCGGGGCTACGGTGAGCATGCTAACATGAAATTTGTCTGATTCCATCATTTTACTCTTTCTTCTATCGCCTGTATTTCTCTATGAGTTTACTATAATCTTTAATTATTATCACTGTACAATTGTGCCTACCAGACCTGGGATGATTTGTGAGGCGCTGGCTACCCTGACAGCCATGGGAGAATACAGTCTTCTCCCTGAGGTCTTCACTCTAGCAATCATACAAACATCTGTGCAGATTTCATGTTTAATGTAGCTTTATGTCATTTCCATCAAAATACCCAGATGTTCTATTGAAATTAAAGACAATCTCTATCCTCACGATATTTAGGTAACAAGACCAGGCCTACCTGAATCTTTCCATACATCTGAACACATAGGGAAACAAGAGTATGACATCCATAAAGCTCCTTGGCCCTATGATATTTCAGAATATTTAGAAAGGAGTAAAAATACTTTAACCCTATCTTCTAGATTTAGAGTTGGAATAAAAGATTTCCTAACAATATGGTTATTGTGTGGTTAAAAGAAACCACAGAAATAAGAAAAAGTGCATTTATCCTCTCATGAGTTAGTACCGAGGGTGGGCATTGGGCTCAGTGTATTTTGAGAGGCGCCTGCTAACAGCGAGAGGCGTTTCCTGGACTTACACTGTCTTCCACATCTGTGGGTACCTCAGCAACATTCTTTTCTGGTACTGAGCTTTCAGACTCTTGGTCAGGAGTATTACCTGGAGTTGTCTCTGCAGGTTTCCTGCCATGGGCAGTAGAGCTACCATAGTGGTCAGCACAGCAGTTCTAGCTGACCAGGCACTGCAGTCCTTACCCAGACTCCTGTCTTCACTTCTATCTTCTCTTGGTCCAGAGCTGGTGGGTCCTTAGCATCCATGCAAGTCTGCTTTCTCCCTGAGACTGGTTTTCTGTCTGGACTCACACTGACTCTCACTCACCGTGAAAAGCTTTGGCCATAGAGAATGATACAAGTTGCGAACACTCTGAATTGGTTGCAGTGAAATGAAGTGAGATCGATTCATGTAGATATTTATATAGATATTGTTATGAGATATATGCCACAATAAAATATCAATCAAGAAAGACATTTGCCTGAAAGACAATCAAAGTATTAAACAGAGGTTAGGGTTCATTCTGTCCACAGAAATAGGAACCATACTTAAAGCAGATTTCTATTCAAAGTAATTCAAGCAAGAGAGTTATAGAGTTATTTATTCCATGTTAAGGAAGAAATTGTCAAGTGAGAATTCTTTTTATGGGTTTCTGTGATGCGTTTGGGAGGGAATTTTGCAGCTGTTGGTAATTGTTGAACACAATAATAATCTAATGCCATTTGTGTTAGTCTGGGTACATTAGATAAATGATCCACAGAAACTCATATGTATAAGAGAGTTTTATATAAAGGTTAAGTGCACATCAAGAAAACATCCTAACTCAGTGGTACCCAAGCCCACAACTCCAACATTAGCCCATATGCCCAACACCAATCCACAAAGTCTTCTTCCATCTCACAAAACATGCACAATGAGGCCGATGGCAGGAAGAAAGCCAAGTAAGAGAATGTGTAAGCATCTCAGCACAGGCAGGGTCACCCCTCAGCTGTTCTAGCACTCAGGGCTTCATGGGGGTAGGTCCATGCAGCTTCTCTTAAGGGATGTTCTTGCAGGAAGTGAGCCTTGCCAGATGAAGCAGGGAACTGTCTAAGGCAGCTGCACCCTTGTCTGACCATTAGAAAACAAGTGACCCTAGAACTAGAAAGGTGAGGCTCACCAAGCCATTTATCCCTCGGCCCTTCAATTGACCCCATAAGTGTTTATCGGCCAGGTTGGCACAATAAACTATGTACCTCTCCATTGAATTATGTATGAGAAGAATGTTGAAAATATTATTTTGTAGCACATATATGATAAAAATAACTTAGAATATGACATAGTTTTCATTTTTTACTCACAATTAGAAACTGATGGAGAGTGTTGCTGGTACAACATTTCAAAAGACTAGCTAAAATATTCAATCAGAAAAGAGATTATGATATAAGCCAGAAATTTGAATTTATAAAAAGTGTTAGCAATGGAATAAATATTCTTTATTTAATATTTTATTTATTGTCTCACTTTTCCTCCAAAACTGTTTTATTGGGAGCAAATGCAGTTGTCATATCCATCCGTAGTTCAAGTGCATCAAGCAGTATTATACAACTGCTACCCCAATTAGCTTGAAAACATCATCTTCCTTTCTCAACTAGTGGCACCATCTCCCTTTATTCCACCACCACCACCACTCCACTGTAGTCCCAGAAACCCTTATTCTACTTGCTGTCTCTTTATGTTAATCAATTCTGGCTTTCATCTACCATCAAAAAGAAAAACATATCGCTGAAATTCAAGAATGCTATCCCCCAATGACAAAATACATGAGATAAACTCCAATAAGAATTTAAATTGAGGAAGCAGGCAGTCCAAGTGCAGCCAGCAGCCCTTCCTCGGAATCCATAACAGACTTAGGTGTGCTTCGGATGTGTCAGTCTGGCTACTGCAATGTGAGGATCTTGTCAGTTGACTGCCTTTCTCAGGATATTCTGGATCCAAAAGCACTCTTTAGTAGCTGGTGTCCTGCAACACGCCCTGTGGCTCATGCTGAACACGCAAACTGCTTGTCATATGCATGATATTGAATACAGCAAGAAACAACAAAAAACACCTACTCCCTGCCTTCAAGGAGATTTCAGCTCACAGCACAGCCTTATTTCTCTATGTTTGCTGTTCTTCAACTGCAGCACAAAGGAGGGATGCTTGCAAACCTCCCTCCCTGCACTGGCCACAGAGTGAAACCACTGGCTGTGAGGACTGCTGCCTACTCTGATGGTGAGCCGGCTCTGTCTCTTCTCTGTGAGCAAACTACTGTTGCACACAGAGCCTGTGTGTGAGCTGAGCTTTTGTCAGTGACTTACGACACTGGTTTAACAGAAATCAACAGTTATATGTGTGCAGTACACAAGAAGGGGAGTAATTCAACTTGAAGGGAGAATAAAGTTATTTTTATAAAAGAACCTTGTAAATTGAAGCACAATCAGGAAAAATATATTTAAAAGGAAAACCATTAACATGTTAATAAAGATTTTTAAAATAATATAAAAGATGTCACAGAAAAGGATGATATAATTAAAATGAGAATACGATATATGAAGTTTTGTGGAGACCAGGATGATGGAAAAAATAGAACAATTTTTTAAAATAGAACAATTCCTGATAATAATATGAAGTATGATTAAACACAATGCAGAATACACAGAAAACAAATTAATGGACATAAATAAACAAAACAAGATGCAAATTCAGAAATTCAATAACTATAAGCCATTGGCACCGTTGAATCCCGAATCACAGTGATTCTAGGACAGAGTAGAACTGCTCCGTAGGGTGTCAGACACTGTTAATCTTTTGGAGGAGCAAACAGCCTCATCTTTCTCGCTTGGAGGAGCTGGTGATTTCAAACTACTGACATTGAACTTTGCATCCCAATGTAAAATAGATAAAAAGATGGCAAAATGAAAACCTGTGCCAGGGGAGGCTAAGAGTTAAGTGAGAAAGCCCTAATTCCAACAGGAAATCCTCCCTGTCATCCATCTGTGCCTGTCTAAGGCTGGGTTCTCTGCGCCCCCTGCTGCCCAGTGTCTTCCCTGCAGGGGAGGTTTGTGTCTGGGCTCACACTGACTTCCCCTCACTGTGCTCCTTGCACAGTAATACGTAGCCGTGTCCTCAGCGGTCACGGAGCTCAGCTGCCGGGAGAACTGATTCTTTGATGTGTCTCTGGTGATGGAGAGTCGGCTTTGGAAGGACGGGTTATAACCTGTATTACCACCATAATCTATGCACCCCATCCACTGCAGCCCCTTCCCCGAGGTCTGGCGGATCCAGCTCCAACAGTAACCACTGCTTGTTATGGAGAAACCAGAGACAATGCAGGTGAGGGACAGCTTCTGGGAGGGCTTCACCAATCCTGGACCCGACTCCTGAAGCTGCACCTGGGACAGGACGCCTGCAAATTAAAAAAAAAATATTCCATGTCAGTCACTTGAAGTCATAACTATCTCCATAGACCCAGGTCGGATATCTGAATCTCTCACCTTGGGGAACTGTCACCAGGCACAGCAGAACACGCAGCAATAGCATCTTTAGACCACAGCTCTGTTTCCCAAGAGACCCACAGCCCTGTCTGAAGAGAACTGATAGTTTTCCCACCCCAAGGGTGAAATTGTACCCTAGTGCCTGAAAGATAATTTGCATATGAGGGAGTCCTGTCCTTACAAACAGAAAGTGATAGAGGCCAGGCCCCCCTTTATCTTCTGAGCCCATGGTACGGTAACTGAACTCATATGTTAAGCAGGGACCCTCAGTTCTTGCTTCAGCCCCATTAACACTTTGGCAGAGTTGGGGGGTTGGGTGTTTCCAGTTTGTTAGGAGGATGCACATCCACACCCAACGTACATGGTTCTATCTCAACCATGTCACCCATGCACTCCCTCTGCAAAGGGCCAAATTACTGGTGCCTCAGCCATTGTTATCTGAGTCTTTGCCGCTGGAGTTTCAGCCACAGGTGTGGGCCCTTTGGCGTGGACCGCCTCTCTCCTCTCTGGCTCCTCCCCAAGCCCCGCCCCAAGCCGGCCAGGCCCCGCCCACCCCCTCACCAGGCGCCTGTGCTGGCATCTCAGCAGAAATGGGCGGGGAAAGAGCTGCCTTGAGAGGAAGTGAAGGCAGACCCCTACCCCTCTCTGACCCCGCCAGCTCCTCCCACCCCGGGTCACGCCCAGACAGGGCCGGAAGTGGCGGTGTCTTATTCTGAACTGCAACTCACTGCAAGGATTCCACTGTCGGTACTCTGCTTGGGGTGCCAGAGAAGCGCCCACAGCCTGAGCACCCTGTTGCTGGCGCTCCCAGGTGGGAGGCTCTGGGCTCCGGGACATGTATGTGGGCGGAGGCTATTTTAGTCCAGCTGACTAGGGTGCAAGCGCCCTTTCTCTCCCCCAGGAACCCTGCCAGCGCTTCTCTTGGTGAGAGGTGGACGGGTGTCCCTAAGGCCAGTCCTATTTCCCCGCTTTCGGATTGGGTGGGGTTCATGGTGGGAGTCCCTGTTGGAGAAAGGGGATCACGGCTGGGGTTTTGGGGTCCGGGTTCCCAGATTTGTTGCTTTGTGAGTTTCCTAACCCCCCTCCCTTGTTTCCTTCCACACAGCGATGCCTGCTCCCCGAGACTCCTTGCACCTCCTCAGCTCAAAGGTGAGCCCCGGGGTCTTGTTCTGCTGACCTCCCTCTGGACCCGATCAGAGTCTGTTCTAGGCACAAGATTTCTTGCTGAGTTCGTGACAGAAACGTCTTCCCTGGCTTTAAAATATTGGTCGCGGCCCTTTTTTTTCTTAACCCCTTGTTTAGAATTCTATCTATATATTACTATGGTTTTTTAAACCATTCCCATTTCCTTTCCTTGGTATTCTTTATTGCTTCTGTTGGGTTCAGTTTGTGAAGCACAGAAGGAGTGGATATCTGGAGATGAAATAACATGCGATGGTTTGTAAGGATGTCTGGGTGGGGTCGGGGTGGGTGGCTGGCGGAGTTGGGGACTAAGAATGAAGGATTGAGGGGACTGAACACTAGAACTGAAAGTGACTAATAAGCCTTTTTAAAGGCGATTGAATCATGGTGGGAAAATAGACAATATGAAATCGATTGTGGTAATGATTTTGCAGTGCTTAAGATGGCTGAACTATGGAATTGTGGGAATTTGTGGGATATGTGGATTCAGTGCCCCAAAAAGTGTTAAAGAAAAAAAGAAAGTTCTCCATCATAAAAGCAATCTAACTAAACTATGCACAGAAGAATCAAAAAAACAAACTGAAACAAAGAAACAAAAAAAAAGTAATGCTAAAGTACTTGACTTCTATTTTGGGGATGAAAATGGAAGTGACCCTGAAATGGGCCCTTGGGTTATGAACGTTGTGAGGCTGAAGGACAATTTACTTTACCAGAGTGCAGCGAGAGCTGGCCAGCCTGCCTGCAGGGCAACAGCAGGTGCACAGTTGCCAGGATGTCCCAGGCTTTGATGGTGGAGCAGTTTGGAATGTGCCAGTTGAGATGCCTGGTAGGCGATGAGCCCACAGTTGTCGATCAATGAGTGCACGATGTCCATGGCCCTGAATGAGATGCTGAAGTCCAAGGGGACTTACTGGAGCACCTTGTGCACATACACAAGAGTAAGTCTCTGCTGCTGCACTGGCATTTCTTACAGTGCTCCCTCTGAGCCTTAGCTAGAGTCTCCATGGACTTATCAGGGTCAAGTGGGTTGTTTGACTGGGACAGTACACCTGGCAAAGGTAATGTAGGTGTCTTAAGGTGAGCTGAGGGAGGACAGAAACCTCCCCTGGAGCAGAAGGGCTAAAGCTTGCTGGATCTTGATTTTCAGGAATATAGACTGTGAAAGCAGGACCTCCAGATTCCTCTGACCTTTTGGGTTTTCAGCAGGAATTGCTGGAAAAGTTACCACAGGGATAACTGACTTGTGGTGGCCAAGTGTTCATAGTGATGTCACTTTTTAATCCTTCAATGGTGGAATGATTTGATCTGATCTCCCCTGTAAGATGGGGGTGGAGAGAGAAGGGCTGGGTTAGAGGAGAGAGGAGGGAGGACAGAGGAGCGGAAGGAGGAGAAAGAGAGAGATTGGAGCAGCTTCCACACACCCTGATGGCCCCTAATCTGGATTCCCAGGCTGCCCCCTGCCCGACAAGGTATACCAGCCACTGAGTGGGGACTTAATTGTTTTTCTAGACACTACGTAGGTGGTTGACTGGTAGATCCTATTAGGAAAACACGTTGGAGATGCTCACATTGTGCACTGTGTGTCAGCATGCCAGTTGGATCCCTGGCCCACTGTCGGCGCTCTCCAACCCTGGGGTCCCCAGGCTCTCCCTCCTGTTCTCACAAACTTTTAAATAGTTGAGTTGGATTCCATTTTAGTTTCTTAGATCTTATCATTGTTTCAAAATGTTTCACAAAATGTCTATTTTCAATTCTATTATTTTACTTACGTGATTTTTGTGTGTACATATGTGCATGTGTGTGTACCATGCACACGTTTTTGTAGTATCCTTTTGGAGCACCACTAAGGAGGTCGACCAGTAGTCTTGTTCGGAAATATGTGTGCTACCTGCCAAGTGCGTATATAAATCCACTATTCCTGTTTGTGCCCATTTTAGCCCTGCAGCCGGGTTGGCCAGCTCACAATTCGCTAGCAAACAGCATCACCTCCTCCTCCTCTTGTGTTTTAGGAGGGTATCGGTGTGTTGGAAAGATGGTCAGCATCTTAATATATGAGTTAATAGTTTGGGAGTTGGAGATTAGCAGTTAATCACTAGGGATTTAAGTACCAAATTATTTTTGAGTGTTGAAATGTAGCCTACAACTTTTTTACATTTACTAGCTATAGCATTTATCACCTATTTGGCATCTTTTTATATGAAATCATCAATTTATGATGAAGAAGGAATTTTCATTTGTTTCTGGAAGTTTTTCTTCCTTTTATTAATTCTTTTTTTCTGATTAATCTAGCTTGTACAATTTTTAATATGAGTGGTGGAAATGGACACGTATGTTTATGCTGATTCTGAGGTAGTGTGAATTTTTTCCTCTTCTACATGTGAAATTTGCAGTTTTTTTCATGAATGTGTATTAGCATATTGGATTTGACCTATTTCATGTTAGATTTGTAGTTGTTTTTAACGTGAAAAGCTTTTGACTTTGTTTAGTATGTATTCTGTGTCTATTTAGATAATTGACTTTCCCCCCCATCAGTAGACATATCTGAGTGTTTATTTTCTTGTGTTAATTCAGTTCTGGGATGAATTAGAATTAATCATGATACATACTTATTTTAATATATTATCTGTCTCAGTTTCCTGCTTTTAATGTAACTTTTTCATTCAGATCCCTTATCAACACTGGTCTACAGTTTTCTTAAAGTATCATTATCTGACATTGGTCTCAGGTTACTTCTGGTCTCATAGATGGTGTTACTAAGTACTCTCTCCAAACTATTGTTATGTTGGAACCCAATAAATTGAACTTAAACAACAAAACAGTAAAAAAAGTGTTTATTCATCTTTTGTGAATACTCTGCCAAAATTTTTAGTTTTCATGTATCATACAGTTAGGCTGGAAGTTTCTCATGACATTTTATTTTGATTCAATTGATTATAGACCTTCTAAACATACTGAAATCCAGTGAGTTAACTATTGTCAGTCTCTTGCTCTGCTAGATCTCTGATCTTCCAGCTGAACCCTCAGTGTACAGGACTACATGATTCACAGTTTCCTTGAAAGACAAATAGCTACTCAAAACTTAGTGACTTTGGTGTATGTGCTTGGCTGGGGAGCCAATGGGGCGAAGCTACCATCTGTGGGATTATGACTGAACGCCTCTAAGTCAGAATCCCGCCCAGGAGGAACGATACGGCAGCGCCACGGAGCCTCGGTTGGCCTCGGATAGCTGGCGCTCCGCCGTCCCCGCCGGCAGGTGGGCCACGAGCGCATCCGCCTCGGCGGGCCGCGCGCTTGCCCCCGCTGTGCTTCGGAACCGGGGTCTGGTACAGAGTGCCCCACGTCCCTGGAAACGGGTCGCGGCCGGAAAGGCGGCCGCCCCCTCGCCCGTCACGCACCGCACGTTCGTGGGGAGCCTGGTGCTAAACCATTCGTAGACGACCTGCTTCTGGGTCGGGGTTTTGTACATAGCAGAGCAGCTCCCTCGCTGCGATCTATTGAAAGTCAGCCCTCCACACAAGGGTTTGTAAAAAAAAAAAAAAACTTAGTGACTGTGCTGCCCTTAGACTAGAGCTCATGTTTGTGAAAATACTCTGCCATCTGGCATGCTGTGAGGCCCTTAGAGAACTGCCTTCAGCTCACCAAAAGAATGGATTAATGAGGGGTAGGAATGCCTCAGTGATTTCGTTGTCACCTTGTTTGTTCCAATTTTATTAACTGAAGAAACCTCTTCCCTTTTTTAATGAGAGAAATAATACCTTATGTAAACACACACTAATGTCTTTGTGTTTGTGCTGGATGCATATTTGTGGATTCTGAGACTGTTATGTCAGCTGTCATTGAGTCAATTCGATTTCACAGGGACCCATTACACAACAACAAAGCACTGCACTCTCCTGTGCCATCCTCACAATTGAGGATGAATGTATGTTTTTAAAAATTTAATTAATTTATTTATTTTAACTCATTTTATTAGGGGCTTATACAGCTTGTATTACAATCCATGCATACATCCATTGTGTTAAGCACATTTGTACATATGTTGCTATCAATTGTTTTTAAAAAAATTTTCTTTATACTTGAGCCCTTGGTATCAGCTCCTCGTTTTTTTCCTCCCTCATGAAGCCATGATAATTTATGTTTTTATTGCTTTTTCGTGTCTTATATTGACCGATGTCTCCCTTCCACCCCTTTTCTGTTGTCCATTCCTGAGAAGGAGTTATATGTAGATCATTGTGTTTATTTCCCCCTTCACCCCCCACCTACTACTTACCCCCCTGGTATTGCTACTCTGATTATCGGTCCTGCTGGGTTTTATCTGCCCTTGATTCCCTGTGTTTCTAGCTCTTATCGGTAACCATGTGCTTTCTCTAGTCTAGCCAGAATTGTATGGTAGGTTTGGGTTCATGATAGTGGGGCGGGGGTGGGTGGGGGTGGGGAGAGAGCACTAAAGATGTAGAGAAAAGTTGTATGTTTCATTGGTGCTATACTGCACCCTAACTGGCTCTTCTCATCCTTTCACCTTTTCTGATAGGTTGGTTTATTGTGCCAACTTGGGCAATAGGAACATGGTATTAATAATGTTGCAGTTTGATTGGAGGGCAAATAGATAAATGGCTAGGCAAATCCTGCCTCTCTCTCTCTCTCTCTCTCTCTTGCTCCCTTCTGATCAGATCAGGGTGTGCCTGCTAGTTCTCTGCCCCAACTTGTGAGCTACACTAACAGTGGGACTGCCAACCTGTGGATCATGTCACTAGAACTTGAGATTCCTTCGAGAAGTGGTTCATCATGTTGCTGGTTTATACATCACTTGAGCTTGGGACTGTTGGATCCTATTGTCTTGCTGACTGTTGATGACCTGACCTTCTGTTTGCTTCCTGTGTCCAAACTGCCTGCATTGCCCTACATAAGACTCACCTGTCTGCTTCCTTGACTTGGACCCAGGGGCTCTCATGAGTTGAAGGATTTCCAGTATATTAAATGTTTCATGGAAGTGAGATGAACTGAGCACTTTGTACAGCTGTGTGGACTAATTAGCTGCTATATTCTTTTGTGCTTTATATGTCTATCCATTATATATAATACATAATAATATATAATGATTATATATATTATATAGAATGATTTTATATATCATGATTATACATAATATATATAATAGATGTATACAGCACATAAATATATATATGTATATATATTTACAAGTGTCCTGGTTTAGTTTATAAAATACCCTTCTGTAAGGGGGTGTCCACTTGCCTACAGATGGACTGTATGTCTCATTCCATAATCCCCCTCTTTCACATTGATAGGATTTTTTGTTTTGTGTCTCTGATGCCTGATCCCTGATCCTATTGATACCTCATGATCACACGGGTTTGTGTGCTTCTTCCATGTGGAGTTTGTTGCTTCTCAGCTAGATGACCTTTAGGACCCCAGATGCTATTATTTTGATAGGCAGACAGCATCAACTTTCTGCACCATTTTGTCTTAATTGATTGTGTCAGGAAGCTGAGCATCACAGAATGCCAGGTTATTAGAGCAAAGTCTCCTTTCATTGAGGGAGTACTGGAATAGAGGTCCAATGTCCATCTGCTACCTTAATACTTAACATTTAAATATATGTACATAGATTTATTTCTATTTCATCATATATATTTAAATATGCAAATGACTGTATTTAGAAATTTATAAATGCCCTTTGTCTCCTAGTACTTTCCTCTATTTCCTTTTACTTTCCTCTTGTCCCACTATCATGTTTGGCATTCATCAGTTTTCAGTAATTCCTCTCATTACATTGCCCTTGATCACGCCCTACCAGGCATCCCAGACTATCTTCGACATCGATTTTAGGATTTTAGATTACTTGTGTCCTTGACCCCAGGTTAACAACCACTTCCTTTCCCCCCCCCCCCCCCCCCGCTTCCCCGTCTCCTGTATCCCCCCCCCAGAACCATCAGCCCCATTGTTTTCTCCTCTGGTGTGTTTATCTTGCCTATCTTATCTAGATAGACATGCAAAGACAATAGTAAGCACAAACACAAGACAGAGCAAAACAAACAAAAAACAACTATTGGAGAAAAAGAGAAAAGACTAGAAATCGTCCCAGGTTTGTTTTTTGACCATTAAGAGTATTTTACTATCGGTTGAGTTTGATGTGGTACCATGCCTTGGCCACACACTCTATTTTTTTATTTCCCGGGCACTTCATTGCTTTGCTCCCCTTGCTGCTCTGTTGCATGCCCTTAGCATTTTGCCCCAGTGTGGTGGAGTCAGATCGAGCACATTTCCCACACTGTGCCACTAGTGTTGTCCCTCATAGTGCTATGGGTCATTGAGGGATGTTGTGTCTTGTGGTGTGGCTGGGCCTATGGTCCTCTCTGTGCATTGGCCAATTTGAGCAGGAATATCATGCTTGGGGTTTGGTGGGCCGTGATGTGAGGGTGAACAAATTGTCGCAGTCACTTTGTTAATCCATTTAGTAGAGGGATTCATGTTTTTCACTGCCCTTCGTCTTTTGCAAACAGAATATCCTTTTCAAGGAATGATGTTTTCTGATAATATGTCCAAAGTATATAATATGAACTCTCACCATCCTTACCTTTAAGTAGCACTCTGTCATTACTTCTTCCAAGACAGACTTGTTTGTCCTTTGCCTGTCCATGGTAAGTGAGATATTCTTGACCAGAACCACAATTCTAATGCATTCATTGTTCCTCAGCCTTCCTTTGTCCATCTTTCAAATGCACATGAAATCAATTGACAATAGCATGTTTTGGTCAGGTGAACTGAGTCCTCGAGGTAATATCTTTTCCTTTCAATACTCTAAAGAGGCATAGTTCAGCAGATTTAGCTAATGCAGTGTAACTATTGATCTCTTGACTATTATTTTCAGTATTCAGGGTTTTTGTTTGGTCTTTTTTCCATAAGCTAACCAATTTTCTGGAAGGAGTTAAAATTTACTCAAGCTTTAGATTAAGAATTTTGATAAATGAGAGGCTGTCAGAGCCAGCCGACTAGTCAAACAGTCCTGAAAGGGGGAGTGATGATTAAGGAAAAAGGAGAGACAAAAAGTATTGGGAGGGCAACAGGGAATACTGAAGCCTGGAGTTTATTTTACATATTTTTTTAATCCATGCAGATACAACCGGGGTTAATTATCTCATTGTTAAGCAACTACATTTGATATATTTGCATACTTCCTTGTTCTTGTTTTTAAGTGTCTATTCTAAACATAAAGTCGCAGAAGAAATCAGCACACAATGATACTTAGGTCATGAGAATTCTGTCCTTTCAAGGCTGAGTCTTAATGGCCTTCAACATCTCCCCCTTTTCTATTTACTGAAAGTGTCTTTACTCAAAATGTCGGCAACTGACTGTGCCTGTCTTAGGTTGTGGAGTCCTCAAATCACCCTTACCTGTCATCAGTCACAGTCCTGTTGGTGACTATGACCCGTCTTAGTTTGGGAAACTCAGACTCCATCTTACGCATCTCTGACTAACCAGCCTCCGTCTTACACCCCTGTTTGGGGAGGGGGCAAAGTGCACAGGTGTACTTCATGAAGCTTTGTTCTTAAGTCCAATAATTCAACCATAACCCTGTGCAGTATCATAGGGAGTATGCATGAGATCAACAATACACACACTCCCGCTCTGACTAGAGACATAAGCATGTGAGGTAGGCCTCTGAGATTTCCTAATGAAGGGAAAGCAACTCAAAAATGCTGGAGCCAATCCTCAGCAAGTTTAGCGGCATCAAAATCAAGAGACTTAGCATATTTTATGGCTAATATTTTTTGATGGAGTTGTAATAAATCTAAAGACTCATTAGTATTGTGCTATATACCTTGAAGATGGTTCTTCACTTTAATCCAGCTATACTGACTGTTATTGTACTATTTAGGTGTAACACAGATCCATGTACGTACAGCATGGCACTGTAGACTAGACCTGGCCTTAAGCCCTTGCACCTCATCTCCTAAGTACATGACCATGTCATAAAGAGCATTTACTTTTTGTTCTAACTTCCTGTCTATATCTTCTTGAGTTCCCAACACAGTAGTCACATTTTTGGATAATTCATTTACACAGTGGGCAGTTTGTATGATTTGTGAAAGTACAATTGCTGCAGTAGTAGCAGTAGCACCTAAACTTAGTATATCTAAAATACTTGCTATAAGCAAACCTACAAAGCACATGGGTCTGGTTAATGCTTTTCAATCTCTTCTAATACCTGTAACCCTCTTTCTGAACACCAAGCCCCAGTAATATTCACTGGTAGCATACAAAAGAAGATTGATACAAAATGGCGATGATAATATCTTCAGGGGACCAGGTAATAAAAGTAGACAAATTACAATTATTACAAGACATGTTAAACTTAGAATCATCATGATCTATAGTAATATTCCCTGCCAAAAGTACATAAGGCAATGGTACGCAGGCAGTAACGTTTCCCTGCGGTCTGGAGGAAGGGCCCATAAGCTTCGTGTCCACTAAAGCAGCCCCTATTTTCCACCATTGAATTTGAGGAAAACCCGAGTCTGACCACCAAAGTCCTGCAGACAGCCCCCTTTCCCATTCAGCAGTGTTGTTTTTTAGTATTGTCCTGGTTGCGAGACCAAGCTATGATATATAATTCCTTTGAGATATTATACCTGATGGGCTTGTCCGTGAGACACAATCTCTACAATACGCTTTTATTCTTTTGAGTCTCTAGTCCACAAGGGGAAAAAGACTGCGGAGTGGGTGAGATTACATTTCCTTCACTTTGTACAGGGAGGGCATGAGTCATTAACTCACACCTTGACTTCCGGACCTTCCCAGACAGGAGGATGTAAGAAGGGTAAATCAGGAACAGAAGCCTAAACTGCTCACTGAGCAATGTCCTCAGAAACACACCGAGGCAAATTACCATCCGCATGGTTTGCAAACTGCACCAACTCTTCAGGCAGCCACCGTGCTCCATCAGCATCCTGCGTAAAAACACAAACATGCCCTCGTCCCCATATTAATACCGGTTCGGGGCCAAGCCTTGAGGCAAAACAAGCCAATGAGATCTCTTCATAGGCTCTTTGAAGTTGGTGGAAGGGACGCTAAAGGCAAATCTTTTACAATCATTTGGATCTAAGGACATGGTATAAAAACAATCTTTTAAATCTAAAATGATCTCATATGTATTGGCTGGAATAGCAGAGGGGGAAGGGAGCCCAGCCTGCAGGGCTCCCATAAGTT
Organism: Tenrec ecaudatus; assembly: GCF_050624435.1. NCBI lineage: Eukaryota > Metazoa > Chordata > Mammalia > Afrosoricida > Tenrecidae > Tenrec > Tenrec ecaudatus. The sequence continues at coordinate 196,420 of NW_027459379.1, read as the reverse complement.
CCATAGTATTATTAACCCTCCATTACTGTTTTTCCTTACAAAGCAGCTGCTGTCGCAAGCCCCTGAGTAAAGAAAGGTCCAATGTCCGAGCATAGTCTGATATATTCGGACATGTTGCCCTTTTTTCTAAAAGGTCTCAGCACTGCCTGGCATTTTCAAAAGCCAATTGTTTCCATTCTGTGAGGGCAAGTACCGCGATGGAAAGTGTATCTAATAAAGATTGAGTAAAAGGGTACTCGGGACATATTGGTCACAAGCAACCTTGAATTCTTTTAGCTGTTTGAAAGGAATAGGAGTATGATCTCTCATCAGATTACCCTGGGCATCCTGTCACTCAGTTACAGGGAACTGCATACTGAACTCCCCTATATCCTCTCCTTGTTTTGCTGCATGTGCGGCAGCATTAAGCATAGATCCTTTCCTGGAGCCCCAGTCACAACCAGTGCTGCAACTGGCAAGTCTTCTAGAAAAGGATTCCTTTCACTGAATGCACTCTGAAGCCTCTGAAATACCTTGGCCCCAGTAAGTTTTGGCACCCATTCATGGGACTCTATCTCAGAGTGCTTTTCTATTAACTTGACTTGCATTTCCCTCATCTTTGCTGCTAATGATGCATAAGCTTCCTCCCAGCCTACCACCTTTGTTTAATCTGGGCAGGACTTCTGAGTATCTTGCACCAGGTTTTGATTCTCAGGTTGAAGTGCCTCGGAGGCAGCGAAAATACCCAAATCCTCATCATGATAATGTGCCACCTTGTCCTCTAAGGGCTCCACATCGCCTGGGTCAAGGGGTTCCTCATCCTTGCTTTCAAAGCCCTCCAGTTAACTTTTCAGTGACTTCGGTGGTTGAGGAGGAGGCAGAGGCGCAGAAGGAAGTTTACTTTCACTTTTGTTTGAGCATGCAAATTGGTGTTCAGGCTGGAGTCCCTCATGCCTATGGTACAGGCTACCCCTAACTAAATCCCATAAGGTAAACGTGTCTATGGGAACCTTCTATGTCCATTAGTGGTGTAGTGATCTTTTAACCATTTCCCTACTTTTTGCCAAGTTTCAATATTTACAGTCCCTTCCTCAGGAAACCAAGGACATACCTTAACCACAAAATCTAAAAACTTCTCTATTCTTTGGTAGCTTACTTTTGCTCCTCTAGCTTTTAACATATCTTGAAAAATATTTACAAAAATCTGTTTGCTATTTCCTTGCCCCATTTTTCTCCCAATAGCTACTCACGTCACCACCAATCTCTTTGTGTACACCTTTGTAATCCACGGTGTCCTTCACTTTGTCCCCCGTTTTCAGTGTCCCTGGTTTGGGCGCCACTCTTGTCCAAGCCAGCCAATGAGTTGAACAGTCCTGAAAGAGGGAGTGAGACAGAATTTATTGGGAGGGCAATAGTGAATACTGAAGCCTCGCGTTTATTTTTCATACTCCTTTTAACCATGCAGAAACAACCTGGGGTTAATTATCTCATTGTTAAGCAAGCATATTTGATACACATAGCAACTCTTGTGACCTATTTTCCCAGAGCTTGCACACGTTCTTGTTCTTAACAGTCTGTTCTAAATGTAAACTCACAGAAGAAATCAGCAAACAGTGACACATAGGTCTTGAGACTTCTCAGCCGTTTCAAGGCTGAGTCTTTATGGCCTTCACCAAGGGTCCTAGAATCCAACCTTGTTCTTCAACCTGCCTGCCCCAGAGCTCTGAAATTGGAACCTGGACTTATAACATAGGGGAATGGTGAGCCTTATATTCCACATATGCATGATGAGTGGGTAGGAGAAATTTTATGAAATGTGTATTTCTCTAGTAGGCTGATTTGCAGATTAGTTTTATAGGGGCACTAACCTACACCTCTGTCAGATAACTGCCACTTCACACCTCCTTGCCTTAGAAACTCACTGGTGCTTGCAAAAGGCCAATGGTAATGATATCCAAGTAGCCACTCAGGCTAATGCCTCCCCACTTGATCGCAGCACAGCCTCTTCCCTCCACACTCATTTTGTCTTCCTACCCCTTCAGCCTCCTGGTGGAGCATGTTTTACAAGCTCATGCCCACACACTAGCTATCCACCCTCTTCCTAGAAGCCCAAGTCTATGGATGGGACATCCTAGAATACAAGTGAATAAGCCCTTTCCAACAGTTTGTGTTGTTTGTCATCAGTTGAACATTATTTAGAGAGCTTGAACCTCATGCTCTGGGCAAAGATGACGGAAGATAAGTTATCTCTTTCCTTGATCCATCTCATTTACCTTCAAGCTTCTGCCGTCACCTTGGCTCTTGGCATTACCCATTTACCTACAACGAGGCGTTCTTTGAGTATAGCATGCATCCTTTTACAAAGGCTTTATCATTGCCATCTGTAAACACAAGAGCTGCAGAGAGGAGAAAATAAGCATCCCCCTTGGCCTGTTTCCTAGTTAAGGCTGTCTCTGCATTGACCAGCTCACCTCTAGGATTTGCTGTTCATGTCCCTCTGTCTCTTATTGTCCACTTCAAAAAGAAGTTTCACTGATTAGCACACTCTGCTGTGCATATTACTATGGGCCTCTAATGGATTCCCCCAGCCTAAGTCATTTCTTAACACTCAGTAGATTATTCAAGGAGATGCGAGCTCATAAAGTTTGATGAAGAGCCCAGATGAGTTGGAGTGAACACAGACTAGCAGGAAACTCACAAAATGACATTTGTATTCTAACAGTCATATTAACATACACATGCATATTGTGAACAAATTAGCACATCTACTACAACTAACAAATCTTCATATAATACCCTCAGATTAATAAATACACATGCATTTACTTAAGAAAAACCACAAAAACACACTAAAATATACTAGAATTATAATAATAAAATAAATGCAGAACAGACTACAAGTTCTGTCACATTGTATAACATCTTAAGGCAATGTGCTAGCACACACAAAACACACAGACATAAAGTGCATACAAGAACATACACTGAGCTACAAGAATGTGGAGGTCTGTGGTAGGGACATTTTCTCTGCAGGTAGAGGAAATAGGTACCTAATTTAACTAATCCTTCTTAGGCTCCTCTACATTTCTCCCCTGAGGGCCCCTTTTATCTGTGGGCTTTCAGTGACCCCTGAGCCCAGCCATATCCCTGTATTGGTGTTTGTGTCTGGGTTCCCACAACCTTTCCCTCTGTGTGTCCGACTCAGAAATACACGATCGTAACTACAGCAGTCACACTGCTAATTGAGGGAAAATCAGTTCCTGGTCATGTCTCTAGAGAAGGATATTCTGCTCTCAATAATATGTGGAGGCATAGCCACCCACAGAGCTTGAAGGGAACCTGTGGGTGCCCTGTGCAGAATAGGACGTGTATAGCCCATGCACAAGGGGACATAGGGCACGAAGGGAGGTGAGTTCTGTGGAGGTACCTTGAGACTAAGCATAAAATGTGTCTTGTCTCCCTTTTCCCACTCTTGTATCAATATTCACAACTACTGAATTAAACAAACAGCCTTTGGAGAAAAAAAAAATGGACTCTAAAATCAGTCTGTGGTGGACAAGGGCAGACAGGAGCTGTGAATTAATAAAATGAATGAACTCAGAGAAGAAAGTCTCCGATTGGATGAATGGAGACAGGCGACTTGATATAGGATTGGGCTACTGGTGATAAGTTCTTGTAATATGTTGTCTGGAAAAATATATATACACACAAGCTAATAAAGTGAGATCCTTTGCACAGCAGGGACTGTTGTCCCAGGGAAGGAGGGAATACAGGAGGGGTATTGAATGCAAGGCATAAAGAGCTTGATGAAGCAGATGATGTGAACAGAATTCATCCTAGATGTAGGAATTACCAATTATATGGGAAATGTGGCGCGATTCAAGGGGAAAACGAAACAGAAACTAAGTTCAAAATCATCCTATCGTCACAGGGAGATTGGGTGAGTGTTTGAGAAAGATGTGAGGAGATGCACTGATTCCCTGAGGGATACTGAGAAGGAGAAGAATCCCCAGACACAACAGGAAGCCAGTGGTGAAGCTCCATCTGCACCTGCTCCTCGGTCTGAGACCTGTGCTCTGGGTCCTGAGGGCCCCTGCAGCCTAACCTCTTCCACTAGAGTACATTCGTGTCTTGGTTAACTCTGACTTCCCCTAACTGTATGCGTTGGTCTGGGTAGATTAGAGAAACAAATCCATAGACACACGCATATTGTGTATAAGAGATTTAATATAAAGGGCAATTGTACATTAAGAAAGCATCTCAACCCCAGTTAGGTCCAAGCCCATAAGTCCATAATTTGCACATATGTCGGATACCAATGTATAAATTCCTCTTCAGACTTATGAAGTACATGCAATGATCCAGAATGCAAGATGATCACAGGAAAGTGGGCAGAAAGTCTTTGGATCGAGTGGCATTGTAAGTTTCTCAGTGCTGACGGGGGCTCTACATGGATTCTCCAGCACCCAGGGCTTCATGAGGTAGATCCACATGGCTTCTACTCAGGGATGTCTCACAGGGGGTCACCCTTGTCAGTAGGGTGTCTCCCAGGGATTAGAAAGAGTGTCTTCCCCTCAAAGATGGAATATGGGATTTCCCAGAATTCTCAGGAGATCGAGATGCCCACACATAGGCGTCATTGGCTATGATCCAATTGACAGACTCCAACCCTTCCCTCTTTATCCTCTCAAGTCCCAAATTTACACCAGATTATATAACTACCACACTGTTGAGTCTTTTGCACAGAATTACAGAGCTATGTCCTCGAATTTCAGATTGTCCATTTGAAGTTATAGTATATTCTTACTATTGTCTCTGGAGATGGTAAATTGGCCCTTCAGAGAATCTATGTGGCTTTTCCTACCAACACTATTAATGTATGAAACCCACTTCCGCCCATTCTCTGGGCCTAGGCAGACCCTCTGTGTATTATACACACAGACAGTGAATGCAGAGACAGCAGGGGAGAGTCTCACAGAAGCCTCAGGCTGCCTAAAGTCTCCCTCAGATTCCATAGCTCCACCTCACACTGGACACCTGTAAACACACCGACATCCTGATGATGAAAATCATAACATATTCACTGCCTCTCACTCACGCCCCCTCATACACACTTTATCTGCATCAAAGCACCATTTGAAATTCCAAAAAGGAAAATTGAGCTCAATACAGATTCCATGGTGACTTGATGTGTTCAGTCCTGAATGTTGGCACCTGGGAATTCCAGAGTTGGAGCACCTCTCCAAGAACTTCAGAGTTGGGACTTGGATGGTTTTCATCAGCAGGGGAGATGTCTATTTGCATACCTTTTGCCTATATAGTCATAAGTAATGTTGAATGACTTCTAAGAGAGTCACTCCAAGAGTAGCTAAGGATGTTCTAGATATCGGCTGTGCAGGGGAAAGAATGCTCTCCACACCCATGAAGGTTTACAGACGCAGAAGCCTAGAAGGGCAGTCCTATTCTATCCTATAGGGTTGTTATGAGAAAGAATTGACTTAATGGAAATGTCAACCTACAGTTAGAGACACTTCCTTGAAATGTGCCCACCTCCTCCCCACCCCTTTGTGTGGTGCTTATTCTTTTCTTGATGCAGTTAAATATTCCCCGTAGAAATATATATTTAATCTGACACAAGCTTCCCTTGTCTAATTCTGTTTTAAATTATCTTTTGGAAAGGAAATTCATATGCTAAAAGTAAAACCCTCATCATCACCTTCTAGACCTTCCCTAATTGTCCACTAGAGCTGAATATGACAGTGGCTCCTGAGTTTTGCTCCTTCCCTGCAGGTTTGTCTTGCCTTAATCAAGCTTGCCTTCCCTTCACAAATCTTTTGCACACCAAGAATTTTAAGGTATCAAGTTACACTTAGATGTTCTCTAAATGCTGAAGATCTCTACATCTCCCAGAGAAGCCAATGCTGTTCGTGAATTTGCATAACACATCAGGACGTTTCCAGGGCATCTTCCTAAAACTAGAGGAAGTCTCCCATGGTTAAGGAGTTGATTTTGTTCTCCAAATCTAGGTATTATGCTTTACAATACTAATGCTTTCTTTTTTATTAAATACTTTTATTGGGGGCTCTTATGGCTCATATCACCATCCATGCATTCGTCCATTGTCAAGCTCATTTGTACATATGCTGCCATCATCATGTTGGAAGTGTTTGCTTTCTACCTGAGCCCTTGATATCAGCTCCTCATTTCCCCCCTCCCTCTCCCACTCTTCTTCCTTCATGAACCTTGATAAATTATAAATTTTTATTTTACATTTTCCACTGTCTCCCTTCACCCATTTTTCCATTGTTTGTCCCACTGGGAGGGAGTTATATGTCAGTCCTTGTGATTGATGCCCCCTTTCTACTCCCATCTTCCCATTATCCTCTTGGTATCTCTATTCTCATTATTGGCCCTGAGGGTTTTATCTGTCCTGGATTCCTTTTGTTGTGAGATCTTAGCTGTAGAAGTGTACGTGCTCTGGTCTAGTCAGATTTGTAAGGTAGAATTGAGGTCATGATAGTGGGGGGAGAAGCATTAAAGAACTAGAGGAAAGTTGTCTGTTTCATTGGTGCTGTAGTACACTCTGACTGACTCTTCTCTTTCTTGTGACCCATATATAAGGGGATTTCCAATTGTCTATAGATGGGCTTTGGGTCTCCACTGCACACACTTCTTCATTCACATGGATATGATTAAAAAAATTTTTTTTTTGTTCTGGGTCTTTGATGCCTGATACATGATCACATGGACACTTCATGATCACACAGACTGGTGTGCTTCTTCCATTTTTGCTTCTCAACTACATGTCTGTTTGTTTATCTTCAAGCCAGTAAGACCAGAGCCACTATATCTTTTGATAGCAATGAACCATCAGCTTTCTTCACCACATTTGCTTATGCACCCAATTTGTCGACCGCCATCGTGTTGGGAAAGTGAGCATCACAGAATGCAGGGTTTTAGAACAAAGTGTTCTTACATTTGGGGAGTACTTGAGTTGAGGTCCAGTTTCCATCTTCAACCTTAATACCTAACATATCTATTTCCCTGCCATTACATATAAATATATTTACATAGGTATATGCCTATATTTAGACCTCTGTAAATGCCCTTTGCTTTCTAATTTTTCCTCCATTTCCTTTTACTTTCCTCTTGTCCCACTAACATGTTCAGTCTTAATTTGAGTTTCAGTAATTCCTCGCTCTGACTTTGCCCTCGATTAATCCCCACTAGGCATCCTATGCTTTCTCTCCAACAATTTTAGTTCATTTGTTGTTAACTTGACCTTGGGTTGGTTGATCCCCTCACCCCCACCTTCTATTCTCCCACCTCTCCTTCTCCCATGTCCCCCCGGGACCACTGCTCCTGTTTTTCCTTCTCTGAATTGTTTATCCAGTCTTCTATCTAGATCGACATGCAGAGACATTAATAAGAACAAAAACAAGGCAAAGCCAAACAAAACAACAGAGGAAGACAAAACCAACCGAACAAACAGAAATAACAACAAAAAGATAGCCAGTGACAAAACAAGAAATGCATATAAATCGTTGCAGGCTGGTTTTTGACTTTTAGGAATGTTTTCAAGTCGAGTCTGAAGGGGTGCTGTGTCACACTGTCCCCAACATCTAATTTTGGCATTCCCCGGGGACTTCATTGCTTTGCTTCCCTTGCTGTTGCATGCCCTTAGTATTTTGCCCCAATGTGATGGGGTCTGATCAGACACAAGTCCCACCCTGAGTCTCCAGTGTTGTCCCCCATAGTGATATGGTTCAGTTAGGGACATCATGTCTTGTGGTGTGACTGGCCCTATGATCCTCACTGTGCCTTATCTGCTATGAGCAGTAATATCGTCCTTGGGGATTAGTGAGTCAGGATGTGTTCTTCTCACACTCCTACCCTCTTCGCTTCTCCCGTGTGCTCTAATCACAGATGCACATGTCCCCAAGCTTCAGCTTCAGTTCTGTTCTCTGAATTGCCTTCTTTAGGTAGGGGTGGGGGGAAGGGAAGGGGGAGAGTCCACATAGTTGGGATTGGGGCAAACGCCATTATATGATTTCTAATGACTATGAGACATTTTGATGCTTTATTAAGAATCTCAAAATGTCAGTTTCTCCAAGTTTCAAAAATACATGCAACTGTCAATTATTTCAGAAATGGTAAAATCAGGTTTGCTTTTGTTTTCTCTTCACAGGAGATATTTGGGCTGGGATTCACACACATATAGTTTCAACCTACAGTAACTGGTAAAAAAGAATTAGGATGGAGAGTAACTGATTGTGTTGAGAGAAGCACATGGAGGTCAGATTTTAACAGCCTAGAGAAATTATCGGTCCTTCTGGGATTGATTTCAACTTGTCCCAAGTGTGATTTCTTTCTCCCCTGTCTTCTCAGGAAGAACAAGGAATTTTAATTTTTAGGATCTTCCCTTCAGGAAAATAAGAGACATGAGAACTGTAGTTGCTGAAGTGTCCTTGAAGAGGTACTCCACGTGGGTGAACTGGGAAACTCCAGACACAAGAGGAAACAAACTTGGCATCCCCTGCACCTGCTCCTGTGGCAAAGATTGTGTCCCATGTACCCTGAGCTCCCTCTGCTGCCCAGTTCGTGTTGTGATGCTTGAGATGTTTGACCATTTAGCCTTCACTGTGTCTCCTGGTAAGTTTCCTACATTTACATGTCATTGTCCTCAGGTTTCAGATTGTTCAGTTAAAGTACACCCAGCTGGTTGAGCTGTTGTGGTTTCAATGTATCAATATGTGAAAACTGAGTTGTTGCTAAGACTCTCATCACAAGACTTCTTTGCCACCTAACACAGGTTGTGTTTCCCAGAACCTGATAGATCTAGAAACTTGATATCTGCAGACCTGAAAGTTAGACATAGCACTTTGAGACATTGCACATAGCTTTCCCAACTCATGACTGGTCTGTAGCAGCTCTACCTGAACAATCACACCTAGGAATAAAGGGGGGGATATAATTTAAAACCATTCTAAGATGAAAATCATTGTTTTTGACATGAAGGTGCTTACAGGGTAGGACATTCATGTCACCAGGAAGAATCCAGAAGGGTGTTACCTCCACAGGCATCTATGATCAACATGGTAAGGATGAAGACCTAAGAAGTCTGACTTTCATTTGTAACTTGGAGCTCTGTTACCATATTTTACTCTAGGTGATTCACGTGTGCTGTGCATGTGGAAGCAGAAGGAGGATGGTTCTGAGTAGGAGCAACTGAGTAATGGCCTCTAGAGGGAATTTTTCTGACCTTTGTTCTGTGAGGTCAATCTCTACCCTTCATCATTTGCACTCACTATGGACAAACAATTTCTTCCTGAAAACCATGTGTCGATTTGTAGAAATGCAGACAGTTGGCCTGAGGTGTGAGCCATAACGAAGGGAATTCCTGGGGATACTATTTTTCTTGGAATGTTTCACTTTCTCTCTGGGCAGCCCAGTTCTACCCTTAGTACAAGGGTACCCCATGAAATGTGCAGGCTGTAGGGTTAAAGTGGGAGGTAAAATGATGAACATTTCTGAGAATTTGCTTCTCTTCAAAACAAAACAAATCACTTTTATTGGCACTTTTCAAGTTATCGTATAATTCAATACCTCAATCATATCAAGAAGAGTTTTACAATCTCTACCACAGTCAATTATGGAACAATTTTCCCCTCCATAATCATTATTCATGTAATATATTTCACATACTTGCAAAAATGTATGTAACAAAACTTTCACCAGTTCAACAACTTCTGCATGTGTAATTCAGTGCCACTGAGTATTCTTTTCATGTTGTACAACCATTATTTTAATCACCCTGCATATTTTTCCACCACCATTAAAATTAATTCACTATCCCCTAAGCAAAAACTCTTCCTCCTTCACACATGGTAACCATAGATCAAGTCCCCCCCCCCTTTCTTTTGTAATGTTCCTGATATAACATTCAGATTTCCATACTTAAAACACTTCTAGAAAAGAGTTGTATATCCATTGTCAAATAAGCTTAATGCTCACTCGTGCCTCACAGATCCACTAATTACTCCCTAATTCCCCTCCCCCTTCCATATAAACCATTGCCTCAGTTATTGTCTCCATGCATCCACTTCTTTTTTGCTTCCAAACAGGGAGACAATAGCAAAAACAATTAAAAACCCAAAAAAGAAACATAAAGAAAAATAATAATAACATAAAGATACAAATTTAAGTAGAGTATAAAACAGAGAAGGCACCTACTTCTCTTTTCCTGTCCTCCTCTTCATCTGCCTCCTTGGTTGCTGTGGTAGTTGCATAATCTGTTGTCAATTTGAGACTTAAGAATGAAGGGGTGGAGTTTAGTCTGTCAGTGCGGGTGCAGTTTGATGACCTCATTTGGAGGCATTGAGGAGATAAATAGTTCCCTGGAGGCGGGACACAAGCTCATGCCCTGTGAGACATTCCTGTGAACAAGACACATGAAGCGACACTAGAGCCCTGGAGCTGAAGGAGCCACGTGGAGACCCTTGACAGCATTGAGATGTTTCCGCCTCCACTGGATCCAAAAGAATTTCCACTCACTGGCATGTGGTCTTCCTGCATTCGACATCATTGTATATGTTGTGTGAGTCTGAAAAGAATTTATAGTCTGGTATTGGATATATGGGCTAATTTCAGACTTAGTGACTTCAACTGGACTGGGCAGGTATGCTTTCTTAATGTACAATTGCTCTTTGATATAAAGTTCTCTCTTGTACACATATGAATGTCTATGAATTTTTTCCCTAGTCAACCCAGAGTAACACAGTTGTGGAGTATCACATGTTCACTTTCCAGGCACTAGGTAGAGGTGCCCATGGTTTATGACAAGATTTAGCTAGATCCATCCTCTAGGTGATCATATTCTGGGTACAAGATCTTAACATGGCTCTGTTCAATACTTACCTTCATTGAAAAATGAATGAAGATAAGGGCATTACAGCAAAGTGGGGTGAAAAAAAGCAGATGGTGCCAGGCTATCAATTATCTGGGGTCTAAAAGGCTTGTCTTCAAAGAAGCAGCCATCTAAGTCAGGTGTCAAGGAAGTCCACAATGAAGAAGCACACCAGCATGTGGGATCCAAAGATAGTGACAATTAAATTCAAATGTAATGAAGGAAAAAGTCCCAGAGCTCAAATGATGAACATCCATCTTGTCGAAGGGTAGGTGAACAGTGAGAACTCAAAATCCATCTGAAGAATATCTAGTCATATTAAACCTCTGGTACATCCCCTTGAAAAGGTTTACCATCAGACAGAGATGATTGTGAACTTGATCACAGTGGATCAGACCATGGCATAATATGACAATTGGTCAGTTGACCTACCTCTCGATCCAACCTGTACTTGCTCTAAGGTAAAGTATTTCCCACTTGTTCCATAACAGTATTTTTTTTGCTGAACTTTAAAATATTGATGGTAGTCTTTCCTTTCTCATTCTTTATTTTCATTTTTATCTTTATATTATCATTATTTTCTTCTTGCAGCTTTATTTTAGTTTTGGTTTTGGTTGTTTCTATTGGGTTTCCAAAGTTGTAACGCACAGACACGGATCCCTAGAGACAATAACTGATGCAATGGTCTATAGGGCCCTAGGGGAGTAGAGGAGTAGCAAGGGTGAGGAAATTTTGGGAGCAAACAATGAATGTGGGAGGGGGAAAGAACATAAGAATTCATTATGATATATATGCATATATACATATATATTTTACAACACTGTAAACATTAAGTCAGTGAATATTTTTTTAACATTTTATTTTATTTTTTCAATCTTTTTATTGGGGCTCATAAGGCTCTTATCACAATCTGTACATACATCAATTGAGCAAAGCACCCTTACACATTCGTTGCACTCGTCATTCTCATAATTCACCTTCCACTTGGGTTCCTGGAATCAGCTCGGTTTCCCTTTTTTGCCCCTGTCCCCCTCCCTCCCCGATGCCACCCCTGGTCCCTTGATAGTTTATAAATAATTATTATATCTTATCTTACACTCCCCGGCGTCTTCCCCTTACCCACCTCCCCATTGCCCATCTCCAAGAGAGGAGGTTACACATAGGTCTCCGAGATCGGTTCTCCCTTTCTACACCCCCTTCCCTCCTGGTGTCGCCACTCCCACCGCTGGTGTTGAGGGGTTTGTCTGTCCTAGATTCCCTGTGTTTCCAGATCCCTACTGCACCGCTGTACATCTTCTGGTATAACCAGGCCCGCTAGGTAAAATTGGGGTCATGATAATTGGGAGGGGAGGAAGCGTTCAGGAACTAGAGGAAGGTTTTTAGTTTCATTGTTGCTACACTGAACCCTGAGTGACTCATCTCCCCACTACCCCTCTGGAAGGGATGGGATGTCCAGCTGTCTACAGTTGGGCATTGGGTCCCCATCATGTACTCCCCCTCTTTCACGGTGATATGATTCTCACCACCACCCCACCTTTGTTGTTGGAGACCTGGTCTCCTCTGCCCTTCATGATCACCTATATGTTGGTGTGCTGCTTCCGTGTGAGCTTGGTTGCTTCTGGGCTAGATGGCCGCTTGTTTGCTTTCAAGCCTTTAAGTCCCCAGACGCTATGTCTCTCAGTAGCCGGGCACCATCAGCCTTCTTCACCACACTTGCTTATGCACACTTTCGTCTTCAGTGATTATGTGAGGAAGGTGATCACACAATGATTGTTTTTGTTCCTTGGTGTCTGCTACATGGTCCATTCAACACCTTGTATTCGTTTAGGCCGTGTGCTTCTTCTCTTTGGGCTTTGTTGCTTCTGAGCTAGATGGCCGCTTATTTGCCTTCAAGCCTTTAAGACCCCAGACGCTATATATTTTTGATAGCCGGGAACCATCAGCTTGTCTGCTAGTTTAAGGTGGGTCTCTTGCAGGAAGCAGATTGATGGGTTATGTTTTCTAATCCAGTCCTCCAGCCTCTTACTTTTAATGTACGAATTGAGCCCATTGGTATTCAGAGTGATTATTACTATCTCTGGCTTCATAGTTTCCATACTCTGTTTTGTGTTTTGGGTCTTTACCTATCTCCCTTCATATCAGTGTGCTGCGTTTGAGTGAGGGTTTCTATCATGTCCTCTTTTCCATCTGAGACCCTGTTGTCCTGGTACTTGTTGCTGGCATGTTAACTTCTAGATGGAGATGGGATATATGGTGGCCTCCAGATGGTTCTAGTTGGAGCTTGATCTTCTGGCCATAGTGAGTCCACCAGTATCTTCTGCAGGGTCGGGTGACTTGAAGCATATTTTTGAGTTCTTCCTTGTCCTGGAAGACCCTTACCCTCTATCTTAATGGATAACTTGGCAGGGTATAGGATTCTGGGTGAGGCATTTTTATCTTTCAGTTTTTGGAAGATGTTGCTCCATTCTCTCCTCCTTCATGGTTTCTGCTGATAAGTCTGAGCATATTCTTACCTGCGCTCCTTTGTATGTGACTGTCTTCCTTTCTCTTGCTGCTCATAAATTTTCTCTTTTTCCTCTAAGTTGGATATTTTTACTATGATATGTCTTGGCGTGTTGCTCTTGGTGTTTACCTTAGCCGGCGTCCTCTCTGCTTCCTGTATGAAAGTCTGATTCTCCTTTGCTAGGTTGGGAAAATCTTCTTCCAGAAATTCCTTTGCTATCTTTGCTGTCCATTTTTGTGTTATGTTGTGTTCCGGTAGACCGATTATTCGAACATTATTCCTCTTCATAGCATCTGTCATTGATCTCAGGCTGTCTTCTGTTTCTTTAATTTTCCCATCTGATTGTTTTTCTTGCTTGCTTCGTTCGGTTTGAGTGTCCTCAGTTCACTGATACGGTTCTCAGCCTCCTCAAGCCTAGATGTAGCTTCTGTGACCTTTTGTGTGGCCTCTGCTACCTCCTCTGTTAGTTTCTGCAGTTCCCTTTGGTGGGTAGAATTCATCCCCTCTATTGTGGACTTCATCCCCTCTATTGTGTATTTCATCCCCTCTATTGTTGCATCCTTATTCTGGGTTGCTTCTCTTAGCTCCTGTATTACTGCAAGCAGAGTTCTGAAGATTTCCTTTTGTGGCTGATCCATATCTGTTTCTTCTATGAGTGACATTAGGTCTGTTTAAGTGCCTCGTTTCTCTTATTTCTTTGTTGGGAGTGATGTGGTCTGTTGATTTTTTCTTGATTCTTTCATAGGCCCCATGCTTCTGGGAGACCGAGGTAACCTTATCTATGTTATTGTTAAGGATTCTTTCAGGCAATTGCCTATGACCTACTGTAAGGGTGGGTCAGACTGCTGTGTAGACCGAGTTCCCTGTCGGGTTGGTAACCCGCAGTGCAGAGATGTATCAGCAGCTGGAATGGGGGCTGGAGCCTCAGTGAATGTCCTCAGGCTGCTTTGACCAGGTGTGACAGAGTACCCTTAGCAACCCCCTTTATGGGGAGTGGAGGTTAGTAATAAAAAGGATTTAAAAGGTTAACGATTTAAAAATAGTTTTTAACAAAATATTGGGAAGGAGGAAGAAAAAAATTGGAGAGAGAGGGAGGAGAATCTGTAATAGAAGAGGGACAAGCTGTGATACTAGTAGAGGTGGAAGGAGAAGAAAAAGAGAGAGAGAAGGAGAATCTATAGAAAAGGGGCAGAAGAGAAATAAAAGCATTAATGAAAAAGTAGGAAGGAAGGAGAGAGAGAGTACAGCACAGAAAGTAAAATAACGGGAAGAAGAAATTAAAAACAAAACAAAAAACACAAAAAGGCAAAAAAAAAAACCTATGCTAGATGGAGGATGTGTAGATGTGTATATCTGAAAATTTCCCCCTTTGCCTCTAAGCGCTGGTGATGCCTAATAGAGCGCAGAGGTGGGTGAGTTCGTGTTGTCCCAAGATATGGTGCTGATCTTTGTGATGGTGGGAATGCTCTTCAGCTCAGCAAGCCCTTCTAGGTCCAACCGCTCCCCACTGGCAGTCCTTGTGCTCTAGCTGGGAAGTGCTAGGACAGCTAAGGGTACTGTGGGGGGGCACAGGCCACTGTGCCCGTCTCCTGTGGTGGCTATGGGAGGGCTGCGGCAGGCTTAGGGCTGGCACTGGGGACCCCACAGCGCCCCCAGGTGGTGAGAGCCAGCTGGAGCTCACTGACGGCTCCGCAGGGACTGCAAAGCTGAGTCCTAGGCTCCACCGCAGTTGGAATGTTTGATCTGCCCGGGCTGTGAGCGGGCACGGGAAGGCCCCTTGGACAGCAGCATGAAACAGCAGGGGGCAATGGCCCCTGTTCTCCGCCCAGGCTCAGAGCTCAGAGCCGTGTGGACAATGGCGGCTTGGCGCGAAACCGCAGGGGGCAATGGTGCCCGTCCTCTGCCCCCACTCAGAGCTCAGAGTTGTGCGGACAGCAGCGGCTTGGCGCGAAACCGCAGGGGGCAATGGCGCCTGTCCTCCGCTCAGGCTCAGAGCTCAGAGCAGTGGCTGCCGGGGTCCCTGCAGCACCCTGGGGAAGGCACCCACTCTTGTGCCTGGCACCGGGAGGGGCCCTCGGGCAGACTCAGCAGCGCGGGCCACGGCGCTCTGCGGAAGCGCAGGGTCCAGGACAGGCGCGGGTTGGGCTATGGCTCCCGCCGGCGGGAAATGCTCAGCGCAGGGTCCTTGCCGGGAGTGGAGCTGTTGCTAGGCTGCAGGGGGTGGGTGGGGGTGGGCGGCCGGCACACAGAGGGCCGGTGGAGAGGTCCTCGGCAGCAGTGTGAGTGGTGGTCACCCGTGGGGGTCGCCAGACAACCTGCGGGTCTGCCCCCCAGAGCTTGGATAAATGGAGGGAGGGACATGGCCCCAGGGCAGATCTCTGCCTTGAAGGGAGAGGGGAACCACGGGAGAGGAAAACTTCTCTCCTAGTGGGGATCCGTGAGTGGGCCGCTGGTGTAGGGGAGCGCGTGACCTGCTGCGCTGGTCTAAGCAGGGCAGGCAAGCGACTCTGGGCGGGGGTCCGGTTTGGGGATGGAGCTTAGGCTAGTCGCCAGTGAGATGGTGGCAGCTTAGTGACCAGAGATGTCCCACGAGTCCGGTCCTGTTTCACCTAGACCCCTGCTCAGGACAAATGTGTGGGGTGGTACTGGGGTGCTGTCCCAGGGGGATATTTCACTCACCAGACCCCTACTATTCAGCTACCTGGACAACAAATCTGCTTTGTTTGGAGGAGCTCTCAGAGTATGCAGGTGTCCAGGTCGGCCATCTTCCTGGCTTTAAACATTTTATTAGGGACCTATACAACTCTTTAACACAATTCATACATACATCAATTGTATAAAGCACATCTGTAGATTCTTTGCCCTAATCATTTTCAAAGCATTTGCTCTCCACTTAGACCCTTTGCATCAAGTCCTCTTTTTCCCCCTCCTTCCCCGCTCCTCCGCCCCCCTGTAATGTGCCCTTGATAATTTATAAATTATTATTTTGTCCTATCTTACCCTGTCTGGAGTCTCCCTTCACCCCCTTTTCTGTTGTCTGTCCCCCCCAGGGAGGAGGTCATATATAGATCTTTGTGATTGGTTCCCTCTTTCCAACCCACTCACCCTCTACTTTCCCAGTGTTGCCCCTCACACTTTTGATCCTGAAGGTATCATCCACCCTGGATTCCCTGTGCCTCCAGCTCCTATCTGCACCTGTGTACATCCTCTGCTCTATCCAGACTTGCAAGGTAGAGTTTGGATCATGGTAGTTGGGGGGGGGGGGGGGAAGGAAGCTTTTAGGTACTAGAGAAAAGCTGTATTCTTTATCTGTGCTACATTACACCCCGACTGACTCATCTCCTCCCCTAGACCCCTCTGATTGGGGATCTCCAGCGGCCTACAAATGGGCTTTGGGTCTCTACTCT
The DNA here is from genome assembly GCF_050624435.1 of Tenrec ecaudatus. Taxonomy (NCBI): domain Eukaryota; kingdom Metazoa; phylum Chordata; class Mammalia; order Afrosoricida; family Tenrecidae; genus Tenrec; species Tenrec ecaudatus. The sequence continues at coordinate 179,625 of NW_027459379.1, read as the reverse complement.
GCACTCCCCCCTTCATTCACTATGGTAAGATTTTTTTTTTCTGACGCCTTATACCTGATCCCTTCAACACCTCTTGATGGCACAGGCTGGTGTGTTTCTTCCATGTGGGCTTTGTTGCTTCTGAGCTCGATGGCCATTTGTTTACCTTCAATGCTTTAAGACCCCAGACCCTATCTCTTTTGATAGCCGGACACCATCAGCTTTCTTTGCCACATTTGCTTATGCACTTGTTTGTCCTTAGCGATCATATCATGGAGGTGTGCAAACAATTATATGATTTTTTGTTCTTTGATGCCTGATATGTGAATATTATATACATCTATTTTTAAAACTACATAAAAACAAAGCTTGACCAAGGGTTACCGTGGGTGGAGGAGATAGGGTTGTTGCTTAGGGGGAAGTCGGTTTATATGAATGGTGGCGGGATAATTTTGAATATGATATCAATAATGGTTGTAAACATGAAGAGTATAATCAAAGACACTCAATTGTACATATAATAGTGGTTGAATTGGAGAATGTTTTCCTGTGTACATTTTGCCAAAATAAAAATGTAATGATATGAACAAAGAGGAAGAAAAAATTTTAATTGATAGTGATGATAATTGTATACCCCCCACTTTATTAAAAAAAGAAACATATTTATTAATAAAGTATTTATTTGTCTTTCCTCTGTCAAACTCTGAGCCAATTATTTTCCCCAGACTGCCCGGGGAGGTGCAGAGAAGGGAAATTTTGGGCAGACAGACATGGGACAGAGAAATGTGGGGTGTGGATATGGCTCCTTCACATGGCAAAAGGGATGAGGAAGGCCACCATCAGGCAGAAAAGCCTGAGGGCCTTCAAGAAGGCAAAGTCCAGGATGGCATAGGAGAAGGGTGGCTGCTTCAGAGAAGGGTTCCTGGCATAACCCAGGATGAGGCTCCCAAACCCAGTCCCAATGCGGGCTCCATAGATGCCACTCCAACTGTGGCAGCCCCAATGAGCTTGGTTGCTGTGTCAAAGTCCATTGAGATATGCTGGTTTGAAAGCTGTGACTAGAGATCAGTGAGGTCAGGGAATGTGGGGCTGCCAAGCTGCTGAAGCGCTCCTCTGTCAGTGCCTGTGCTGTTTCTGCGCGACAGACAAGGGTCACCTCATCAGCTGGGAGGCGCTTCTGACCAGAGGAGGGGTGGAGAAGAATTTGGCGCTGACAAAAATTTTTAAGGGATGAGGGTAGTGGCAGGCGAGCTGCTCCTACTGCAGAGAAGACTGACGTGTATGCCTCTTCTTTGTATGATTGAATTATATCATATGTGCATGAAATTCCAATAAAACTGTTTTTAGAAAAGAAACAGAAGATCATCTGTTACTTACATAGACCCTCAGTGTAGGGCTTTGGTTAACAGGCTCATGGCCCAGTTCCTGTCTTTGTGAATAGCATTCTATTATCACACTGCTATGCCCTTTTCTGCTGCCTGCTGTTGTTTACACAATCAGTAAGGTTGAATATTTGTCTCCAAGTCTATATGACCAATGCAATCATCAATTATAGTTTTCAGAGGTTTTTTTGAAAAAAAATTTACTGACCCCTGATCTAGGGGAAGAGTCTGGATGAAAAAGAGCAAGGCTTCATGAAATACATAATTTTAAAGTATGATGATTTTTGACAGAATATAATACTTAAAAATTCACTAAAAATATGTCAGAACTACCAACCCCAGTTAGACAGTGGTGACTTGCCTAGCTGTTAAATGAAAATTCAGTCTTTCAGAACCACCAACTTCTCTGTGAGAGAATTAGTGGTAGAATAATCTCATAAGGAAATACAGGCTTGGAAATCTTATGGGAGCAGTTCTAGTTTGTCCTATAGGATTACTATGAGTTGGAACTGATCAATGTCAACAGAATTTTAGTTTGGGTGAAAAGCAACTTTTTACACTATATTATACTTGAATAAATGACACCAAGTTTCAAACCACCAACTGTACAGCCATTAGTTGAAGCCATAAGAGTTAGCACTACCCAGGCACTCCACTGAGTCTGCCTGAAAGATTCTTCGACTGGCAGTTACATGAACTCTTGTCAACTTAAGAAGGGGTGGAGTCTATCCTGTCAATCAGGTCGCATCTTAGTGACCTCATTTGGAGGTACGAAGGAGATAAATAGCTCACTGAAGGCTAGATACACTCTCTCCCTGTGAGGCATTGCTGTTGACAAGCCACATGGAGCTATGCTAATGGCAGCCAGAACCTTGGAGCTGGAGGAGCCATGTGGAGGCCCACGCCAGCAGTAAGATGCTTCTAATGCCACTGGATCCACAAGACTTTCAACCCACTAACCTGTGATCTTCTTGCACTCAGCGTTGTATCATATGTTGCATGAGACTGAAGAGGAATTACAGGACGGTATCAGACATATGGGCTACTATTGGACTCATGGGCTTGTCTGGACTGGAGTGATATGTGTTCTCAATATGCCATTGTTCTTTATATAAACTTTTTTCCTATACAGGTAGGAGTGTCCATGAATTTGTTTCTCCAGTCTACCAGGACTAGCACATTGACCTTCTCAAAAGAGATGCTGATTACCCCTGGAAAATTTCTACTATCTATGGAACAAGCTCATTTTGGTTGGCTGTTTTTCTCTCTATGAGAATGTTTTCTTTTCTTACAATACAACTTTGAATTCACAGATATTAAGGGTAGGCACTGAATCATAAAAAACAAACAAACATAAATTCCTAGTGTGAAATAATGAGATGAAGAACCCTGGATCACAATAGAAACACAGACTAGAAACTCCCTTTCCAAATACTCATGATCCAGAATCCTTCCTTCTGTCCATGCCCTTACAGAGCCCTGCAAAACAGCTCCCTCCCTCCCTGCATAGGAGGTTTGTGTCTGTATTCACTCTGACTTCTCTCTGTGTCTCTTCCCCACCATTATACATGGATGTGTGATTGACTTTTAGACTGTCCTTTAGCGGATACAGTGTGTTCTTGGCAATGTCTCTGGAGATGGTAAACCAGCTTTCATGGAATCTGTACAATACGTGATATAAACAGTACTGATAAGATACCCTGCAGGCCTTGAACTTGGCTGCTACAGGTCATGGAAAAGTTACTAAATGTAAATCCAGAGTTTGCACATTAGAATCTCAAAGATGTCTTATGCTCAATCAAGTCTCCTTCAGACTCATCCAGTTGCACATTACACACTCATCCAGTTGCACATTACAGTTGACATTTTCAAACAGTATATGCCGGTCATGAAAACGATCACACGTGTCAACTGTCTGTAACTCATGCCCACTCACACACACTTGCTCTCAATAACATTACTTATTGAAATAGCTGCCTGAAAAACACAGCTTAGTACAGACTCCATGATGAGTCTGTGTTCATACAGATTGCATAATAGGGACTCTTGTAGATTATGGTACTGAGGATCTTCTTCAAGAACTGTATTGTTGGGATTGGGGTGTTTTTTTTATCAGCAGAAGGAGGGCCTTTATTTGCATATGCTTGTCCTTGAGAGAAAGAGCCAGGTTCACAAATAAAGCAGTCACAAAACCTCATGCTTCAATCCCTGAGCGTTTCACCTCAGAGTTTCCCCAAGAAGAGGAAGAAACTGACATACTGGCAATGAGGCCTATTATCCCAAGTGTATTATTCAGAGTGAGTAAGACCTCAATTTGAATAAATACATCATGAGACTATATCTGATGGGCTATGTTGGTATGCATGCGATTTGTAAGTTTGTAATAAAGTTTAAAAGGAATCAATCTGGGATGAGAACCTTGACTGCTTCCTCAGAGAACACATTCCCTTCCATGATTTTTCCATTCTCCAAGACCAAGCTCCTGTTTTTTCAGGCCACAGAAAGTGATGAAGAAGATGGTTTAGAAAGGTGAGGATGACTAGGATGACTTTAGGAATAAAGGCAATTGTATTCTTCTCTCGGGGACTTACATCTTTATAAGACACTCAGAACAAAACCAGGAATACTTAAATTGTCAGATACACATTTTCTCTTCTGCAATAGATTATGGAAAATCATTAGATACTCAAAAGTTTGAAGGTCAGCTAAATCTAGAAATCTCATTGAATTCAGCCCAAAGTGGCTCCCATTCAATGTATGCTGTAAATAGGAATGGCTTTTGTAAGTCACTAAGAAGGAAGAGCTTTCCTTTGACAACTATACTCTTACATCTGCTCAAGAGTCATTCTAAGGTGAAAAGAGTACCTGCAACAATGAAAAATTTACCTTTGGCACAGGAAGACATTTCTTGTCCACAAAGTCATCATTGATAAAGTTATTCACACATAATCTTACATTTTATACAGGATCTTATACCAAAATAGCTGAAATTCCTCACCTACAGTTGTGTGTCACTGCATACTGGGAATGTTACCGGTAACAAACAGCAAATTAACTAGCAAAGCCACCAGGAGGATGAGAAGCTGATTAACAGGACAAATGTGGATTCTCTGGGTGAAACCAGAAAGAGTGTCCGACATTTTGTGCGGCTGTGAAGATGAAGATACAGCATCCAGCATGAAGAACTGAATGATCCTGTTTGGCCCTAGAATTCTCCCCGAATCCTGAATTTTCACAAAAGTTAGTATGTTTCCTGGACTATCATGGCCTGCAGGTTCTGAAGGATAGACTGATAGAGGATATTAGCACCCAGGTAATAAAATGCAATTGGTGAATTTATGTGTTTTTCAGATGGGATTGCAGAAAAGACACACACACACACACACACACACACACACACAAACATTAGGCCACGAATGTTAGGAAAAACAACCAAAGCTGTGCTGACTCCTGAGATTCCCAAATTTTGGAGACTTGACTGCAAAATTTGTGGTAATGGGGCCCTGAGTTTGCGCTCTCCCCTGGCGAGGAATAAAAGGAAAAACAACAAAAGCAAAAATCAGCCACAACAAAAATTGTGTCATTTGAAGAAATTCAATATAAAATAGGCAGACTGCCTACCTTTTAATTAAATCATTAGCTAGATCATTGCCAGAATTCCCCACAGAGTGTGATGGAAGCACATACTGTTAAGACTGTCAGCCAATACTCAAGCACCATTTTCCTGAAGTCTGACTGGAAAGTATTTTATCTGAGCGTCATGAGAACTCTGATGCAGGGACCACTGGCAGAGTCATTTCTTGTCCTTAAAGGTTAAGAAGCTGATTGTTGCTGTAGGACAGAATATATTCTTTTGTTACAATATAACTTTTTAATTCATAGATGCCAGGAGTAGGCACAGAAGAATTATTTTTTTTGAATTAGAGATCTGTGAGGAACTGTGAGATTTAGAAGAATCCACATATAACCACAGGAAATCAGCCTTGAAGCTCCAGCTGCTCCTGGGTCTGAATCTTGTGCTGTGTGCATCTGGAGTGCCCCCTGGAGACCAGTATTCTCCCTGCAGGGGAGGTTTGTGTTTGGGCTCTTACTGACTTCCCCTCACTGTGTCTTGCACAGTAATACATGGCCGTGTCCTCGGCTTTCAGGCTGTTCATCTGTAGATGCAGCGTGTTCTTGGCATTGGCTCTGGAGTAGGTGAATCGGCCCTTTACTGAATCTGTATAGTATGTACTACCCCCAGTACTAATGCCTGCGACCCACTGCTGGCCCTTCCCTGGATACTGGCGGACCCAGGTCATCCAGTGGTCACTGAAGGTGAATCCAGAAGCTGCACAGGAGAGTCTCAGAGACCCCATGCTTTCTCAGATCGCCCCCAGACCCCACCAGCTGCACCTCACACTGGACACCTGCAAACAGACACTCTGATTAGATGACTTACACACCAACACACGCACACACTATTATACACACACACAGCAAGCTCTACAATGATTACCATGTAAAATGGCCAAAATGAAAGCCAAGTTTGGTACGAAATTCATTATGTGTCCTCTGGACTAGCTCCTGATTTCAAAATATTAACAGCAGAGACCCTTGAAACTGGCACTGTCCTCTGAGATGTCCCACATCAGAGGTTGTGGTTGTTTTATCAGCAGGCAGAGAGCTGCATTTGCATGTCCCCTGATATTTAGAAGCAGATGAGTAGAGAATATGGACAAGAGTTCTCTCTCGGACTGAGAGAAACACGAGCACCTCCAACAGAAAACAGCTCTTAAACAGGTTGTTTATCAAGCATTGCTTTAATTGTTATGTATTATCAATCTTTTTAAAAATAGTTTTCAATGTGTGAACTTTATATTACATACATAACAGACTTCCTGTGTCGTATGAGCATTCACAATGCATCCTCTCTTGTTCACCTTACGGACTGGATACACATGATAGTAGACCGTTCTATTACCTCTTTCTTGTGTGGGAACCTTACTGATTTTTCTTTCCTTCTAAGGCATTTCCATATTTCAGTGATATTTGTACAGTGTGGACAGGAAGTTCTTCATAAAGCATGTCCACAAAACATGCAGAATGGTGTCTCCTCTCTGGTTTCTGATCTGAGATTCCTGCCCTCCTGCTCTTGGGATGATCAGGAAACCTGGCTATTGATCACTTTTGTTCATCTTCTAAAAAAGTCACTTTTCATATAATCAGATTACTGGTTGTGTTCCTGTTATTTCATTTATCTTGGTTACTTTTTTATTGCCTCTCCCAGGCGTGTGCTACCTATGCATGCTCATCTTTTTCTAGTTCCATTACTTGGAAACTGAACTAATCCATCTCAGTTTTACTTCTATACTATACAATTCTGTGTTGCTATGAATTCCTCATTAAGTTCTCTTCAGATGAACCCCACGGTTTGTGATCTTGTGATTTAATTTTCATTTAATCCAGTACAGCCATCCAGGATGTGAAAACCATTAAACACATGTTCATGATACAAATAGTATATATCCATATATTCATCACTCACACTCACTGCCATGAGTCAGTGCAGACTCATAATGACCCTATAGACAGGGTAGAATTGTCCTTGAGCACTTCTGAAACTGTAACTCTTTATGGGAGAAAATAGACCCGTTTTTCTACTGTGGAACAGCTAGTGCTTAAGAACTCCTGAAATTTCAGGTCTCAGCTTAATGAGTAACCAAAACACCACCAGGGTTTATTTATGCATACATGTATTTAAATGTGTTTATGCATACAACATATAAATGAATTAATATTTAAATTGATGTGGTGTTTTGTAATATTTAGGAAGACAAGATTTTCAGAGAAAATATTTTGGAGGGAAAGGAAACCCTAGTTACTAACAGGAGGCTCCTTGCTCCCATCCCTCCCCCATTGCCCTTGCCCAGAAGTCTGGCTCCTGTGCTTTGTGCAGGCCATGAGATCTCTATAGACTGAGGTCATTATTGCAGGATAGGTTGTGCCTGGATGGTACTGAGTCTTCTCACCGTTCCTCTCACACAGTAATGGACAGCTGTGCCCTCAGTGGTCATTGCGCTCAGCTGCCGGGAGAACGGATTGGTGGACATTCTTTTGGCGCTTGAGAGTTAACTCTATTGAAGCGGGTAATTGTTTTCTGCTGCTCAGACATACTGATAACAACCACTGAAAACTTTTTTGCAGGTTGTAGTAGATCCAGCTCCAAAAATATGGAGCCACCAGAGACAGAAAATCTTAAGGGGGAGGATTTGTGGTGCATTTGTCACTCCTGGGCTCAAATCCTGATGCTGTACCTGTAACAGGACACTCAGGGCATGGAAAAATCCATGATGACAACTAATGCAAACCTCTTTTATGTCAACCCATTTTTAGAATCTCTTGATACTATCAGGCCAAAGAATACCCAAAAGAAAATAAAAACTGATGAACAAGTGATGTAGTTCCTACAGAACTCTGACCACTATGTGGTGTCTTGCACCAAGTTTTGAACTTTAATCTGGAAATTGAAGGGGTGATCTACATGTTAGAATCCCAGGAGAGAAAAGTAGAGAAATTTTCCATCTTTTCTCATAAATCACAATGAGAAAGTCTAATGCCTTCCTTTTCTCTGGGATTACCGCTGTTTATTGAGAAATCAAGATTCTTAAGCAGAAGACCAGAGAAACTATTGGGACACAGAAAGCACAGAGAGTGTTAGGAAATTTGGATTATATTAAGACCCGCAATTGATAATGGATATTTATTCTACCATGTTTTCTCAGTTCTCTGCATATTCTCTTGAGAGTTCTCTCCTCTTTCTTCTTCCTAACATCTCACTAAGCATCCGTTTGGAGAGTGAAACATGTACAGAGTTTTGAGACTCAAAGTGGGTAAAGGACATGAACTTGACCAAAGGAAACATTCAAGTTGCAAAAAAACACATACAAAGATATTAACTCCCATTATTTATTAGTGCTGTTATTGTGTGGTCGGTTGGCTTTGTTTGGTTTTGAGATCATTTCTTGGAATGGTTACAGAATGCCTGGCCATATTTTCTGGAAAACATTTTAAGTACTTTCATAGAATTAAAAAAAACATGTTCAATGCAATCTATAGTGTGATTTGTTTATTGTTTCCACTGATTTTCATTGTTCATCACAGTAATACAGAATCTTTGAAAACTTCAGCAGGTTCTTTATGAAACATGCTATACTGAGCAAATAAACTGAGAAGCTGTACAAAATGAAAACAATGACATCAAGATTGTAGGAAGCTGTATTAATAATCTGTCATGCAAGTAACATAGTAAGTACTACATGTTGTAAGATAGTATGACTTGTAAACCTTACTGATGAAGATCAGGGACTGCTGATTTCACTTTAGTTTAAAATTCATTGTAAAGAAATTAACTCCCCACTAAGGGACCAATAGAAAATATCAAGATAAATGGAGATAATATTGAAGTTGTGAAGGAGTTCATCTTGCTTGTATCTACAATCAATACTCATGGAAGCCACAGTCAATCAAATGATGAAGTTCATTGAGCAAACCTGCTGCACAGAACTCCTGAAAGGTTGAAGATCAAGGATGACTCTTTGAGGACTGAGATGTACCTGGCCCAACCTATGTGGTTTCCAATTGCCTCATATACACGTGCAACTCAGAAAAAGAAAGAAAAATAAAAGATTAAATGGTGTATTTGAATTATGGTAATGGTGAATAATTTGATGGTAGGATGGACAGCCAGAAAAACAAAAAAATGTATATAGGATGATGTACTCTTATAACGCTTACTTGAAAGAAGTGAGGAGGTGATTACTTCATCTCAAGTACTTTGGACATGTATCAGGAAAATCAGAACTTGGAAAAGAACATAATGGTTGATGAAGCACAAAGTTATTTTTAAAACTGACCTTTAGCAAGATAGATTGGCACAGTAACTGCAACAAAGGCCTCATACATGACATCTGTGAAAATGAAGCATGACCCGTTTTTCATTCTGTTTTCTCGATTGTTGCTGTGAGTCCAAACTGAGTTAATATGATTTTAAACAGCAAAATGCAATGCCAGTGACAAATATTGTACTCAGTGGAGAGGGAGTGAAAGCATTCCCCTTTCAGATTGAAACCAGATAAGGATACCATTAAATACCAAACTTATTTCATATTGTGCTGAAACTCTATGATAGTTACATAATCTGGTGTCAACTTAAGACTATTAAAAGTGAAGGCGTGGAGTTTAGCCAGTCAATCAGATCGTAGACTGATTACCTCATTTTGGGGCGCTATGGAGATAAATAGCTTGCTGGAGGCAGGATACACACTCACTCCCTGCGAGACATTCCTGCTGATAAGAAACATGGAGCTACACTCGAATCCTGCAACTGGAGAACCACTTGGAGACCGCCTGCCAGCACTGAGATGCTCCCACCACCACTGGATCCACAAGACTGCCCAGCCACTGGCATGTGATCTTTCTGCATTCGGTGTCATCACATGTGTTACATGAGTCTGAAGAGGAATTTGTAGATTGGTATCAGACATATGGGCTAATATCGGGCCTAGGGACTTGATCTGGACTGGGCTGGGATGTTTTCTCAGCTTTTTTTTTTACACTTGCTCTTTTTATATAAAGCTCTTTCTTAAACACATGTTTCTCTAGTCAACCCTAACTAACACAAACTCTTAACTACAGCTATCAATTAACACATGTAAAACAAGGGCATCCAAAACGGCAACAAAGAAGTAAAACTCTTCTATAGTTGCTGATGGCATCATTCTAAACATAGAAAAGCCAAAAGCCATAGAAGACAATTATTGAAAGTAGTTGAAAGATTAAAAATTTTCACAGGTTATAAGGTCAACATAGAAAATCAGTTTGAGTTCCACATACCAATAGAGAAAGTTCTGAAAAGGAAATAAAATGTACACTGGTGCATATGGGCACTGGAGGCACAGGGAATCCAGGGTGGATGATACCTTCAGAACCAGGGTGTGAGGGGTGATACTGGGAAAGTAGAGGGTGAGTGGTTTGGAAAGGGGGAACTGATTACAGGGATCTACATCTGACCTCCCTGGGGGATGGACAGCAAAGAAGTGGGTGAAGGGAGATGCCGGATAGGGAAAGATATGACAAAATAACGATCTATGGATTATCAAGGGGTCATCGGGGGGGGGGAATGGGGAGGGAGGGGGAAGAAAAAAAGAGGACCTGATGCAAAGGGCTTAAGTGGAGAGCAAATGCTTTGAAAATGATTAGGGCAAAGAATGTACAGATGTGCTTTATACAATTGATGTATATATATATATATGGATGGATTGTGATAAGACATGTATGAGACCCTAATAAAATGTTTAAAAAATAATATAATTTACAATAGCCACCTAAAAGTTAAAATAAATTGAAATAAACCTAAGCAGAGAAACAAAAGTCTTACATAAAGAAAACTATAAGAAAAATACTACTCCCCCCCAACACCACCACAATAAAGAAAATTTAAAAGAAAAAGAAAAACACTTCCAAGGTACCAAATGACACACAAATAATTAGAATAATGGACCATGTTCAGGAAGATGAAGGCTTACGTATGTGAAAATAATACACTCTAAGTGATCTATAATTATAATGCACTTCTGAACAAGATACAGCGTCGGTCTTTAAGGGCATGGTAATTGCTGACCAAATTTTAAAAGAAAATACTCATCAAGTTAAAAAAAATGAAACAGACCCATGATAAGCAAGGTCAGAACTACCCACCCGTCATACCTCAGAGATCCTGTGGTGTTGTGGATTACACAGTCGACTATTAATTGAAAGTTCTGCTGTTCATGAGCACCATATACTCCTCAGGAGAAAGATGACACTTTCTGATCATTGAAAGTTTTAGTCTCAGAAATCCAAAGGGACCTTATGTTTTCTCCTGTATGATTTCTATGAGTCTTCATTGACTCAACAGCAGCCTTACCCATTTTCTATCACTTATTTTAGTGGAGTATATTTCTGTTTTTCTGTATATTTGCTTTCACAATAGTTTTTCCTCTTCTAAGTTAAGACAAAATAGAAGAGTTTCTACTGGAGTTTCCTCTCAATCAGTTGCTTAGCGGTGTGAAAAAAGCCAAACCAAGATACAGCAGAAAATCTCATCTGTGCTCACACACACACACCTGCTTCTGGTTCCTGGGCCTGTTAATTTGGACCTGACCTCCCCCTGCTGATCTTTACATCAGTCGCCCCTCCAATAGCCACCCCCCCCCACACCCCAGCTGTCCTGCAGGGTTGTTTGTGTGGGGGCTCACACTGACTTTCCCTCTCCTTGGCTCCTTCCACAGTGGTCGTCAGGGGTCACAGAGCTCAGCTGCAGGGAGAACTGGTTCTTGGATGTGTCTGGATGAGGGACACTTGGTAGACCAAGCAACTAAGCGACAAAATGAGCAATCTCTTCCTCCAAAACCAATCCCACTGTGATTGCATCTATTCTGACTCATAGGAAACTTAGAAAACTGATTGGAACTGCTCGTTAGGCTTTCTCTGACTGTAATTATATACAGGAATAGAAGTCATCTTACTCAGGGGAACTGTTGGCTGGTATGAATCCCTGACCTTGTGTTGAGCAACCAAATCTTATCCCACAGCACCACCATAGCCCTTTATATCTCTGCACCAACAGACCCATATTACAGGGTTTCCTAAATGTCACTTTTAGAATCCAAATCATATTATTTTCAACATTATTATATACATATGAACTCTGCACTATGAATAAGCAAGGCCATAGTATAAATGATGGCCTTTGACTTGTGATGCTGAAAAAGAATGAGGAAAGTGCTGTGGGGAGACCTGGTACTATAACAATCAGGTCTGTTTTGAAGGGAGAACAGCCAGGAAGTTCCTTAGAATCATGGATGGTGAGACTCTTGATACCAGTCCCTTGAGAAAGACATCATCCATGATAAAGCAGGAGATCAATGAAGAGTAAGGCGCATCATGAAATGGATTGACACATTGGCTGTAACAATGGGCTCAAAAATATTCATTGTGATTATGGTGCCGAAGAAGGCATTATTTCATTCTGTTGTACATGGCATCACTGAGAACTGGAACTGACTCTATGGGACTTAACATATTCAAACACACCACATTCTTCCCATGTTGAATGTCAGTGCTGGGGAAAAGGTATATATTTTATGTTGGAAAACACACCTAGCAAAGGGAAATATGTAACAATACACTGTCTTTCTAATAATTCTTATGTTGCCATTCACTTTGTCTCGGGTAATTACTCTTGTAAATGTCTTGTCTATGTAATGATATGACTATAAGCATCCAAGGTTGTTTGGGTGCAGGGTGGTTATTAGACCCTGAATCAAATAAAAGAACTGTCCAAATAGGATTTTCTTTTCTGTAATACTGATGGGAGACAGTTATCAGGTCTTTAGTCAACGGACTCACTGAGTGGTTTTAAACTGCCAATCTTTTGGCTAAAACTTGAGCATTTAATCATTGTGCTACATAGTTTTGTGGTCCAGGTTCACCTAAGTATAATTTACACGTACCGACCTTTACTTTCTGAAGATGAACATTTCTCTTCATGTTGACCAGAGTTAAGATTATATAGATTTCTTCAATGTCGGCACTACTGCTGAATTTTGATCCTTGAGTATTTATTGTAGGATGCTGTGCTATACATTGTGTGATTTTAGTAACAACCTGAACGTTATCTCTATTGCCTGAAACAGCAACCACAGTTGTGATAACCAAGAGTGACTCTAATAAAGGCCAATTACCCTATAAGAAATATCAAAGAAGAATTGATGCATTTGGGTTTTGGTGCTAGAGAATAATATTAAATATATCACAGGCTGCCTGAAGGACAAGCAGGTCTATCTTGGAATAAGCACATCTTGGATGCTTCTTGGAAGCATTCAGATAAGACTTTATCTCACTTATTTGGGCATGTTGTTAGGAGGAACCAGAACCCGGAGAATGGTCTTGTGCTTGGTAGATTAGACTGTCAATGAAAAGGAGAGAGACTTTCAAGGAGGCGGATTGTCACAAAGGCTGCAACGATGAGTCAAACAGAGGAATGATTCTGAGTGCACTTCCGGGCAGCATTTCATCCTGTTGAACACGGGTCTCTGTGATATGAAGCCAGCTCAAGGGTGCCTAACAATATCAACGTATACAATTATGGTCCAGATCATTGTAAGTTCAAATCATTACATAATGTACACTTGAGAGCATTCACTGGAATGAAAACATTGAACATCTACCTGATGGCTTGGAGACAATTTTGGGCTCACATGAGAATTTTTCCTGCATTAATATTTTTATAACAAGGCTGGTGGCATAGTGATCATGTGTTGCGCTGAGATCTGCATGCCAATGCCCACTCCAAAGAAGAAAGACAGGGTTTTCTACTCCCATAAGCAGTTAGAATCTCAGAAACCCACAGGGTGCCACCATAAATTGCCATCAACTCGATGACAGTGAGGTTTTTTTTTATTATTATTTCTAACTTTGACAACACACAGCTCTTGCTAATCCTCTGAATTGTACACTGAGATCTCGTTGATACCTATTACTATTGAAAGGTGAAACAGACAAATCCTATTTCACTGAAAAGATGGCAGGTTCAGATACATGAAGGTTCCCTAGAATCTGTGCTTGGTGGTCCCTAGAGAGGTGCTGACAAGGTGGGGAAACCACAGGTTTTGAGAGGAAAACATCCCTGACTTGTCTTTCACATCTGCTGAAACCATGCCTGATGTACTAAGGTTTGTGTTTGGGCTCACACTGAATTCCCATCACTGTGTCTCTAGCACAGTAATACATAGCTGTGTCCTCAGGATTCACGGAGCTCAGTTTTAAATAAACTTCGCCCTTGGAGGTGTCCCTGGTGATGCTGACTCGGGACTGCAGAGCTGGATTATAGTCTGTGCTCCTATTACTCCACATCACCCCAACCCATTTCAGTCCCTTTCCTGGAACCTGGCGAATCCAGTGCATATTATTGCTGGTTAAAGAGAATCCAGAGACGGCACAGGTAAGAGACAAGGTCTGTGAGGGCTTCACCAGTCCAGGGCCTGACTCCAGTACCTGCACCTGGGCCAGGACACCTGGGGATAAAGAGAAACACAGTGAGTCATGTGGTCAGATGCTGCATCCCCAGACTTCATGTGTGAATCCCTGAAGCACTTACCTTCCGGCGTCGCCACCAGAAAGAGGAAAACCCACACACAATTCATGATCATGTGGATAAGAATCGTTACACCCAGAAAATACTCTCCAGTTTGCGAAGGAATATGAATTTAAGTACATGCATGCTGTGATTTTATGGGACTGGTATTTGCATGTGGTAGGTGCACTTGTATTTAAAGGTGGAAAGGGTTGAATGGAGCTTGTAGCTCTGGGACTCAGACTATTAAAGTGATGCTGGTGGAGTCCTTGGGAGAACACAGTCTTCTCTCTGAGGTCTTCACTGTACCAATCACATGAATATCTGTGCAGATTTCATGTTCAATGTAACTTCATGTGCATTCCCATCAAAAGTACCCAAATGATCTATTGAAATTCAAGACAATCTTTATCCTCACCATGCTTTGGAATCAAGACCAGGTCAACCTGAATCTTTTTGTACATCTACAGGGGAAAAAGTGTATATCATCCCAAATTCTTCTTCCCCCCAATACATTTTACAATATTTGGAAAGAGGTAAAAATACTTCAATGTTATTTTCTATATTTAGAGTTGGAATGAAAAGGTTTCCTAACAACAGGGCTATTTGTGAGGCTAAAAGAAACCACAGAAATAAGAAGCTCAGTTTTCCACCCATGAATTAGTACCCGGGGTGGGTTTTGGGGCAATGTATTCTGAGAACCCCCTGTTGACAGCATCCCATCACATACAGGAGAGGTGTTTGCTGGGCTTACACTGTCTTCCAACTTCTGTGGGTCGCACATCAACATTTTCTCTGGCCCTAAGTGTTCAGACTATTGTCAGGAGTGTTACCTGGAGTTGTCTCAGCAGGTTTCCTGCCATGGGCAGTAGAGCTAACATAGTGGTCAGCGCAGCAGTTCTAGCTGACCAGGCACTGCAGTCCTTATCCAGGCTCCTGTCCTCACTTCTTTCTTCACTTGGTCCAGAGCTGATGGGTCCTTAGCATGCCTGCAGATAGCTTTCTCCCGGAGTTTTGTTTTATGTTTGGTCTCACACTGACTCTCCCTCACGGTGAACAGCTTTGGATGTAGAGAGTGCTACAAGTTTCAAGCACTATGAATTGTTTCCAGTGTCAGGAAGTATGATCTATAGATGTTTATATAGAGATTGATATAGAGAGATATGCCACAATAAAATACTGATTTCAAAAATCTGGCTTAAAGACCATGGGGCAATGAACAGAGTTTAGGTTGCTTTCTTTCCAGAGGAAGAGGAAAAGTACTTAAATCAGAATTCTATTCAAAACAAGTGAAACAAGAAATTGATAGAGTAATTTATTCCATGGTAGTGTGGAAGGGTTAAGTCGGAGTTCTTTCCGCAATTTCTGTTAAGTGTGACAGGAAATTAACAGATGTTGGTAATCGTTGAAGCAATGATAAATCTCATGCCACTGAATTATGCATGAAACGTATGTTGAAAATATTTTTGAATATATATGTGCAATGAGAAAAATTTAAAATAAATGACAGATATATTTGTTCACACATCGTCAGAAACTGATGGAAATCTTTTTTTTCACATTTTATTAGGGGCTCATACAACTCTTATCACAATCCATACATATACATACATCAATTGTATAAAGCACATCCGTACATTCTTTGCCCTAATCATTTTCAAAGCATTTGCTCTCCACTTAAGCCCTTTGTATCAAGTCCTCTTTTTTTCCCCTCCCTCCCCACTCCCCCCTCCCTCATGAGCCCTTGATAATTTATAGATTGTTATTTTGTCATATCTTGCCCTATCCGGAGTCTCCCTTCCCCCCTTCTCTGCTGTCTGTCTCCCAGGGAGAAGGTCACATGTGGATGCTTGTAATCGGTTCCCCCTTTCCAACCCACTCATCCTCTACTCTCCCAGTATCGCCCCTCACATCCCTGGTCCTGAAGATATCATCCACCCTGGATTCCCTGTGCCTCCAGCTCCCATATGCACCAGTGTGCAACCTCTGCCCTACCCAGTCCTGCAAGGTAGAATTCAGATCATGGTAGTTGGGGGGAGGAAGCATCCAGCATCTGGAGGAAAGCTGTGTTCTTCATCGGTACTACATCGCACCCTGACTCACCCATCTCCTCTCCTTAACCCATTCTGTGAGGGGATCTCCAGTGGCCGACAAATGGGCTTTGGGTATCCACTCTGCACTTCCCCCTTCATTGACTATGGTATATATATATTTTTTGCATGATGCCTTATACCTGGTCCATTTGACACCTCGTGATCACACAGGCAGGTGTGCTTCTTCCATGTGGGCTTTGTTGCTTCTGAGCTAGATGGCCACTTGTTCACCTTCAAGCCTTTAAGACCTCAGACACTATCTCTTTTGATAGCTGGGCACCATCATCTTTCTTCACCACATTTGCTTATGCACCCGTTTGTCTTCGGCGATCGTATCATGGAGATGTGCAGCCAATGATATGATTTTTTGTTCTCTGATGCCTGATAACTGATCCCTTCGGGACCACGTGATCACACAGGCTGGTGTGTTCTTCCATGTGAGCTTTGTTGCTTCTGAGCTAGATGGCCGCTTGTTTATCTTCAAGCCTTTAAGACCCCAGTAACTATCTCTTTTGATAGCCAGGCACAACTGATGGAAATCTGTGGGTACAGCAACATTTCAAATTACACTTTAAAATATTGAAAAGGAAAAGTGATTTTCATATAATTCAGAGCCTTGAAATATGAACAGTATTATCAATGGAATAAGTAAAGTCTATATTCAATATATTATTTGTTTAATTGCACTAAAATCACTCTTAAAACAAGAGTACTAGCCATACATTATTATATAATTATAGCATATGAAAAAATGAAGAGATTAACCAAAGGACAAGGGATGTGAAAGTAGAATTGGAAATTCTACTATTATTTTAGGACCAAATGTGGGATCCTGGCTACTTGAACGTGAAGATCTTGCAGATTGACTACCTTTCCCAGGGCTTCTGGACCCAAAACCATCCTTTAGCAACTGTTGTCCTACAACATACTCTCTGTTCTGCAATAAAACAAGTATTGTCGTAAGTCTGTGCTTCTGGGAGATCCTATTGACTTTGACACAAGAGGCTTTAAACTATTAAATATTTTAGAAAAATCTTTATGCAGTTCCAATGTCATCTAAGACATCTTCTCTAGCAAAGTTAAGACTTTGGTGTGTTTCTGTCCTAATGGGAACGCTCTCACTAAAAATATGATATTTATTGTTAATATTACAATTGTGTTGAAGAAAAGTTTACTGTAAGGCCATGTCTGTTACTGTGATTTCTTGTAATATTAATGTGAATGCTTTTTTCTCTTCTCTTTTATTTCAACCCAAATAGTAACTTTCATTATAAAACCAGAAATGAGAAATAACCTAAATGTCTAAAAAGAGATAAATTGTAGTATATGCGTGTTCCTTCTCTAAGATGTTAAGCATTAAAATCAATTCATGCTGACTAGATATAAACTTATGGGTCTATTGCCACATAAATGAAATAAATTGAGTGAAATATGTTAAGCAAATGAGCATACATACTGTCTTAAATCAGCTATATATAAATCGCTTATTGTGTATGAAACAATATGAACAGGACTGTATTCTGTGTATCGCAATCACATAATAAGGAACCATTTCCAAGTAATAATCCCAATGAATCCTTCTGGGAGACTCATTTACGTTTAAGGTGGAACAGTGAGCATTTTGAAAATATTCAGCCATAGTTGCCACTGTATATTAGGAAGATATGCAAATACTGCCCCCCCCCTTCTGCTAATAAAATCCACACCATTCCCAACCATACAGCTCTGGGAAAAGATCCTCAGTACCAGAGTCCCCAGGTAAGCCCATTCAGTAGTTTGTATGAACACAGACTTGTCTCACTCAGGTATTTTAACAAGTCATTTTATTGAGAGCTAGTGTGTGGAGCAGGAGACTGGAAATATGTCATGGTTTTCATGACCAGCATATTCTGTGTTTGCAAGTGTCAACACTAATGTGCAACCGGCTGGGTCTGAAGGAGACTTGAGGGAGCTTAAGATGTCTTTGAGATTCTTTTGTGCAATCTCTGGATTCACTTTCAGTAGCACTGCTGTGACCTGTATCAGTCATGCTCCAGGCCTTCAGTGGGTTTCACATATTAGTACTGTTGCTATCGCATATTATGTAGATTCCGTGAAGGCTGGTGTACCATCTCTAGAAACATTGCCAAGAACACACTGTATCAGCGAATGGACAGTCTAAAAGTCAATCACAATTCCATGTATTACGGTGGGTAAGACACACGGAGGGAAGTCAGTGTGAGTACAGATATGAACCGCCCATGCAGGGAGGGAGCTGTGTATTGTAGGGTGCTGTAAGGGCCTGAAAAGAAGGAAGCATTCTGACTCTGGAGCATTTGGAGAGGGAGTTTCAAGTCAGGTTTCTTACTTTGATCCAGGGTTCTTCATCTCATAGTTTCCCACTTGGAATCTATATTGTTTATGATTCAGTGCCTACCCTTAATATTTGTGGATTCAAAGTTGTAAGAAGAGAAAACATTCTGTTGGAGAGGAAAACAAACAAATGAGCTTGTTCTACAGGGAGTGTATATTACTCTGTCAGGGGTGATCAGCATATGTCTTGAGGTCAGTATGTTAGTCTGGGTGGATTGTAGAAATCAATTCATAGGCACTTCTATGTGTATAGAAAGAGCTTTATAGAAGCAGCAATTGTAAATTGAGAAAGCATACCAGCCCAGGACAGATCAAACTTATAAGTCCAATAGTAGTCCATATGTCTGACACCAATCTGTAAATTCCTCTTGATTCATGCAACATATGCAACAACGCTGAGTACAGGCAGATCACAGGCTAGTTAGTGGGTGGAAGGTCTTGTGGATCCAGTGGCCTTGAAAGCATCTTAGTGCTAACATGGGTTTCCATGGGACTCCTCCAGCTCCAAGGCTCTGGCTGCTATTTGCGTAGCTCCATGTGACTTGTGAACAGGAATGCCTCGCATGGAGAGAATGTATGTGGCCTCTAGTGAGATGTTTATCTTATTTGCACCTCCAAATTAGGTCATTTAGCTGCAAACTGATTGACAGGCTAGAGTTCATTCCTTTGCAAGTTGACAGGAAATCACTTAACTGCCACAGTCGAATAGCTTTCAGGCAGACTCAGTGAAGTTCCTGGGTAGAGCTAACTGTTAAGGACTCAACTAATGGCTGTAAAGTTGGTGGTTTGAAAATTGGTGTCATTTATTCAAGTATAATATATTGAAAAAAGTTGCTTTTCACCCAAACTAAAAGTCTGCTAAAACTGATCATTTCCAACTCCTAGTAATCCTATAGGACAGATGAGAACTTCTCATATAAGAATACCAAGCCTGTAGTTCCTTATGAGGTTATTCTACCAAAAATTTCTCCCACAGAGCAGTTGCTGGGTCTGAATGATTGACTTTTCATTTAACTACTGGGCAAGTCACCACTGTACAACCATGGTAGGTAGTTCTTACCTATCCATTCAAGTGAAAATTTTAAAATATTATATTCTGTCAAATAATCATTATAGTTTAAAATTATATATTTCCGAAAGTCTTGCTGTTTTTCTTCCTGACTCTTCCCCTAGATCAAGGATCAGCAAATTTCTTTTTTGAAAAAGGCCTGAAAATCATA
Source organism: Tenrec ecaudatus (assembly GCF_050624435.1). Classification (NCBI taxonomy): domain Eukaryota; kingdom Metazoa; phylum Chordata; class Mammalia; order Afrosoricida; family Tenrecidae; genus Tenrec; species Tenrec ecaudatus. The sequence continues at coordinate 159,443 of NW_027459379.1, read as the reverse complement.
CTTTATGATTCCACTGGTCATATACTCTTGGAGACTATTACTGAACCCAACTGATGGAGTGTGAAAATAGCAGCAAGCAGTAGAGAAGGACATAGCCATGTGCTGATAGAATTTTATTCACAAAGAGAGACTCTTGGCCATGAGCCCGTTAACCAAAGCCCTATCTGAAGGTCTGCATAAGTAACAGACAACATTCTTCCTTAAAACAATTTTATTGGAACTTCATGTACATATGCTTCAATTCAATAATTCAGTCATATCAAGAATAGGTGTAGAGCTGTCTATCTTCTCTGCACCAAGAGCAACTCCCCTGACACTACTCCTCATCCCCTGAAAATGTATGCCTGCACCAAATTCATCTCCACCCTTTCCCTGGTCAGGAACACCTCCCAGTTTTTGACTTGACCCTTGTCTGTGTAGGTGCCGAAATAACTGGAGACACTGACAGATGAGCACTTCATCAGCTCGAGAGTCCCACATTCCCTGACCTCACTGATCCCTTGTCGAAGCTTCTAGTCAGCACCATCTCAAGGGACATTGACATAGCAGCCAAGCTCATTGGAGCCGGGACTGGAACAGTTGGAGTGGTGTCTCTGGAGCCGGCATTGGGACTGGGTTTGGGAGCCTCATCCTCGGTTATGCAGGAACCCCTCTCTGAAGCAGCAGCTATTCTACATCATCCTGGGCCTTGCCTTCTTGATGGCTTTTAATGTAGGGGTTTTTAATATAATATTCACATGTAATACACTTGCATAGTTAAATCACTTTTTAAAAGAATTGTAAATATATATATACCTATATCATAACAAATTCTTATGTTCCCTCCCCCTCTTGCATTCATTGCTTGCTCCCCAAATCCCCTCACCCTCCTGACTCCTTTGCTCCCCACATGCCCCAGACCAATGTATCAGTTATTGTCTCTAAGTATCCACTCCTTCTGTGCTTAACACACTTGGAAACCCAATAGAAACAATAAAACACATAGAAACAATAAAACACAAAAACAAAACAGCAGGAAGAGAATAAAAACATTATAAAAATGAAAGTAAAGAGTAAGAAAGGAAAGTTCACCTTCAGTATTTTAAAGTCCAGAGGTGGGTGGGGATCTGTTGTAGAACAAGTGAGAAATACTTGACCCTAGAGCAAATTCAGGTTGGGTCAAGAGGTAGGTCAACTGACCAAGTATCATATTATGCCATGGTCTGATCCACTATGATCAAGTTTGCAGTCATTTCTGTCTGATAATAAAGCTTGTCAAGAGGATCTGCCAAATGCCTAATATGACTAGATATTCTCCAGATGGACTTTGAGTTCCCACTGTCCACTTAGCCTTTAACAAATTGGAGGTTCACAATTGTAGCTCTGAAACTTTTCCCTTCATCATATTTGTATTTTGTTGTCACCATCTTTGGATCACACAGGCTGATGTGCTTCTTCAGTGTGGACTTACTTGACGCCTCACTTAGACTGGTGCTTGTTTGATGACAAGACCTTTAAGACCCCAGATAATCGATAGCCTTGCGCCATTTGCTTTCTTCACCACACTTTGCTCTAATGCCCTTATCTTTAGTGATCTCCACATGAAGGCGAGGATTGCGCAGAGCCATGTTATAAGATCCTGTCCTCAGAATAAGATCACCTAGAGCACTGATCTAGCTAAATCTTGTCACAAACCATGGGCACTTCTATCGAGTACCTGGAAAGTGACAGGTGAGACTCCACAACCACCAAGGTAGATGAGGAGGACGAAATGAGAAGAGAAGTGGGTGCTCCCCCCTTTTTTGTATGCTTTATTTATTTATTTTTAAAATATTTTATTAGGGGCTCATACAACTCTTATCACAATCCATGCATATACATACATCAATTGTATAAAGTACATCTGTATATTCTTTGCCCTAATCATTTTCTTTCTTTTTTGTACATTTTATTAGGGGCTCATACAACTCTTATCTCAATCCACACATATACATGCATCAATTGTATAAAGCACATCCGTACATTCTTTTCCCTGATCACTCTCAAAGCATTTGCTCTCCACTTAAGCCCTCTGCATCAGGTCCTCTTTTTCTTCCCCTCCGTCCCTGCTCCCCCCTCCCTCATGAGCCCTTGATAATCCACAGATTGTTATTTTGTTATATCTTGCCCTATCCGGAGTCTCCCTTCCCCGCCTTCTCTGCAGTCCATCTCTCAGGGAGGAGGTCACATGTGGATCCTTTTAATCAGTTCCCCCTTTCCAACCCACTCACCCTCCACTCTCCCAGCCTCGCCCCTCACGCCCCTGGTCCTGAAGGTATCGTCCACCCTGGATTCCCTGAGCCTCCAGCGCTATTATTCTATCTTTCTGTATTTGTTTATAGTTTCTGTTATTTGCTTCCTGTTTGGAGCACAGAAGAAGTGGATACATAAAGACAACCACTGAGGCAATGGTTTATCTGGAAGGGGAGGGAGAAGGTAATTGGGGAGTGATCAGAGGGTGCGGGAGGCAGGAGGAAACATTAGAGCTGATTGTGATGATGCATACGGAACTCTTTTTAGGTCTGGTTTAACAAGGGAAGTGTGAAAATTATATCAAGAAAATTATTTTTAAAAAGAAACCAAACTTTTTACTGTGCGTGAAGGAGGAAGAATTTTTGCTTAGGGGACAGTGAATTCATTTTAATGGGTGTGTAGCAATTCACAGAAGAATAAAAATAATAGTTGTACAACATAAAAAGAATGGTCAGTGGCACCGAAGCACACATGTAGAAGTTGTTGAATTGGTAACTGCTTTCTTGTGTATATTTTTGCAAAATAAAAAGTTACATAAATGATAATGATTATGGGGGAGAAAATAATGTAAAATTGATTGTGGTAAGGATTATACAACCCTTTTGATATGGTTGAATTACTGAATTGTATATTATGTGGATAAATTATCAATAAAATGTCATTTTGTTATTTTTTAAGAGAAGTGGATGCTCAGAAATAGTCATCATTTTACCCTCACTTTACCCAATAGCCTGAATCTCTCATAGACTAACCTTGTCCTTAGGATAGGATGGAGCTACCAAGAAAGAAGGTCACCAAGGAAAATGGCATCCTCGGGAATTTCCTTCATTGTGGCTCACAGCTCAGGCCAACCACGTGCATTTCTACCAAACTGCCCATGGTTCTCAGGGAGGACTTGTTTGTCCACAGTCAGTGTGAATGATGAAGAGGAGAGATTGAATCACAGAACGCGGGTCAGGAACATCCCCTCCAGGGGCCATTGCTCAGCCTTTCCTACTCGGAGCCAACCTTCTGCTTCCACAAACACAGCACACGTGGATCACCTGCAGTGTAAAATATGGCAGCACAACTCAAACTCATATTCTTCCCATGTTGATCAGAGATACCTCTGGCGGTGACACCCTTCTGGATTCTTCTTGGTGACATGGATGTCTTACCCTGTGAGCACCTTGAACATCAAACACAGTGCTTTTCATCTTAGAACTCTTTTAAATTAGATCTCCTCTGTACTCCTAGGTGTAATAGTGCAGGTAGAGCTGCTACAGACCAGTGATGGGCTCAGAAAGCTTTCTCAGAGGGCTATGTCTCACTGCCATGTCTGCAGATAGCAAGTTTCTAGATCTATCAGGCTCTGGGAAACAAAGCGTGTGTTATGTGGCAAAGAAGCCTAGTGATGACAATTTTAGCAACAGCCCCGTCTTCAAAATCAACACACTGCAACCATGATAGCTCAGCCAGCTAAGCATGTTTTAGCAATAATCTGAAACCTGGAGACACTGGCATGTATTATGTGGGAAAAGTACCAGGAGGCACGGTGAAAGGAATGTGGACAAACATCTCAAGCGTCAGGAGACCAAGAGGGCAGCAGAGGGAGCTCAGGGTACAGGGGACACAGTTTTTGCCATGGGAGCAAGGACAGGGGTGCTGAGTGCTTGTTTCCTCTTGTGTCTAGACTTTCCCAATTTACCCAAGCCGAGAGCCTCTCCGGGAACTCCTCCGGAAGGGCAGTTCAAATATCTCTTATTTTCCTGCCCTGAAAATGAAAATCCATCGTTCTTCCTGAGAAGACAGGGAGAAACACATCAAACTTGGGATAAGTTGAAATCAATCCCAGAAGGCCCAGTGTTCTCTCAATGTCATTAAATTCTGCCCTCAATGTGCTTCTTTCAACACATTCCGTTTCTCTCCACTGTTGTATTTTTCCCCAAATGCCAGTTGGTTGAAACTGTATGTGTGCACATCTGACGCCAAATATCTTTTGAAGAGAAAACAACTCAAAACAAAGCATGATTTTACAATTCCTGAAATAATTTATACTTAAATTATTAAGTGCCGGGAGGCACTGAACTGCATAGTGTCTGCTGGGAGAGAGGCGTAGTCTCAAAGTTTTTGGCATTTTCAGGGCCCCAGTTGGGAGGCGTGGTCGACCATACTGGTTAAACCCATTGGCTGAATCAAGCCCATCTGACCTAGATGGCGTCTCAACCAGGTGTGCCGGCTTCCTCTCACAAAGACCTGAATGTGAGCATGCCCTTTAGCCTTAAGCAGCTTCCAACTTCCTGTAAGGGTCGAGAGAGGCTTTGGCACGTAGAGTGACAGCCCATAGTTCTGCCTCACAGCATCAGTGTCTAAAGAAGACATGGGTGTTGGAGAGTGTGGGGCAATGATGATACTCTCGGGTGGACCTGATGGTTTCAAGGAACTCCATACTGCCCAGTCCTCGACACACAGGATAATTCCATACTGTCCAGTCCTCGACACACAGGATATACGGGAGCCTCAGTCAGGGCAGGAGCAATGAAGGCTGGAGGGAGAGAACACTGGGCTCAGAAATGCTGGGTTTTCCTTTGGCCATTCACACACACCTCTTAGGAAAAGAGATCTCTCATTGCAGCCTAACACACAAATAAGTTCAAAAGAAGAATTACCCTACAATGGCCTCAGAAGAAACAAAAGAACCTCTATTGATAAACACAGGGTTCCCTCCTATGCAAATCATTCTGCAGGCACTAGGTTAAAATCCCAGCCTTGGGTACTGAAAGCTATCAGTTCTCTTCTGACAGGGCTGTGGGTCCCTTGGGAAAGCAGAACTGTGGTCTAAAGATGCCATTTCTGTGAGTTCTGTGCCTAGTGACAGTTCCCCAACCTGAGGGTCTCATATATCAGTGTTGATTCTATGAGGATGGTTGTAACTGCAAGTGACTGACATATTCCAATTATTTTTATTTACAGGCGTCCTGTCCCAGGGGCCGCCTCAGGAGTCAGGGCCAGCACTGGTGAATCTCTCCCAGAAGCTGTCCCTCACCTGCACTGTCTCTGGTGTCTCCATCACCAGCATTGGTTACGACTGGAACTGGATCTGCCAGACCTGAGAGAAAGGACTGTGGTGGATGAGATACAGAGATTATGATGGTGGTACAGATTATAACCCGTCATTCCTGAGCCGACTTTCCATCACCAGAGACACATGGAGGAATCAGTTCTCCCTGCAGCTGAGCTCCGTGACTGCTAAGGACACCGCCATGTATTACTGTGCAAGGAACAGTGAGGGAAGTCAGTGTGAGCCGACACAAGCCTCCCCTGCAGGGAACACATTGGGCAGCAGGGGGCGTGCAGGACCCACTGAACACACACACCCAGTCCTAGACAGACACATGAATGACAGGGAGGATTTCCTGTTGAATGAGGGTTTCCTCTCTTACCTCTCAGCCACACCAGGGACAATTTTTTTTCTCTCCACTCACCTCTAAATTTACAGGCTTTTTAATTTCCTCCCTGCATACTTGAACGGAGGAACAAATATTAAAGTTACTCTGATCCTTCATACTCATCTTGTATGACCGATTTTCCTTCTCTACAAACTGATTATCATGGTCATTCTCATCCTATCTGTTACTCAAAATCTGTTGACAATGAAATACAGGCATGCACAGATTCATGAGTGCAAAGCATGATTTCAAATGTCCTGAGCTCGCTGATCTATTACAGCCCGGGCAGGCCTCTGGAGTTCTTTCTACAATGCTCCCTGTGCACTGTGTGTGATAATTGACTAAAGATCTCTAAGTCTGAGAAAATAAATGGGTGACTTCTGGGGCTAAACTTGTGGCATATCCTTCATAATGCTTGCTCTCCACTGTCTCCCTTGATGCAAAAACAAGTGTTCCAGGCACAGAGGGGAACAGGTGAACTGGAATGAGCTGTCTGGTTCGCGGACTCCTTTGTAAGATTACTCATTGGAGTCCCAAGGAAGTGAACGCTTGTTGGAATGAAAACTTTGATTTCCAAAAGAAAGCAAATGTGTCATAAGAGGAGGACATTCCACATTCATATCTCAGAATGCTTTTTAGAACTGAGAATAGTGTGACTTCACACGTATTTTGAATCTGTGATCAGGGGAACTGGTTCCTAGAGAAAGGACATCCTGTTTGGTAGAGTGTCAGCAAAACAGAGGAAAACGCTCAGTTAGAAGCACAGACAGAGTGGCTGCAAAAATGGTATCAAACTTAAGAGCAAGTGAGGATGGTTCAGGACTTGGAAGTTTACTTATTTGCTGTAAGTCTTCATGAGTAAAAGTGACTCAAAAACACCCAGCATCTTTGATGGCCTGAGGTGCAGAATGGTCAGCTAAGTGTAATTACCTAAAATAATCTGAAACCGTTTTTTAAAATTTTAAATGTTAAATAATTTTAAAATTATTTAACATTTAAAATTTAATAAATGTACCAGTCCTAATTAAATTACAGCTATATGTTTTTCAATCAGGAGAACAAAGTATAATAAATAACTAATATATAATATATGCAAATAAAGGTTATTTACAACTCCACTACCCTGGTGGCATAGTGGATTTCACATTGGGATGCTAAGTACAAGGTAAGCAGTTCAAAAGCATCAGCCACTCCAAGGGAGACAGATGAGGCTTTAAAAATATTTACAAGGAATGTAAATTATATAATCCAAATCCAAAGAAGCCAATAGTATCAGAGCTTAAAAAACAAAATTTTTTAAATAGTATCAGAGCTTAACTTGTGAGATTCTGGCATGCAGAAGGCCATGGATGACAGTGGAAGCTCAAAATACATTTGCAGGATCCCCACAGGGAATACACCTCCTGTGATTTCCCTCTGACCGTAACTGAGGGGTGGAAAAAGCTGGTGATCAGAGAGTATTGGAGAGATGACTATAGAATTTCAGAGTGACACGTCTGACTTTGATGGTTAAAACTTTTCACTTGATCTCTCCTTTTATGAATTTTGTGCTGAATCTGGGTTTTAACATTTTATGTGATTTTTACAAATTTAAGGGATTATTTCTGCTGTGTTTTGTTATTGTTGGTAGCACTTTTGATCCTCATATATTTTTATATGTTTCTTAATGTATGAAGCACAGGGTGGGTGACTCTACAGAATAAGGGTTCCTGGGGGTTTCAGCAAGAGAGATGGGGGAGTTAATAGGAGTTGAAGAAGGAAAAAACATGTTTTCTAACTCTAAAACACTGCTGGATACAATTTAACTGTAGAATGGGATGATGTCTGGATTAGGTCTTAATAAAAGGGTTTTTGTTTGAAAGAAATAAAATGTTAAAACATATTAGTTTTGAAAAAATGTTTTAAAATATTTTTATTTTGAATACTTTCAAAAATTATTTTAACAAAATAATATTGAAAATTAAATAAGAAATCTAACATCGATATAATATTATCTATTATATATTTCATAATAAAATTGCCAATTTCTCAATTTAAAAAGTTTTACAGTGCCTAAAACTCTAAGAGGCAGATTTACTCTACTCTAGACAGTCACTATGAGTCAGTGCCAGTGAGTTACGTTAATTGTGTTTCCAATTTGAATCTTATTTTGGTTGCTTATGTCCATTAGTTTATTTTCTGTATTTTGTTTAAACATATTTAATACTATTGTCAGGAATTGTTTTTTTTCCCATTACCGTGGTCTTCATAGAATTTCCTACATTGTGTTTTTAGGTTAATAATCTCATCTTTTCTGTGACATCATTTATGATATTGTTTATATTTATTAACATGTTAATGGTTTTCCTTTTAAAGATATTTTTTCTGGTTGTGCTTCACTTTACAAAGTAGCTTGATAAAAATAACCTTATTCTTCCATCCATTTGCATTTTCCCCTTCTTTTATAGTGTAAGGACGACTTAACAGAATATTTCCGTTCAACCAATGTCTGAGGTCACCAGAAAAAGCACACCTTATTCACAGGCATTGGATGCAATAGTTTTCTCACAGAGAGAAGAGACAGAGCCGGCTCATCATCAGGAATGGGCACCAGTCTCCACAGCCAGTGGTTTCACACTGTGGCCAGTGCAGGAATGGAGGTTTGCAAGCATCCCTCCTTTGTGCTGAAAGTGAAGAACAGTGTTCCCTCCTCAACAGCAGAGATAGAGAAATAAGGTTGTGCTATAAGGTGGAATCTACTGGAAGGCTGTGCTATAAGGTGGAATCTACTGGAAGGCTGTGCTATAAGGTGGAATCTACTGGAAGGCAGTGATATGGTTTTGTTGTTGTTGTTTTGTATATTCCATGTAATGTATGTAACCATCAGTTTGGGGAATGTTAGCTTATGTTCAGAAGAAGGTAGGTGTGTTGTAGGATGCCAGCTACTAAAGAGTAATTTTAGATCCAGAAGCCTTGGGAAAGGCAGTCAGACAGCAAGGTTATCACATTCCAGTAGCCAGCCTGACACATTTGGTCCTAAGCACACCTGGGTCTGTGATGGACTCTGGGGAAGGGCAGCAGACTGCACTTGGACTGCCTGCTTCTTCAATTTCCAATTCCTATTTGGGTTTATCTCAGATGTATTTTTGTCATGGGCGGTAACATTCTTGAATTTTTGTTCTTTGTTTATCTGTTTTACATTAGATGACACCCAGAATTGATGAACACATCGAGATAGCAAAGAGAATAAGAGATTCTGGGGCCTACAGTAGGGGGTGGCGGGGATAAAAGGGAGCTAATGCCAAGGAGTTCAAGAAGGAAGGGGGTGTTTTGAAACTGATTCTGGTAACAATTGTTCAATGCTGCTTGATGCACTTAAACTAAGAATTGATATGATTATAAGCACCAAATAAAATGGTTTTGGAGAAAAAAATGAGAAAATAATTAAATATTAAATAAAGACTATTCCATTGCTAACAATTTTTTAATTTCAAATTTCTGGCTTATATCATAATCTCTTTTCCAGTTCCATATTTTAGCTAGTGTTTTGAAGTGTTGTACCAGCAAGACTTTCCATCAGTTTCTGATTATGCATGAAGAAATTATCTTTCATTTTTAATTTATTTTTCTCATGGTACATGTATAGGCAACAAAATAAATTTTCAACAATTGTTTTCATGAATGATTCAGTGGCCTTAGATTATCATCATGTTCAACAATTGCCAACAGCTGTAAGCTTTCCTATCACACACATCACAGACACCCATCAAAAAGAATTCTGACTTGACAATTCCCTCCTTTACATGGGACAAATAACTTTTACTTTCTTGCTTCAATTATTTTGAATAGAAGTCAGCTTTAAGTATCTTTCTCTTCATGTGGAAAGAGTGAAGCCTACACTCTGTTCAATACCTTCATTGTCTTTCAGGCAGATTTCTTTCTTAATCAGTATTTTATTGCAGAATATATCTCAATATAATATCTATATAATTATCTATATCTATAGATCATACTTCCTTCCACTGTACCCAATTCAGATTGTCTTCAAGTTGTAGCACTCTCTACCTCCAAAGTTTTTCACAGTGAGGGAGAGTCAGTGTGAGTCCAGACATAAAACTAACCTCAGGGAGAAAGCTGACCTGCAGGAATGCTAAGGACCCATCAGCTCTGGACCAAGTGAAGAAAGAAGTGAGGACAGGAGCCTGGATAAGGACTGCAGTGCCTGGTCAGCGAGAACTGCTGTGCTGACCACTGTGGTAGCTCTACTGCCCATGGCAGGAAACCTGCTGAGACAACTCCAGGTAACACTCCTGACCAATATCAAGAATACTTGGGACCAGATGATGGAAGGGAGGTTCACTCCGCTATGGGAATGTGCTAATCTGTTCACTGAAATGTTGAAATCCACAGACACACGTGTATAAAAGAGAGTTGTAATTAAATATTAAATGCACATCAAGAAAACTTCCCTAAAAGATCTTTTTAATCTCATAAGCCCACCATTATGCCATAGGCCCCCCAGAATCCACAACCATCTACAAAAGAGATGGAATGAGGCTGACTGTTATTAAGAGCAAAGTCATAGAAAGCAAAATAATCTCATATTTGGTGGGCATCTGCATATAGCTGGGGAGCACCCAAAGCTGTTTCACGTAGATAATGTGGCTTCTGCTCAGATATGTCTGAGTGTACGTGAAGTTTGGAAGGAGTAACATTTAACTGGCTAAGGCATCATCTCACTTTACTGAATTTCAAAATCAAGATGCTCAAGAACTTGCAATGCTAAAGTGACCATTGCATGAATCATTCCGCCCTTCAATTAACACCACCTGTGCATTTTGGACATTTGGCATGATAAGCTAACAATATGAGTGAGCATAACCTGTTGTGAAAAACAGGAAGATACAGAAAGCTCCATTGTTTAATGTAATTATTGTATACGGGAACATGCAGGATGTAAAATTTCCCATATGTATCTGAAGATGGAAAATGACAATGCCCCTTGACCAAAACAAACAAACAAACAAAAAAACCATGTTGAGGCACTCTCAAAATGAAAAACGTAAATCTGGGTGAGGAAACACAGAAGGCAGCCAGTGAAACGCGGCATGTTAAGATTTCCTTCACATTCAAATAGTTGAAAATCTAAGGCATGAGCTGAGAATAGTAAAACTGTTTGATGCTCCATAATCGGTGCAGAGAAAACACCAGAATAATTGCCTCTTCCTTAATATACTTGAATCTGCTGGAGTTACATTTGGAGGTGAGATATGGGAAAGTGTTTGAATTACAATAGTATAGAAGTAAAAGCAATTTTACACTGTGAGAAGCTCAAGTGTTTTCATTGGAATTGGTTGTCTGAATGACACCCACCTGGAGCTTTTTTTTTTTTTCAGTTGTAGCTTTTGATTCTGTGTCTTCTCTTCTGCAGGCTAGGTTTTCAGGGTATTGACTGCTCTTTCTAGACTTTTGACAAACCTTTAGTCTGCAGGTTTAAGGTCTGGTGCTGGCTGCACTTTTGTCTATGGGAAGGAGAGGGACACAGAATCAAAGCGTTTATTCAGATGGTCTATGTGTCCTAACGTAGAAGTCAGACAGAACAGTGTGGTTACTGTAGTTGCCATCCGCCTGGGACTGAGTTTTGGCTGCATGAGAAGAATGATAGGGATAAAAGTGATGCAAACAGAAGCAAGTATCTTTAATATATTGATGCGTTCAGACTCCAGCCTAGACACTGATCCTTTCTGGGGACATTATATGCAGTCTCCCCTGACTCCAAAACAGTTCTGAGGAGTCGGTGATTGTGACTGAGTAGGAGGGCTCCCTGCCTAGATATCACACGTCGTAGGTCCACATGAGGGCTATTCCACGTCAAGCGGTGTCTTAGTGTGCCTCAATTAGTGTTTCCACCCAAATCCCTAGGCTTCTGAATTTCCTAGTAGCCTGTGTCCTGCAGTCCCTTTTACCCAATAACCCTGGTGTTTATACTTTATAACCACATTTTCATTTGTGGAGATTAAAAATTGTTATTAAATAATGTGGTTTATGGAAATTGAAAAAATAAGCCACTAGAAGCTTACTTGGCTAAAAAAATATAATGCCAGTTTGCAAGGAAATGTCTGGAGAGGCTGCGTAGGCAGTAATAGAGCCGGCTCAAAGTTGGCAGTCAAGCACTTGCTTCATTGAATGTGTGTCACTATCCACAGTGTTGGAAGTAAATTGGTGTCATGAAACAGGTTCCTGAAAGGTCCCCAAATCACTATTCCAAGGATTTAAACCATACTTTCCCCCATTCCATTTAACCTCCAGATCATTCAAGCTTTTAAAAAACAGGTCAATTTCACATTCAGTTCATCAGCCCACATCTCAATTGGCTCATATCAGTTCAAAGACCCAGAAAACACAATCTCTGAGTTGTGCTGTATTACACTTATGATGAGCTGCATTATGACCGTCTGCTTCACTTTCTGTTTTTAGAAAGTTTATCATAAGTAGCATGCACTCATGCTATACCACACACCTCTAATGCCATTGTAGCTGTAAGTTTATATCCATAGTATTCAAGCCCCACAGACTGATGAAGGTGAGATATATAAAGCTAGGGGGTGGGAGTCCCCCATCCAGAGATTTTTCACTTTTTTAAATATTAACAAATACACACATTAGTTTCTCTTGTTAGTTTTTTACAATTTTTAAAAAGATGCCCAGTTACTGTTTTGTTGGGGATTTTATATTTTGTGTTTGTTTTTATTTTTTACCTCTTTTGTATAAGTAGGGAATTTATAGGGAAATATGTACTTTATGGAATAAAGTTTAAGAACTAATATATCTTTTATCTTAAATAAATTAACGTATCTTTGATCTTACAGCTAAATCACTGATTATATATTTGCAGAGCCGACTTAAAGGATGAAAGAAAATTCTATCAAGAGTGTTACTTTTGACTTCAAAGCCTTCCTAATAAAGTCTTTTAACTACCTGTGGAAAAAAATAAGAAAAGAAAAGCTAGTATCATGAGGTATTTGACTTCGGTCAGAACTGCCTCATGACAGAATCGTCAGGATGGGGCCGGTCATAACTCAGGACTGAGTATACTTGCTTCCAAACTGTTACTGTTGGGTAGATTCCAAGTCATGGAACTACCAGGTGTGCAGAGCCAAACTGAACCTTGTGAGATAGGGGCTGCAAGGCTCTGTGAGGGTTCAAAAGCAAACCACCAGGTCTGCCTTCTGAGGTACCACGGTATGGGTTCAGATGATCGTTTAAGTTATGAATTGAGCACTTAACTGTTTGTGTCACCCAGAGATGGCATGGAGGAAAATAGCTTTTCACTGTTTAGTGACTTTCCTAAACGGAAACGGGTGCTTATTTGTGTCTTGCCTTTTCTTATATTACTTGGGTTAGTCTGAGTACATTAGAGTACATGGAGAAAAAATCCCAAACCAGTGCAGCCCAAGTCTACAAGTCCAACATCAGCGCATTTGTCACACCTCAATCCACTGTGTCCTCCAACATCTTAACAAACACATGCAGTGAGGTTGGCTACAGGCGGAATGAACTGCCCATCTGGGTTTCTGAGGTTGTTACCTCTTTACTGGAATTAAAAGCGCCTTTTGTGCACCTGGAGCTGCTGTTGTTTGTAACCACTCAGCCACGAGGGCTCCATCTCCTTGTGCAGGAGTACTCGTGATTTATTATCTACCCCAATGCTGCTCCCAGGGTGGTACATGGGCCGGTGATAAACTGTGAACTGTTTAAATTCTGTCCATTTGTAGCTAGGTACAGAAAAGAAGGTCAGAGTGCAGGTCACTGCTATTTCCAATTCCAGCAATGTCATGTAAAGGGCAAAGCGCCCAGCAGGGATTCTAGACTAAGGAAACACTGAGGATGACGAAATACATCGGGGAAAATTACTTGTGATAAATCAGAGCTCCTGAGAGGCTGGGTCAAAAGTCGAGTAAGACTAGACTCCAGAGTGGGTGGCCTGGGTTCCCACCCTGGCTTTGCCTGTCGTTCACTATACATCCTTGGCAAGGCATCTCACCTCTCTGGGTTCCACTTTCCTCAGCCATGAAACAAATCAGCCAACGAATCTAAAAACAAATAACCTCACTGCTGTTGAATCCCTTTAGACTCACAGTGACCCTATAGGACAGGGTAACACTCCCCATGTGGGTTTTAGAGACTGGAACTCTTTATAGGACTAAAACTGCACCTTCTGCCCTCACCCCAAACTTAACATGTTTCTAATCCACACAATGTTTACAGCTTTAGGTTCTCATCCCTCTACTTCTTCCAAGACACCGAGGAGAATGGAGTGTTCGAGCAATATCCAGGTCACATGACCGTCTTTCTCAGTTCTTATCCCGCCTTTTCCTCTCCTGAGCACAACTGTCATGTTTTCATGAGCGTCCATGGCTATGATAAAGAATACACGTTTATGGGAGGTAATCAGGGCCTGGGTCTTCCATAAACCAGTTGCCAAAGACTTTTTACAGATAGGTAATAGTAGACCCATATGTTTTACTTACCTACTGCTGCCTAGTGACTTTCAATCCCACTCAGTGTGTTATTTGCTCACAATTCTGTAATTTGAGGAAGGTTTGACCAGGGCAGCTGAACTCCGCTCCACATGGCATTGACCAAAGCTGCTAAGGCAGCAAGACCGGGCAAGACGGGTTTGCTTTGGTTCATAGGTCTAGGGCCTTGGTTCTTGCTGTTGCATTGGCTCCCCAATTTTCCTCCATGTGATCGTACCATGTTCTTACCTTTAACTTCCTCACTGCAGGGTGATTTTCAAGATAGATTTTTTGTCAGGATAGTTGGGGTGACGGCCCATGAATAAATCCCTTAAAGGGATTAAATTGAATACACAATTTTATATGTGACTGCCGAATATCCCCCAGAGCACACAAGTTGAAGCCACAGGACATTCTCCCTGAGAGAGGTTCCTTGTAGCTTTTGATTGTCTTCTAAGTCTCTTTTCCTTTTCCACAATAATGTCTGGCTTGCTTTATCAATTGTCTTCCTTCTTTTTATGTGGCACAATCTCTGGCTGTTTAGTCCAAGCCAATGCAGTTCCTTCCCAAACTTACTGGGTTTCCCTTGCATTGGATTACATGATGCACTCCATTTTATGAAAGCCTATCCCCACATCTCTTTGAGATGGATCTCTCTCTGTTTTAGGCTGCAATTCAGCCTACTTAGGCTGTAGCACAGCCTCCTGAAGACTCTTAGAAAATATTTTGTGTATGTACATGAGACTGTCTACAAGGCACTGCATTACATTCTTTTGTGATCTCAATACAGGGTATTATAGCTATCTTGATCTGATCCAACGCAGAAGCCATGCTTTCTTGGCAGTGCAGAGGCCATTCCTATTGTGAGACATTATTTTTTGGCAAGAAAGACTTGGGGTTGCAAAATAGGTTTATATTTAATTTCAGCAAGTCCCTTCATATTTCATATTTTTTGCTAAAAACACAACTAAACCTCAAACAGAAGTAACTTCGTTAGCTTTTCTTTATCCTTCTGTAGTTTATTATTATTTGTCTGTTGTCTAAATTGTTAATGACGCTGAGAGTTCAGATTCTAGATAAAGGAGAAGAATGGCACTGCCGCCCAAAATAGTTGTTCTTGGTGTTAGTTGGTGTAAATCAATTCCAGCCCATCCACTCACTTACTGCCATTGAGTCAATTCTGACTCATGGCAACGGAGTATAATTGCCCTGGTAGGTTTCTGAGACTATACATCTTTACAGTAGAAAGCCTCAGCTCTCTCTCTCAGAGCAGCTGGTAGTTTTGAACTGCTGGCCTTATGGGTAGCAGGACAATATGTCACCAGGGATCCTTTTCAAGACTGTGACCTTTCAGTATCAGATTGTCAGGCCTGCTTTCTTAGGAACCTGTGGGTGGGTTTGAAGCATCAACCTTTTGGTTTTAATATGCAAGTGCTTAGCAAATGGGCTTTATCCTGGTTTGGAAAGCCTAAGTCACTGGTCTTTTGCCTAAAGATTCACTTTCAATGGCCCTGGCTTGTTTCATGGGAAGGGCCAGTTCAGGGGCTCCCGGACAGATGGTGGGGTAGGATCCTTATTTAGTAGGGCCATATTGGGTGGGGGCGGTGGGGCAGTGTGTGTGTGTAATCTGCATCTTTACCAAATGGCCCCCCAGAGACTCAAATGAGAAACACGGGCCACAATTGTCTTCTGCATCTCTTGTTGCTGCCTTTTGGGGATTTTTCTGTCTTTTAGCAGCCCTGGAGGCCCCTCCTATCTAGGCAGGAAAAGGAGCCAATTAATAAATACACACTAAGGTGTTAGACAGTGATAACAGCTAATCGCTTCCAAGGACAATTGCTCTCAGAAAGAAAAAAAAAAGAGAGCTCATGGGGAAAAAAATCAAAAATTATTTAACTCCAGTGAATAGTGTCTCCTGGATGATTTGTGTGTGTGGGTGTCTGAAGTCCCTCACATCAGGCTCTTCCTCCGCTTTCATGTAAATTGGACTTTAAACACATTCCCCAGGAAGGGTTTGAATGCCTCTGTGTATGGAAGCTTCTTGACAGAAGAGGGATTTTTGTCTCTTTTGTTCACTGAAAGAGTCCCAAGGCCTGGCACTTAATAAGTAAGTAGCAAGCTGTTTGAATGAATGAGTGATTGAGGTAAAGAAGCCTTCTGCAGCCATCCAGGTTGAGACTGCCCTCTCAGAAACCTGACTCTTGCCTAAAGTGAGGTACACCTCTCCCCCTCCCCATTCATGCTTCCCCGTGGTCTGCCTGGGATTGAGCTGAAAAATGATATTTCATACATGTCGTCCTCATTATAACATCATCCCTCAGAGCGAAGCTCTCTGACCACCCTGAAGACCTGTATTTAATGTGAGGAAAGGTGATTTAATGGAGTGGAGAGTGAAGCATAAAGCAGACAACCCTTTCAGAACAGCAGAGCAGGCTGATCTTCCAAGGGGAAAGGGACAAAAAGGGAAAGGAAAAAAATGGGGGTGGGGGGGAAACCCTAACTCTCACTCTCCTAATAGACTGAAATTAGAAGTCCTTTTGGTCAGCTCCATAAGAAGACAAAACTGAAAGGGGGTTCATCCCACCCTCTTCCCCACCCCGCCAGCGCATAGCTGACTTACCATGCATTTACCTTGGAGCTGATTATGTGCTGAGTTGAGGCAGACAGGGAGAATTTATTGGCATTTGGTCTCCCTTCACACATTTTGTTACAGCCAGACATCAGGGACTGAGCTGCGGGATATTAAAGGATTTGGAAGAGTTATCAGGGAATGTGACATATTTATCAAAACCAGGGAGATATTAGAAAGCTGGGTTGCTGCTACACCTGGGTGTGTTACATGATTAAAAAAGTAATGACAATGCATCCTCTTGATGGATTTTGCACCTGGGTGAATACTGAGCAGGTCTGCTGGACCACCGTGGGTCGAGAATTCACACCTAACAACCCCGTTGGTCTCGGAAGAAAACTGTGGCTGCTAGGTCACACTTGGAATCCAGGTAGGGTCTTGGTTAAGCATGACTGCTAATCAATAGGACGGCACTTGGAATTCACCAGCTATCCCAAGTGAGAAAGATTACAGTCTTGGAAACCTTCCGGGAGGTTCTTCCCTGGCCCACAGGGTTGCTGTAGTCAGAATTCACCTGACTTCCATGGCATTGAGCTGTTTTGAGTTTTGAATGACTGAATTGGAGACTTCAGGATTGGAGGAAGACTTGAGAACAACCTGAGATATGCAGGCGACTCACCTTGCTTGCTGCAAGGGAAGAGGAGTAGAAGCACTTACTGATGAAGTTCAAAGATGATAGTCTTCAGTATGGATTACAACTCGAGGTTAAGAGAACAAGAATCCTCACCACTAGACCAATAAGCAACATGAGAAACAGAGAAAAGATAGAAATGGTGAAGCATTTCATCTTACTTGGACCAATCCACAACCAGCGCTCATGGAAACATCTGTCAAGAAATCACTGGACAAATTGCATTGAGAAAATTTGTCACCTTAAGAACCCAGGAGCATCTTGACTCAAGGCATGATTATTTTCATGTGGAAGCTGGAAAATGCATAAGGAAGTCCCAAGAGAAGAATTGATGCATTTGAAATACGGTCCTTGTGAGGAATATTGAATACACCAAAGAACTTCTAGGAGAACAAACAAATCTATGTTGGAAGAACTACAGCCAGATTGATTCTTAGAAGCGAGGATGGTGACACTTGGCTTCATGTACTTTGGGTGTTATCAGGAGGGACCAGTCCCTGGAGAAGGGCAGCATCTTGGCCAAGCCAAAAGGAGGACAAACCTCCACAAGATGGGTTGACACAGTGGCTCAAATGTAGGAATGGCTGTGAGAATGGCGCAGGGAAGCGTGCTGTTTTGTTCTGCTGCACATAGAGTGGTCATGAGTTGGAACCAAATTGACAGCACCTGGTTACGCAATGGACTAACAGCAAGATCAACCATTCAAAACCACCAGCCACTCCTCAAGAGAAAGATGAGGCTTTTTTTACTCCCATAAAGAGTCACAGTGTCAGAAACTCACAGGGGGAATTCTACCCTGTCATATAGGCTCACTGTGAATTGGCATCGACTCTATGGACGTGAACAGCAGCAACAACAACAACAACAACAAAACACTAATGGTGGCTGGGTGCATGCGCAGACACCCATCCACTTGCACTGGGCTAAGTTAGTGGTTTCAGCAGGAAGCTTACCTCGGTGGCTTCCAGAACTCCCCTGGACTGAACCAATTTACACCAGGTCCTTCAAATATTCCTGGTACCCTGGGTATCTTTCATTTCCCGGAGTTGGTTGTGTGACTTAGGCTTGATGATCATGGGGCCACATGAAGGACACCTATGTGTTCCAACCACTGCCTTCCGAGAGAGTGCTGCGGCCCATTGCCTTCAAGTCAGTCAGCTCCTGACTCATGCGGTCTCCATGCGCTACAGAACACAATGCCCACTGGTCCTGCCCCGTTCCTTCAGTGGGTTGTAGATTTGACCCCTTGTCAGCTGGGGGGTTTTCAGTGGCTGATGTCTGAAAGGAGGTCACCAGGCCTTCCCTCCTAGTCTGACTGTAGGCTGAAACCATTGCTGAAATCTGTTCAGCATCATAGTAATATGCCAGCCTCCACTAGCAGATAGGTGGTAGCTGTAACAGGAGGCACACTGGCCAAGAATCAAACCCAAATTTCCTTCATGACTAGTGAGAATTGTGCCATGGAGCCACCATTTCCTCTCTTCTGGTTTCTAGTGTTTATGTATACAAGATCACAGTACCTTCTAACAAGCAGTAAATAAGACTGTACCACGAGTCACCTCTATTTAGTACTCCCCCCATTTTTCCACATGAATTATTCAGTGTATGACAGTTTCAATATGTCTGTCTTTTTAAAAATTGCTGGGTGAACTTAAAACAGCACAAGGAAGTGCCAGCATAGCAAAATGATACCCACCTGCTTATTTATCTTAAGAGAAGAAAAGTCTTGAATGCATTCACTCAGGTGAAAATATCATTAACAGAAAGAACTGACTAATGGTCACCAGGACCCATGGTTAATCCAGGCTTGGTCATCTGATTCCAATCCATCAGACCTAGCTATAAATCACTTATATATCTGGGTAATAAAAAGCAAATATAAATTTTCAAAAAGATTAACATTGCATGGGATATAAAGAGACTCCATAACAACTACAGGCATAAATATGTCTCAAGACAAACTCATTGTGTACATCTGGAATACATATTATCTCTTGCTGAAACACGTTTCCCACTAGACCCTACCCCAAGCCAGTAAAAGTCATTAATTCTACAGTAAACTGTGGATTCTACTACTCTGAAATGGGAGCTGTGTCTCTAGACCTAATTTGGGGCTGTTCATACCGAGGACTCACCAATACCCTTCTGTAGGGACCACAGTCCAGGTGAGAATCAGGAAATCTGGACGACAGGTAGGATATAGGAGCACTGAGACCTCAATATGCTTCTAGGGGAGCATGGCCCAATGGAATTCCATTTCTGCACCCCTGGCAGGAGGAAGTTGATCAGGAAAGTAATGGTTTCTAAGGCAGTATTTCTTAAACTTTCACATGCATGCACTTACCCAGGTTCCTGGAAATCAGGGTGGGAGGCAGATTCTGATTTTGTGGGTTCAGGGTGGGACCTGGGATTCTGCAGTTCTAGAGGCCCTGGTACTTTGGGGCTGTTAACCACAAAGACAGTAGTCTTAAACCCCCAGCCACTCCTTGGGAGAAATATGAGGGTGTCGACTCCTGTCAAGAGTGACAGTCTGGGAAACCCACAGGGGCAGTTGTACCCTGTCCTATAGGGTCACTATGAGTCTGCCAGTCCTGGGCCACCCTCATATCTTTCTGATGTTTGAACCCATCTTTGCAGCCCCCGTGGCCATGCGTCTTGCAAACGGCCTGGCTCTTTGTCACTGGCCCTCTCCTTTAATCTGACCAGAAGGGTTCGTCATCTGGCCCTCTCTCTGACAAGGTTCTGCCTTGGTTTACTAGTCCTCCACTACCTGACAGTGGTTCCATGATTAGCATAATGTTTTCAGTGGTGTATTTCATCATCCTCAGTGTGTCCTTACTCTAGAAACCCTGCTGCGGCTTTGCCCTTTACATGACAGAGCAGTGACCTGCACCCTGACCTTCCTTTCTGTACCTAGCCACAAATGGACAGATTTTAAACAGGTCACAGATTATCACCGACCCATGTACCACCCTTTGATCGGCATTGGAGTAGATAATAAATCACGAGTAGTCCTGCACAAGGAGATGGAGCCCTCGTGGCTGAGTGGTTACAAACAACAGCCGCTCCAGGCGCACCAAAGGCGCTTTTAATTCCAGTAAAGAGTTAACAACCTCAGAAACCCAGATGGGCAGTTCTTTCCACCTGCAGCTACCATCACTGCATGTGTTTGTTAAGATGGAGGAGGACATAGTGGATTGGGGTGTGACATATGCGCTAATGTTGGACTTGTAGACTTGGGCTGCACAGGTTTGGGATTTTTTCTCCATGTGCATTTACCCTTTATCTAAAGCTCTATTTTATACATTTCAGTTTCAGTGGATTTATTTCTCTAATGTACTCAGACTAACCCAAGTAATATAAGAAAAGGCAGGACACAAGTAAGCACCCGTTTCCGTTTGGGAAAGACACTAAACAGTGAAAAGCTATTTTCCTCCATGCCATCTCTGGGTGGCACAAACAGTAAAGTGCTCAATTCATAACTTAAATGATCATCTGAACCCACATCGTGGTACCTCAGAAGGCAGACCTGGTGGTCTGCTTTTGTAACCTCACACAGCCTAGCAGGCCCTATATCACTCGGTTCAGTTTGGCTCTGCACACCTGGTAGTTCCATGACTTGGAATCTACCCCACAGTAACTGTTTGGATGAAAGGTACTCAGTTCTCAGTTATGTCCGATCCCATCCCGACGATTTTGTCAAGAGGCAGTACTGACCGAAGTCAAATACCTCATGATTCTAGCTTTTTTTTTCTTATATTTTTTTCCACAGGTAGTTAAAAGACTTTATTTAAAAGGCTTTGAAGTCAAAAGTAACACCATTGATAGAATTTTCTTTCATCCTTTAAGTCGGCTCTGCAAATATATAATCAGTGATTTAGCTGTAAGATCAAAGATCCGTTAATTTATTTAAAATAATATATATTTTAGTTCTTAAAATTTATTCCATACAGTACATATTTCCCTATAAATTCCCTACCTATACAAAAGAGGTAAATATAAAAACAAACACAAAATATAAAAACCCCAACAAAACAGTAACTGAGCATCTTTTTAAAAAATTTTAAAAAACTAACAAGAGAAACCAATATTGAGTGTCTTAGTTAATATTAAAAAAAATGAAAAATCTCTGGATGGGGGACTCCCACCCCCTGGTTTTACATATCTCACCGTCATCAGTCTGTGGGTCTTGAATACATTGGATATAAACTTACAGCTACAATGGCATTTGAGGTGTGTGGTATAGCATGAGTGCATGCTACTTATGGTAAACTATCTAAAAAAAGAAAGAGAAGCAGATGGTCATAATGCAGCTCATCATAACTATAATACAGAACAACTCAGATATTGTGTTTTCTGGGTCTTTGAACTGATATGAGCCAATTGAGATGTGGGCTGATGAACTGAATGTGAAATTGACCTGTTTTTTAAAAGCTTGAATGATCTGGAGGTTAAATGGAATGGGGGAAAGTATGGTTTAAATCCTTGGAATAGTGATTTGGGGACCTTTCAGGAACCTGTTTCATGACGCCAATTTACTTCCAACACTGTGGATAGTGACATACATTCAATGAAGCAAGTGCTTGACTGCCAACTTTGAGCCGGCTCTATTATTGCCTACTCAGCCTATCCAGACATTTCCTTGCAAACTGGCATTATTTTTTTCAGACAAATAAGTTTCTAATGGCTTATTTTTTCAATTTCCATAAACCACATTATTTAATAACAAAATTTTTTTTAATCTCCACAAATGAAAAGGTGGTTATAAAGTATAAACACCAGGGTTATTGGGTAAAAGGGACTGCAGGACACAGGGTACTAGGAACTTCAGAATCCTAGGGATTTGGGTGGAAAAATTGATTGAGGCACACTAAGACACCGCTTGATGTGGAATAGCCCTCATGTGAACCTACGACATGTGATATCTAGACAGTGAGCCCTCCTACTCAGTCACAATCACCAACTCCTCAGAACTGTTTTGGAGTCAGGGGAGACTGCATATAATGTCCCCAGAAAGGATCAGTGTCTAGGCTGGAGTCTGAACGCATCAAAATATTAAAGATGCTTGCTTCTGTTTGCATCACTTTTATCCCTATCATTCTTCTGCATGCAAAACCCAGTCCCAGGCAGATGGCAACTACAGTAACCAGACTGTTCTGTCTGACTTCTACGTTAGGACACATAGACCATCTGAATAAACCCTTTGATTCTGTGTCCCTCTCCTTCCCCTAGGCAAAAGTGCAGCCAGCACCAGACCTTAAACCTGCAGACAAAAGGTTTGTCAAAAGTCTAGAAAGAGCAGTCAATACCCTGAAAACCTAGCCTGCAGAAGAGAAGACACAGAATCATAAGCTACAACTGAAGAGAAAAAAAAAAGCTCCAGGTGGGTGTCATTCAGACAACTGATTGCAATGAAAACACTTGAGCTTCTCACAGTGTAAAATTGCTTTTACTTCCATACTATTGTAATTCAAACAGTTTCCCATATCTCACCTCCAAATGTAACTCCAGCAGATTCAAGTATATTAAAGAAGAGGCAATTATTCTGGTGTTTCCCCTGCACCGATTATGGAGCATCAAACAGTTTTACTATTCTCAGCTCATGCCTTAGATTTTCAACTATTTGAATGGGAAGGAAATCTTAACATGCCGCGTTTCATAGGCTGACTTCAGTGTTGCCTCACGCAGATTACGTTTTTCATTTCTAGAGTGCCTCCACATGAGTTTTTTTTTGGGGGGGGTGGGTTAAGGAGCATTATCATTTTCCATCATCAGTTGTTGATGGGAAATTTTACATCCTGCAGGTTCCCGTATACAATAATTACATTAAACAGTGGAGCTTTCTGTATCTTCCTGTTTTTCACAACAGGTTATGCTCACTCATATTCTTAGCTTATCACGCCAAATGTCCAAGTTGCACAGGTGGTGTTAATTGAAGGGCGGAATGATTCATGCATTGGTCACTTTAGCATTGCAAGTTCTTGAGCATCTTGATTTTGAAATTCAGTAAAGTGAGATGATGCCTTAGCCAGTTAAATGCTACTCCTTCCAAACCTCACGTACACTCAGACATATCTGAGCAGAAGCCACATTATCTACGCGAAACAGCTTTGGGTGCTCCCCAGCTATATGCAGATGCCCACCAAATATGAGATTATTTTGCTTTCTCTGACTTTGCTCTTAATAGCAGTCAGCCTCATTTCCATCTCCTTTGTAGATGGTTGTGAATTCTGGGGGGCCTATGGCATAATGGTGGGCTTATGAGATTAAAAAGATCTTTTAGGGAAGTTTTCTTGATGTGCATTTAATATTTAATTACAACTCTCTTTTATACACGTGTGTCTGTGGATTTCAACATTTCAGTGCACAGATTAGCACATTCCCATAGCGGAGTGAACCTCCCTTCCGTCATGTCTATAGATATTTCTCCTTCCTATGGGCAGCTGGACAGTAATTTATCTGGGGAACGTCTGGTAAACCAGGACAATGGTGCCTCCCCAGCTTTCTGTGATGAAGGGCCAGGCCATTGGTTACCTTTATAAAAGTCTCCTGACACGTCCTAGTGATGTCTGTTTCTGGGACCATAGTGGCTTCCTCTTCCTCGGTTGGTCTTGTTGGTAGGTGCTGTCCAGTTGGTCTGCTTCAAAGCAACCCCAATGTACAGGACAAGGAAAGGCTTGCCAGTCCTGGACCACCCTCATTTCTTTCTGATGTTTGAACCCATCGTTGCAGCTCCCATGGCCATGCATCCTGCAAACGGCCTGGCTCTTTGTCACTGATCCTCCCCTTTAATCTGACCAAAAGTGTTCGTCATCTGGTCCTCTCTCTGACAAGGTTCTGCCTAGTTTTACTAGTCCTCCACTACCTGACAGTGTATCAATTATTAGCATAAGGTTTTCAGTGGTGTATTTCATCATCCTCAGTGTGTCCTTATTGGGGGCTCTTACAACTCTTTTTACAATCCATACACCAATTGTATCTGACATAGTCATACGTATATTGCCATCATTCTTTTCTAGACATTTACTTTCTATTGAGCCCTTGGGATCAGCTCCCCCTTTTTTCCTCCTCCCCCACTCGTGGTTCCTTGATAGATTATAGATTGTTATTATTTTCATATCTCACATCGACCATTGTCTCCTTTATCCTCACCTTTCTGTTGCTCCTCTCCCTGCGAGGGGTGTGCAGTTATATGTCATTCATTGCTATCGGTTCTCCTTCCTCCCATCCTCTACCCCTCTTCCCCCTACCCTTTTGGTATCTCTATTCCCATTCCTGTTCCTGGGTTCCATGTGTTGTGAGTTTTATCTCTTGCTAATACCTATGCACTCTAGTCCAGAGTGGGAAGCGGCACTGGGGTGATGATAGTGGGGGGTGTCGAGGCCTCAAGGGGTCAGAGGCAGATTGTGTGATTCATTGGTGCGATCCATGTCTCCTCAGGGGGGCCTCCACCCAGTGGGACACAGCATCTGGGAGGCTTGTGGCTTTCTCCTGAGACAGCATGGTGGCCAAGGGCCCGGGCATTGAGGGTGGGACTCTGGGCCTGGGGTGGCAGCACTTGCCGAAGCCACCCCCTCCCCCAGGCACCCACCTGGATATGGACGAGCACGTGAGACAGTTGGCTGTGATCTTTGAGGGTGGCCTCAGCGTCTCAGAGCAGGTGGGGTCTGGCCTGAGTCAGCTCCCACAGCTCCAACCAGGAAGCCCTGCCCCCAGCCGGGGGTCAGCAGTTATCCCAGCATTCTCATTCCTCCCCCTCAGCTTCTGTCTGGTCAGCCCTTCAGCTTCCTGGCTGGGTTTAGAACTTGTCCTAAGCTCCCAGAGGGCCACCGTCCTGAGATCTTGCTCAGCGCTTCAGGCCTTTCTGCAAACTCTCCTCCCAGGAGCCCA
This sequence comes from Tenrec ecaudatus, assembly GCF_050624435.1. Taxonomy (NCBI): domain Eukaryota; kingdom Metazoa; phylum Chordata; class Mammalia; order Afrosoricida; family Tenrecidae; genus Tenrec; species Tenrec ecaudatus. Next base: position 134,096 of record NW_027459379.1, on the reverse strand, counting down.
TTATCACTAGCAGTTTACCCCTTGCTCTAACGATGCTCCAGGAGGCCTGCTTGGGAAGTGTTGGGCTGTTGCCTGGTTCAGTCCCACTAACTGCTCCTCAGGAGAAAGAAGAGGTTCCCTGCTCTTGGAAAGATTTACTGGCTTGCAAACCCTCTGGAGGATCCCCATGAGTCAGCAGGTGGGGTCATTCTAAAGCCCGGCACTCCGCAGGTAGCCACGTTGTGTGCCACCCAGGCATGCTGTGTGTTTGGAGGAGACTGCACACCCTTCAAAGGTAGAAGCTGCACCCCTCCATGGTTCTTGCATGCAGCAAATGCAGGGCCCCTGAGACTCCGGGCCAGCCTCTGGGCTAGGATCATGGGCAAATCGTTATCTCGCCTAAGCTCCATCTGGGCTGGAAACGCAGTAGCTTGTACTGTGACCTGGGTCAGCCTGGGGCTGTGCAGGGCATCCTCAGCCCAGCTCAACTCTTCCCAGAACGCCCTTGCAGTTGTAGGGAGCCCCTGGCTTGGGAAAGTGACCCTGCTAAGTGGGCTTTGTGACCAGGATCCCTGATCCACCGACCCAGGTTTGCCTCCTCCACAGGCTGCAGACAGCAGGGGCTGCCCTGGGTTTCCTGAACCCGGGTCCTCTCCAGAGACAGTGTGGGCAGGACCTGGAGGGTGTGGAAGTGAGTCGTGCTGGGAAAGTGGATGGAGGAACGGAGGGTAGGTTAGATGCTGGGTGGGCTGAGGGGGCAGGAGATGCCCTGCAGAGTTCTAGAACCAGGGCTGAGGGATGTGGGAGCTGTTGGGGCCAGCTGGCCCTTTCGTGAGTTTTAGGAGCTGCCTGAATTCCATCCACATTGACCCTCTCCAGCCCCACCTTTGGCAGATGCTGGAAGAGAAGTTCAAGGTCTTCCGGGAGAAAGGGCAGAGTGTGGGGCTGCCAGGGTGCAGGCCCTGAGGGAGCTGGCAGGTGCCCTGGAACTCGCCTACCCAGCTCCATGGCCCAGAGTCAAGTCCACAGGAGCGGCGTTGAGGCCACATGGGTGAGGCTGGACAAGGCAATGAAAGCCCGCACAGAGGTGGGTGCCCAGAGGGACAGGCCAGTGACAGCCAAGGGGTTCGGGACACAGGGGCCTACCCCAGATGTGTGTGCATGTGTGTGCGTGTGTGTGTGCTCATGTGTAGGGGTGGGCATGTGGTTGTGTGCATGCATACTTCTGTGTGTATTCTCGTGTGCACATGTTTGTATGAAGGGGCATGGCTGACTCCAGCTCCCAGCATCAATCAGCCTTCCCCATCCAACCACGCTCCTTCCTGCCCCCAGTTTGGAGTCGTTCAGCGCAGGTCACTCCTTGTGGCAGGACCACGAAGTGGGCTCTCCCAATGCTCCCTGAGCACGGGCCGCAGTTTCGTTGGGGGCACAGGCCCTGCTGGTCTTCTTGCTGACCGCCACTCTTAGAGCTCCCTGCCTCCCCTCCCCACACCCTCCTTGCTCGGGATCTGGTGTCTCAGTGCACTGAGCACCTGACAGGTCCTGCAACCGAAATCCTGGGGCTGGGTGGCCCCGGGGCCAGCCCTCTCCTCACTGACTTTTGGAGGTGCTACAGGCAGACCCCCTGATAGGCAGCCCACTCGCTCCCTGAGCCGCCATCCTCATGTGCTCAGGGCTCCCCATCTTTTTGCCTTCCACCCAACATGCGTGTCAAGACCCTTTCCTCCCTCGGGCCCTGCCTGTGGCCCCCGGGCCTCATCAGGAACCTGTTGTGATCAGAGGAAACCATCCATCTTCTAACTACCGAAGGGCCAGAAGGCGCGAATGTACAGCGATGATAATAGGTAAAGGTCACGGTAAAGTCACAGAGGACAGGAAAGACAGGGGCGAGAGAATACAATACAGAGTCAGACATGTTTTATTAGGCATGCTCACTTCAGCTCCTTTGATGGACCACGTGGAACTGGGAGAAGTGGAACCTTTGCTATCTTGGGACGTGTATAGGGAGCCTGGAGACACACCTCTTCAGTAGTGACATGGTCACAAGGTGGGCGGTATCTATCGTAAGGCCCCTGTACTTGAGCTCACCAAGGTGAGGAAAGCTAATACCTGCATTGGGGGAAGCTACAAGGGGGGCTGGGTGTCACGGTGGGAAGAGAGGGCAAAAGGATCATATCTGCTTCTACACAGAGATACAATCAGCCATGTGCTCACATTATGGCAGCCTAGCTGTTAACGGAGAATCCATGGGAATGATTTTTAAAGCAGGATAATGTACTTGGACTTTACCTCTAACTTACCAAAGTAGAGGCTTTCCTACCGTGGAATACCAGCTTTCCAGATTCTCCCTGTTATAAGTTAGGGAATAGAGTCTTCGTCCTATTTCCCTCCGTGTTAAAGCCCCACAAATCCCCAAGCCACAGTCTTTGCTCAAAAGGAGGTGGCCCTGTTCTCAGGGAGAAAGTTGCTGGCCCTCCTTCCCGCTGTGCCCTCGACTTCCACAAGGCAGCGCTCGAGCTGTGGGGCCACATGCAGAAGGTGGTCCTGGTGGAGGGTGCTGTCCTTGGCCATGACCTGGTGTCTGTGGAGGTCCTGCAGCGCCAGCACCGCCTCCTGCAGGGGAGGGCCCCAGTCCCTCCCCCCCGCAAGAACCCCTCTTCTGTAGGCAATGGATGGATGAGGAATCCTCACCCCCAGCTGACCCCAGGCAGGACTGCAGCCCGCCCCTTCCCCCTCTGGGATGGGGGGTGACGGGCCTGGGCTTGACCTAGGCTGGGGTACAGCCAGGATGGCCTGCAGAGTCCTGGGTGGAGGAGCATTCAGCCTGCTCTCTGCCAGCTGCAGAGGGAGCTGGTGGCTGTGGACGAGGTGGTGGTTCAGATGCGGATGGAGGCCATCCAGGTACACCCTGCGGTCAAGGAGGGCCTGGCCGGGCAGCTGGCTGAGGTGCTGGAGGCCTGGGCCACCTGAACATGAAGGCCTGGGAGAAGGGCCAGCAGCTGGAGTGGGTAGCCCATGGCCACGCCTTCCTCAGGCACTGCCAGGAACTGCTGTATGTGCCACCCCACCTGGATGGGGGCTCGCTCTGTTCCATGCGGGTGGGGGCACCCAGCTCTTCCCTGCTTCCTCCCTGTTCTGCCCTCTGGCCCTGAGACCTGTTCCCATGCCCTGTCCCCCACCCAGTACTCGGGCTCAAGAGAAGCAGGCGCTAGTCTATATCCTCAGAAGGGCCAGCTGGGGCCAAGGAGACACTGGGGCAGGAGCTCTGCCTGAGAGCCCAGGCAGTGCGGCCGGCGGGGTAGCAGCTGCTGGAGACCAGCCACGTCATGGCCCCAGAGATGTGCGCGCTGAGGGCTAGGGCCAGGGTGGTGTGTGGCCAGAGCTCCCTTTCCTGCTGCTCCCTGCTCCACAGTAACCCAGCCCTGCCCCACCCAGGCGACACCCTGCGCCCCTCCCAACAGCCCTCTGCCCCCCAGGTCACAGTGTCTCCGGGAGCTGGACAGGCAGCTGCAGGAGCTCCGGACGGCCTGGGCCCTTCACCAGGAGCACTGCCAGGTGAGCCAGGACTAGGAGGAGCTGCGTGGAATGCTGGGTCAGGCCGAGGTCTGGCTGGCCTCCTGAGAGGACCTCCTGCTAGACCCTGACTGTGGAGTGAGCAGGGATCCGCCCCTTAGAGGGCCACATGCCTGGCACCAGGACTTGGAAAGGCAGCTGGCGGCCCATGAGGAGAGGCTCACCCAGCTCCAAATGTAGGTGAGGGTGTGGAGGGCGGGACTGAGGAGGGGTCGAGGGGCCTCACCTGTGGTGGGGTCTCCAGAGCATTGATCTACCCTGAGGGGCACCCCTTCGGGGAAACAGCCACAGGGTCCTGTCCTCCATGGGCAGTCTGGCTCTGTGGGGTCCATCACAGCTTCTTCTGCCCAACTGCTCCCTCCCCTCCTCTTCCTGGTTTCGCCCTCTGAGAGCTGCCCCCAGAGCAAGCCCTGTGGGACACAGAGGGTCACTATGGGTGGAAACCAATCAATAATCTCATGGGTGCAGAGCACACTCTGAGGAACACAGGGGAGGTGACACTAGCTACAGAGAATCTGAGTGGAGCAAGGGTTTGTAATCCTTGTGTAGGCTGGGGGTGGGGCTGATAGGGGGGGATTGATACCACAGGATCCTGTGGGACTGAAAGTGAGGACCTGAGGGTGGACGGGCAGAGGGAGTGCCCCATCCTCTGAGGCAGGATGGTGGTCAGCTAGGGTGAGTACGGAGGAAGATGAGCAGGGGCTGCTGCAGTCACGCAAGTGTCACGTAAGAATCTCACTTTAGTATAAAATGTTTGTCTCCATTGCAAAGCCACCTCTAGCAACTAGGATCCCCTCTCTCCCCATCTGGAGTTGACGAGTGAAGAAAATAAAAAACTGAAGTAAAGCAGTCCACAGGACTAACGGACCACCAACACCACAGCCCTCCATCCTTGTCCTGGAGACCAGGAGAGTTAGATGGTGCCCAGCCACCGCCTCAAACTGCTCTGGTTGAGCTCAAACTGGCAACTTGTGCACAGCTTGAAAGCCAATGGAAGGTGACTTCATGAAGAGAGGGCATTACAAGTTTGACAGGGACTGCTGGAACCCCGAGACCAGGGCCCGTCAAATTCAAAACAGAGCCCAGCTCCGGGAATCACCCCTGCCCAAGCAACAGTCGAGCTGATAAAGTGAACGCATGGCACCTGTGAGGCAAGTGCTTCCCAGAGCAAAGGGGAGCATTTGCCCTCAAAGTTCAGGAGGGAGGGAGGGGCCAGGGAGAAGGCAAGAAGAGTGCTGTGTTATATTATGAAGGCTGCAAACAAAATGTGTATAAATTGTTAAACTGCTCTGCATGTTTCCACTTAAAACAAAACCCTCTATATTAAAATTCATATATATATGTGCATTATATGTGTGTATATATATATATTAGTCAAACCCAAGGTCAGAAAAAGGCATGCCTTGGGCTGCTGCTCATGGCAAGGTCAGTGGTCTGAAACCCATCACAAAGACGCGGCTCGGCTGTCTGCTCCCGTAGTGACAGCCTCAGCGACACAGGGGCCGTCGTGTGCTGTCCTACAGGGCCTCGATGATAGAAATCGACTCGATGGCAATGATTTGAGTGCTTTGAAGGTCAGAAACTGTAGACAGTGATCTATAAACGTCCTTCTCTCCTGTTAGGTGTCTGTAACACAATCAAAGGAAAACAATCGGTCTGCTCTCCAGATCTTCAATGGGACCATTTCCAGGGAGCCTCGTCATACCCTGCCAGACTGTGCCTTCTCAGATCCGCTGGCACTGATAGGAAGGTTGTGGGTCCTGCAGGGGTGGGGGACTCTCCAGTCTGCTCCCCAGCAATAGAGGCACTAGGCCAAGACTGGAAGAGCCCCGGCAGGGGAGAGTGGGGAGGTTGAGGCAGTCACTGTGCCCTGCTTCTGACACTCTTCATATGGCTGCTATGGTCACCCTTGACCTCAGGGAAGGCCAAGGGTCACCAGGGCAGAAAACACTTCCTTTTTTATGGTGAGGGCCATATCGGGTCTCAACTTCACTGCTAATTAGCTGTGGTCTCTAGCAAGTAACCCAGGCTCTCGGTGCACCCAGTTTCCCCAGTGCTATCTGGAGTCCCAAGAAGGGCCAGGTACAGCCAGGCTGCTTGCAGCTGGGCCAGAACCAGCAGGTGCCCTCACCGTGCCCTGAAGCCAGAAGCCCAGAACTCAAAGGCTGAGCTTTGCTGAAGGTCGTCTGACATGGCCTCTCAGCTTAAGTAAGGGGTCCCAAGCTACAGGCTGCACAAGTTGCTCCCTGGAACACGTGGCCCGGGCCCCCAATGTGGGCACACAGAAAGCAAGTTCACCTCTCAGGGGTTTGGCAGAGCCACAGCACAGCAAGGGTCTCCCTGGAAGCCCTTCCAGCCCATGCCCAGCACCTCCCCCAAACTCACCCCTGCTCCAGGCAGCTGGTACTCACTGTAGGTCCTGTCACCACTGCTGGGCCCTGGGGGCAGTGCTGGGCCACCACTCCAGCAGGCTCTCCGCTAGTGGGGCAGGCTGCCCCCTGGTGGCCACCCATCTTCACTTGGTGCTGAAACATTGCAAACTTGGTTAAGAGGAGCTGAGAAGAGAGGAGAAGGGTCCCAGGGGGCCCTGGCTGGTGTGGTTGTGAGACACCTCAGTGAGTGACTGGGCAGGGCAAGACTGGACAGCCACAGAACTTGCCCCTCTACGCAGAGAGGGGAATAGGAAGCCACAGCTGTCCTCAGTCCAGACTGATGTTCCCCATCAGCCCCTTGTGCATGCAGCCCCCCCTCCACCACCCGTCTTCCTTCGGCTCCAGGGCACCTTCCTTGCCCCTAGCCCCTTCCTCACTAGGGTGTGCTCATAGTCCTCTCTCCTCTGGCCACCAGCTGCTGGCTGCTCAGCCAGCTCTGCAAGCCCTCGGCTTCCCTCAGGAAGCCCTGCAGTGCCAGCATCCTCTTCAGATCCTGGCCCCTGTGGTGACAGCTGAGTCCCCCAACAGTTAGTGTGCATGTGTCCACACTCTGCAGGACAAGGGACCCAATCAAAGGGGCTGCCTGAAGGACAAGGTTCTTCATGGTCTTTGCCCAGGCTGCTCCTCTGGATTCAAGAAGCAAACCCAGGGCAGGGGGAGTTGGGGCTGGCGAGGGTGTGGCTGTGGGGAAGGGCAGGTGACTGGATCCAGGGAGCCGAGCCCCTGCCCTGCAGGCTCTCCTCAAAGGTTTGTGGGAAGAGGAAACAGTGAAGGACTCATCTTTTCCTGACACATGTCTACAGGCCTCTGTCACGGTTCTCTTCAAGGCAGGGGTAGCATCTAGGGGAATAAGCAACCCCAGCCAGTTTTCCGGTACCCCTGGATACAGTGACCCTCACTGTTGGGCTGCCAACTCCCACAGTGTCTTCAGCTGCTTCCAGAGCCTCCCCTGCATCACACCCAGCTGCTCTGAGACCTCAGTTACAAGGATCTACATATAACTTCCTCCCTGGAGGATGGACAACAGAAAAGTGGGTGAAGGGAGACAAAAAATGTAAGATCTGACAAATTATCAAGGGTTCATGAGTGAGGGGGGAACAGGGAGGGTGGAGAAAAATGAGGACATGATGCCAAGGCCTTAAGTGGAGAGCAAATGTTTTGAGAATGATGAGGGCAATGAATGTACGGATGTGCTTTACACAACTGATGTATGTATGGATTGTGATAAGAGTTGTATGTGCCCCTAATAAAATGATTTTAAAAAATTAAATCATTTAAATTTCTTAGGACAATGCCATTTGTATTTCAAAGCAACATTCACGAAAACTATTTTTCACCTTCACTATCTTCTATTTAGTTTTAAACAGTGCAAAAACAATTCTTATGCCTTTTTATGAGATGTAATGCAAGTAGACATAAATTTATGCATAATTAAAATGTGAATGAACAAAATATTTTGTTAAAAAATTTGAACTTTTGTGAAAATCATCGAAAGCATATAGCATTTTATTGAAGGGTTGGGAATGTTTTCCTCTATTTTATTCTAGTATTTGGTCTGAGGTTCTTACGGCATATTCTGATTGTTGTCGTGTAAGAGAATGTACATTCCATATAAGAGAAAACTTTCCTTATAATATTTTCCTATCCATTGCTTCCTGCTGAATCTCTCATTTGTTCTTTTATCATTTTTTCCTATAAAACGCCCAGGCTGCTTAATTTTATTCTTATTAATCATTTATATAAGTTAGGAAAATATTTATTATATATACATTTTTATTAAAAATCTTTTATTGGAGACTCTTACAACTTTTGTTGCAATCATATTGATTGCATCAGGCATTTTGTACATATGTTGCCTTCATTCATTTATAGACATTTCTTTTTCTTTTTTAAAATCATTTTATTGGGGCTCATACAACTCATCACAATCCATACATACACCAATTGTGTAAAGCACACTTATACATTCGTTGCCTTCATCACTCTCAAAATTTGCTTTCCGCTTGGGTTCCTGGAATCAGCTCATTTCCCCTTTCCCCTATCCCCTTCTCACCCTGCTCCTCTTCCCTCATGAACCCTTAATAATTTATACATTATTATTTTCTCTTATCTTTCACTGCACGGCGTCTCCCATCACCCAATTTTCTGTTGCCCATCTCCCAGGGGGGAAGTTATATGTAGATCCTTGTGATCGGTTTCCCATTTCTATACCCACTTCCCTCCCAGTATCGCCACTCTCACCGCTGGTCCTGGGGGGTTCATCTGTCCTGGATTCCCTGTGTTTCCAGTTCCCGTCTGTACCGCTGTGTATCTTCTGGTCTAACCAGGTTTGCAAGGTAGAATTGGGATCATGAGAGGTGGGGGGAGGAAGCGTTTAATAACTAGAGGAAGGTTGTGAGTTTCATTATTGCTATACTGAACCCTGAGTGACTCATCTCCTTCCCACTACCCCTCCGCAAGGGATGTCCAGTTGTCTACAGGTGGGCATTGGTCCCCCGTCATGTACTCCCCTCATTCACGATGATATAATCCCACCTCCCGCCTTTGTTGCTTGAAAACTGGTCCCCTCAGCCCTTCATGATCACACATGTTGGTGTGATGCTTCCATGTGGGCTTTGTTGCTTCTGGGCCAGCTTGTTTACTTTCAAGCCTCTAAGACCCGGGACGCTATATCGCTTGATAGCCGGCCACCATCAGCCTTCTTCACCACACATACTTATGCACACATTCATCTTCAGCGTTTATGTGGGGAAGGTGATCACACAATGATGGTTTTTGTTCTTTGGTGTCTGCTACCTGATCCCTTCAACACCTCGTGCTCACTTAGGCTTGTGTGCTTCTTCTCTGTGGGCTTTGTTGCTTCTGAGCTAGATTTCAGCCTGTTTGCCTTCAAGCCTTTAAGACCCCCAGAGTTTCATTATATTGTGCAGAGAGTGGCTATGAGCCAAACCCACTAGACTGCACCCAACAACAGTAACAACAGGACTTGTGCTTCTAACAATATGCTGAAGAAGACCTTAAGAGAATTTCCCCTTCGTTTAGAGCAGCGGCTCTCGACCTGTGGGTCATGTCTACTTAGGGGGTCAAACAGCCCTTTCATGGGGTGGCCTGAATTATAGCAGTAGCAAAATTACAGCTATGATGTAGCAACAAAAATAATTGTATGGTTGGTTGGTCACGACTACATGAGGAACTGGATGAAAGGGTCGTGAGTAAGAATGTTGAAAACCACTGTCCAAGAGGAAGACTCAATTCTTGATACAGTTGAAGGGCAACAAAATAGACTCAGCCCCAATATAGAAGGGATAGCACAGTGGCTGCAACAATAAACACAAGCCAAAGAAACACTGCAAGGATGGCACAAGATGGGGCAGTGTTTCATTATATTGACATAGAGTTGTTATGAGTCAAAACACACAAGAAAAAAAAAACAGGACTTGTTTTTTCTAACAATGTACCTAAGTAGACCTTAAGAGAATCTCCTAATAGTTTAGCGCAGCGGGCCTCAAACTGAAGGTCGTGACCCCTTTTGGGGGATGAATGACCCTTTCACGGCAGTGGACCGTTCATTAAAGTGGAAAAATTAGAGTTATGATGTAGCAATGAAAATAATTTCATGATTTGGCAGTCACCACTACATGAGGAATGGTATGAAAGAGTCGTGGCATTAGGAAGGTTGAGAACCACTTCTCTAGGGCAAGACACAAATCTGGTACGGAAGGGAAGGAAGAGAGCGGCAGTCTCCAACAAGTTGGATTAGCACAGTGGCTACAACACTGAGGCCAAGCACACAAGCACGGTGAGGGTGGCACAGGTCAGGGCAGCTAAGAGTCAAAACCCACTCGACAGAACTTAATGACAATAACTACAGGACGTGTACTTCTAACAATATGCTGAACTAGATCTTAAGAGAAACTCCTCTAAATTTAGAGCAGTGGTTCTTAACTTGTGGGTCGCGACCCCCTCTCACAGGTGTTGCCCAATTCATAACAGTAGTGAAATCACAGTAATGGAGTAACAATGAAAAAAAAATTACTGTTGGAGGATCACCACAACATTAAGAATTGTATAAAGGAGCCATGCCATTAAGAAGGTTCAGAAACACTGCCCAAGAGGAATACACAAAACGTGGTACTGCAGAAGGGCAGCAAGTGAGAGGCAGACCCTACAAGATGGAATAGCTCAGTGGCTGCAACAATGAGTGCCATCAACGAACCACTGTGAGGACGGCACAGGACGGGGCAGCGTTTCATTATCTTGTGCTTAGAGTTGCTGAGAGTCAAAACCCACTCAACGGCAACTAACAGCAACACAAAAAGTACTTGAGCTTCTAACAATATGCTGACGTAGATCTTAAGAGAAACTCCTCTTAGTTTAGTGCAGGGTTCTCAGCCTATGAATCACGAACCCTTTTGGGGAGTGAGTGGGTTGAATGACCCTTTCACAAGGGTTGCCTGATTCATAAGATTAGCAAAATTACAGTTATGAAATATCAGCGAAAATTTTGTAAGACTGGGGGTCCACCACTATTTTGGGAACTGCATGAAAGGGTCGTAGATTTAGGAAGATTGAGAACCACTGTCCGAGAGGAAGACACAAAAGTTGGTAGAGTAGAAGGGCAGCAAAGGAGAGGCAGCCCCTCCAAGTTGGAATAGCTCAGTGGCTGCAACAACCAGTGCAAACAAAGAACCACTGTGAGGAATGCACAGGATGGGGGAGCATTTCGTTATATTTTGCATAGAGTTGCTATGAGCCAAAACCCACTTGAAGGCACGTAAATAAAATAACAACAGGACTTTTGCTTCTAACAATGTGCTGAAATATATCTTATGAGACATTCTTCATAGTTTGGAGCAGAGATTCTCAACCTGTGGGTCATGACTCCATTAGGGTGATGAACTACCCTTGCACAGGGGTGTCCCACTTCATAGCAGTAGCTACATTACAGTTATGAAGTAGCAATGACGATAAATTTATGACTGGGATTGTACCCACTACATGAGCAGTGGTATAAAAGGCCTGTGGCATTATAAGAAGGTTGAGAGCCACTGTCCTTGAGCAAGACAGAAATTTTGGCAGAGCAGAAAGGCAGCAAATGAGAGGCAGACCCCCAGATGATAGATTAGCGCAGTGGCTGCAACCATGAGTGCAGACAAGAAACCACTGTGAGGATGGCACAGGACGGGGCAGCGTTTCATTATCTTGTGCGTAGAGTTGCTGAGAATCGAAACCCACTGGGCAACACCTAACAACAATCACTGTAGGACTCATGCTTTTCACAATATGGTGCTGTAGATCCTAAGAGAAACTCCTCTTAGTTTAGAGCAGTGGTTCTCAACTTGTGGGTCACGAGCCCTTTGGGGGGGTCAAATGACCCTTTCACAGTGGAGGCCTGATTCATAACTGTAGCAAAATTAAAGTTACAAAGTAGCAATGAAAATAATTTTATGATTGGGGGGTTCATCACTACATGAGGAAATGAATGAAAGGGCAGTAGAGGGGCAGCAAAAGAGAGGCAGCCCCCCAAAAGTTGGATTAGCCCATGGTTGCAACAATGACAACAAGCAAAATAACCACTGTGAGGGTGGCACGACACGGGGTCACGTTTCATTATATTGTGTATAGAGTTGCTATGAGCCAGCACACACTCAAAGGCACCAAACAATAACAACAGGACTGTGCGTCTATGAATATGCGGAAGTAGACCTTAAGAGAAACTCCCCTTAGTTTAGACCAGTGGTTCTCAAACTGTGTCACAGTGCCTTTAGAAGACTAATGAACCTTTCACATGGGTGGCCTGATCCATAACAGAAGCGAAATTACAGTTATGATGTAGCAATGAAAATATTTTATGGTTGGGGAGTCACCACTACATGAGGACTGGTATGAAATAGTAGTGGCATTCAGAAAGTTGAGAACCACTATTCTTGAGGAAGACACAAATCTTGGTACGGAAGGGCAGGAAAAGAGAGTTAGTCCCTAACAAGATGGATTACCCCAGTGGCTGCAACAATGAGAACAAACAGAAGAACCACCGTGAGGATGCACAGGGCAGGACAACGTTTCATTACATTGTGCATAGGGTTGTTATGAGCCAAAACCCACTCGAAGGCAGCCAAAAACAAGAACAGGATTTGTGCTTCTAACAATATGCTGAAACATACCTTAAAAAGAAACTCCTCTTAGTGTAGAATAGCAGTTCTCAAACTGTGGGTCGTGATGCCTTTTGGGGGGTGGGGGGGAGAATGACTATATCACATGGTGGCCTGATTCATAACAGTAGCATAATTTTAGTCATAAAGTAACAAGGAAAGTAATTTTATGATTGGGGAGGGGGCGTCACCAATACATGAGGAATGGTGTGAAAGAGTCGTGCATTAGGAAGTTTGAGAACCACTGCCCTAGAGGAAGACACAAATCTGGGTACAGTTGAAGGTCAGCAAATGAGAGGCAGTCCCCCAAAAGATGGATTAGCACAGAGACTGCAACAATGAGTGAAAACAAAAGAAAAGTGTGAGGGTGTTAGAGGATGGAACAGTGTTTCATGATACTGTGCATAGAGTTGTTATGAGCCAACTATGAGCCAAACCCACTCGACAGCCCCCGAACAACAATAAGAACAGGACTCTTGCGTGTAATAATATACAGAGCTATACCACAGGAGAAACTCCTCTTAATTTAGAACGGCAGTTCTCAACCTGTGATTTGTGACCACTTTGGTTGGTTGAACAACCCTTTCACAGGGTGACTAGATTCATAAGACTTGCAAAAATACAGTTATGGAATAACAGTTGAAAAAAAAACTTTATGCTTTGGGGACCACCACTACACATTGGGAAGTGTATGGAAAGGTCGTAGAAATAGGAAGGGTGAGAAACACTGTCCTAGAGGAAGACGCAAGTACAGTAGAAGGGCAGCAGAAGAGAGGAAGTCCCTACAAGACAGATTTGCACGGTGGTTGCAACAATGAGTGCAAGCAAAGAACCACCGTGAGGATGATGCAAGACTGGGCAGGCCTTTATTATATTGTGCACAGGGTTGCTATCAGCCCAAACCCTCTCCACGGCCCGAACAACAATAACAGGAGGAATCATACATCTAACAGTATGCTCAACTAAACCTTGAGAGAAACTGCTCTTAGTTTAGAGCAGCCGTTCTCAACTTGTGAGTTGAGTGGTATATCCTTTGGGGGTGTTCAAATGACCCTCCCATAGGCGTGGCCAGATACGTAACAGTAGCAAAATTACAGTTATGAAGTAGCAACAGTACAATTTTTTTGGTTGGGGGGTCATTACTACACGAGGCACTGTATGAAAGGGTCGTGGCATTAGGATTGCTGAAAACCACAGTCCTACAGGAAGACACAAGTCTTGATATAGTTGAAGGGCCGCAATATAGAGTCAGCCCCCAAATAGATGGAATAGCATAGTGGCTGCAGCAATGAGCTCAAGCTAAGGGAACACTGTGAGGATGGCACAACATGGGGCAGCGTTACATTATATGGAGCATAGAGTTGCTATGAGTCAAAACCCACTCGACTGCACCTGACAACAAAACAACAGGACTTGTGTTTCTTATAATGTGCTGAAGTAGACCTTAAGAGAAACTCCTATTAGTTTAGTGCAGCGGTTCTCAACTTTTGGGTCACGAGCCCTGTTGGGGGATGAATGAACCTTTCATAGTGGTCGCCTAGTCATAACAGTAGAAAAATTAGAGTTACAAAGTTGCAATGAAAATAATTTTATGATTTGGCAGTCAGCACTATATGAGGAACGGTATGAAAATGTTGTGGCATTAGGAGGGTTGAGAACCACTGCCCTAAAGGAAGACACAAGTCTTGGTAGAGTAGAAGGGCAACAAAAAATAGCTAGCCCCCCCAAATATGGCTCCAACAATGAGCACTAGCAAACAACCACTGATAGGATGGCACAGGTCTGGGAAGCATTTCATGATATTGTGCATAGAGATGCGATGAGCCAAAACCCCCTCCGCAGAACTTAACAACAATAACAACAGGGCTTGTGTGTTTAACAATATGCTGAAGTAAATCTTAAGAGCAACTCTTCTTAGTTTACAGCAGGGTTCTCAACATTGGGTCGTGAACACTTTCAGGTGGGGGGTGTTTCGAAACACCCCTTCACAGTGATGGCCTGATTCATAACAGTGGCAAACGTACAGTTATGAAATATCAATGAATATAATTTTATGATTGGGGTCCACCACTACATTGGGAACTGTACGAAAGGGCCGCAGAATTAGGATGTATGAGAAACATTGTCCTAGAGGAAGACACAAATGTTGGTACAGTAGAAGGGCTACAAAAGTCAGGCAGCCTCTACAAGATGGAATAGATGCAGCTTGAGTGCAAGCAAAGGACCACAGTGAAGATGGCACGAGATGGGGCCGAGTTTCATTATATTGTGCATACAGTTGGTATGAGCCAACACACACTCAAAGGCACCAAACAATAATAAAAAGAACTTGGGCTTCTAAGAATATTCTGAAGTAGACCTTAAGAGAAACTCCTATTCGTTTAGACCATTGGTTCTCAAACTGTGTGTCGAGACACCTTTGAGGAGACTAACGAACCTTTCACATGGGTGGCCTGATCCATAACAGAAGCAAAATTACAATTATGATGTAGCAATGCAAATATTTTATGGTTGGATGTCACCACTACACGAGGAATGGTGTGAAGTGGTTGTGGCATTTGGAAAGTTGAGAACCACTGCTCTAGAGGAAGACAGATATCTTGGTACAGAAGGGCAGGAAAAGAGAGGCAGTGCCCAACAAGATGGATTAGCACAGTGGCTGCAAAAATGAGTGTGAGCAAAAGAACCACTGTATGGAAGGCACAGGATGGGAAAGCATTTTATTACATGGTGCATAGAGTTGGTATGAGCCTAAACCCATTCGAAGGCACCAAACAACAGGATTTGTGCCTCTAACAATATGCTGAGGGAGACTTTAAAAGAAACTCTTAGTGTAGAGTAACAGTTCCCTAACTGTGGGTCACAACGTCTTAGGAGGGAACAATGAGCATTTCACATGGGTGACCTGATTCATAACAATAGCAAATTTATAGTTATGGAGTAACGAGGAAAATTATTTTTTGATTGGGGGGGTTACTAGTACGTGAGGAATGGTGTGAAAGAGTCATGACATTAGGAAGGTTGAGAACCACTACCCTAGAGGGAGACATAGATCTGGGTACAGTAGAAGGGCAGCAAAAAGAGGCAGCCCACAGCACAATGGAATACAACAGTGGCTGCAACAATCCGCGCAAGCAAAAGAACCACTGTGAGGATGGCATAGGATGGGAAAGCGTTTCATTATATTGTGCATAGAGTTACTATGAGCCAAAACCCACTCGATGGTACCTAACACCAATAACAACAGAACTTGTGCATCTACCAGTATGCTGAATTCTATCTTAAGAGAATCTCCTCTTAGTTTAGAGCAGGGGATCTTCAGCTGTGTGTCGCGACCCCTTTGTGGATATGGAATGAAAATTTCACAGGGGTGTCGTGACTCATAACAGTAACAAAATTACAGTTATGAAGCTGCAATGAAATCATTTTATGGTTGCGGGGGGGGGTCACCACTAAATGAGAATCGGTATGGAAATATCATGGCATTAGGAAAGTTAAGAACCACTGCTCTAGAGGGAGTCCCAAATCTTGGTATGAAAGGGCAGGAAAAGAGAGGCGGTCCCCAACAAGATGCATTAGCACAGTGGCTGCAACAATGAGCGCAAGCAGAGAACCACTGGGCGGCGTTTCATTATATTGTGCGTAGAGTTGCTATGAGACATACCCATTCGACGGCACCTAACAACAACAACAAATGGACTTGAGCTTCTAACAGTATGGTGAAATAGACCTTAAGAGAAACTCCTCTCAATTTAGAGCAGGGGTTCTCACCATGTGGGTCGTGACCCCTTTGGGGCTTAGACGAACCCTTTACAGGGTTGCACTATTCATAACATGTAACAAAACGAGAGTTACGAAGTAGCAAAGAATATAATTTTATGATTGGGGTCTACCACTACAAAGGAAACTGTATGAAAGTGTCGTGAATTTAGGAAGGTTGAGAAGCACTGTCCTAGAGGAAGATACAGATTTTGGTAGAGTAGAAGGGCAGCAAAGGAGAGGCAGCCCCTACAATTTGGAATAGTTCAGTGGCTGCAACAATGAGCGCAAGCAAAGAACCACTGTGAGGAATGCACTAATGGGGCAGCGTTTCGGTACATTGTACATAGAGTTGCTGTGAGCCAAAATCCACTCGACGGCACTTAACAACAACAACAACAGGACTTGGGCGTCTAACAATATACTGAACTACATCTTAAAGAAACACCTCTTAGTTTAGAGCAGCGGTTCTCAACCTGTGGATCGGGACCTCTTTGGGGGTTGAGCTACCCATTCACAGGGGTCGGTCTCTTCTTCATAGTAGCAAAATTACAGTTATGAAGTAGCAACGAAAATAATTTTACGAATGGATGTTCACCACAACATCAGGAACTTCATTATAGTGCCAAGGAATTAGGAAGGTTGAGAACCACTGGTTTAGAGCATAGGAAATCTGATGCAATACTGCATATTTTAACACACATGAAGGTGGAAAATAAAGGAAATTGGGAGAGGACAGTAGTATCAAATTCCTATGAGTCAGAATTGTTCTATATCATAGAGTAGCTAAGACAATGAGAAGAAATGACAAAGTCAAAGAGCTGAAGAGAAAATTCCATAGGACACGTGGCAACAGCTTTATGCTCTTGTTAGACCCTCGGGACCTCCTTATCTTTTGCTGGTGCACCTCCAAGATCCCAGAATCCCTAGTTGACAGTGGAATTTGCATAGCGAACTGGCTCATTGAGCCAAGCCGGAGGCCTCTGTCTGCAGAAGAGACCAAGCCCTGTGCTGCAGCTCCTGCTCCCATATGCAAGCAGTGGGGTCCAGATGCGGGTCCTGTGTCTGCTTCCTGTTGTAAAAGACAGTGTTGGGACAAGTAGCCTTCTACTGAGTCTCTCCTCCGTCTACCTGGGGGAGCAGGCTCCTGGCTTGCTGTGGCCAGCTAATAGCAATTAGTAGGCATAGCGCTAATGAAGAGAGGGGACAGCTGGGCAGAGGGCCTAAACCTGCTGAGCGCCATGGCCCCTGAGACACTGGCGAGCTGTTGGCTCCCAGCTCCTTGTCCCTGACTCTTACCTGCCTCCCTCTCTCAAGTTCACTCTTGAATTTCAGTCTCCATGCAATCTCACCCAGCCTTGCTGCCTGACTGGAGAGGGAGCCTGGAGGCTGTTAGAATAGCGCTGCTCAGGCTCTTTGGGCTAAAGAGTCTGACGTGGGCCAGGAGCTCCATGAAGTTCCCTCCCTCAGGCAGTTTTCTGCCTCTCCATCCCCCTTAGTCTCCCTGCAGGCCTGGCCCTGGGCCCTGACCTTCCACTTGCTTCCTCATCCAACATGTGGAGGGCTGGCTCTTGCCAAGTACACACATGGGTGCAGACATGAGAGATCCCACTCTCTCCTGGAAACCAGGAGGTCTGTAAACAAGGGCACAGCTGAGGCCTGTTCTTACGCAAATCATGTGCATCCTTCTCTCTGCCCTCTGCCCTGGGGTAGGGACAAGGGCTCTGGGAAGACCGGCCACCCCATCACTATGGGGCATGGCCCGATGGTGCTGGTGCACAGAGCACTGGGCAGGCAGGGCTCCCTACAGGCCCTTGCACCGTGTGGGGCTACAGAAGGGGAGAAAGGCAGAAGAGTGCTGCCAGGAGCCAGCTGCACTCTGGCAACGTGGGGTCCTCTGGGCTGGGCCACTGAGGTGGGGTGCTAAGGCTGTGCTCCCCTCCCCCTCTCCCCAGGTGTGTGGTTGTGCTCTTCAATCCCCGGAAACACAAGCAGCACCACATCCTCAACAGCTCCAGGTAAATGGGCTCTGGGGCTTTGGGGAGTGCCACCTTTTCCCAGGGACGGCCAGAGGAGTGCCACCTGCTTCTCTGTGGCATTGGGCCCTGTTGGGCCCCAGGCCTGCAAGGGAAGCAGCACAAGGAGGGCGGGTTTGCTGCCCTTGTTTTGAGAGGGGACTGTGAGAGGCCAGACCTGGGCCAGGCTGCCAGTGCCTCTCTTGAGCCTGCCCCCATTCCTTTCAGGAAAACCATCACTGCCCTTGCCTTCTCTCCTGATGGCAAGTACCTGGTCACCGGCGAGGTGAGTGAGGAAGGAAGCTCAGGCACTGCAGAGGGGGTGGCCTGGCCTTAGCAGAGAGTGACAGCCTGCAGCCCGCATAGGACTGGTGCCAAGTTTGACTTTCTGTACTGGTGTCAACTTTGGGTGTTTGGTCTGCCCTAGAGCAGTGTTCTTAGGCTGTAGCCTGCATCAGAAGTGCTATGGTGGCCCCGTAGTACAGACTGCTGGCTCTCGGGCTCAGCAGGTCTGGGGTGGCTCTCTTCAGTTTGCAATGCTAACAAGTAGTTCCAAATGAGGCTGAAGCTGCCAATTTGGGAACCACATTTTGGAAAACACCTCCTTAAAACATTCCTTATCCTGGAGTCCTCCTGTTGGTCACAGTGTGGAACAGGGCTGCCCTCCCATAGACTTGCCCTGTGAGGCTGTGGGAGCCAACCGCAGTAGTGGTGGTTCTTGCCCATCCAAATCACGCCAGGAGCCCATCCCTGAGAGTCCCTGTTCCCCAACACTGATCACATTCCCTCCGGGGGTGTCCTTGATTCATGTGCAGGCACATTAGGTTAGGTGTCCTTCATTTATGTGCAGGCTCTTGTCCAGTGGCTGGGAGAACCAGGCCTCCTTGGATGGGGAGGGAGCTGGCTGCCTCTGGCCTTTACTTTGGGGTCTTCGTCCCCGCAGAGTGGACACATGCCTGCTGTGCGGGTGTGGGACGTGTCGGAGCGCAGCCAGGTGGCAGAGCTTCAGGAGCATAATTATGGCGTGGCGTGTGTGGCCTTCTCACCCAGCGCCAAGTACATTGTCTCAGTGGGCTACCAGCATGATATGATCGTCAATGTCTGGGCCTGGAAGGTGAGTGGGCTGCTGGCCTCAGGACAGGCAGGGCCGGGAGGGGAGCCAAGAAACTGCTGACAGGTGGCCTTCACTTCCGCCTGCTGGCCTCAGTCCCTTTCTAGAGAACTCTGAGCAGAAAGGAGCAACTGTGTATCTAGGATGCTGAAGAAGGGGCAGAAGGAGAAGTCAAGTTCACAGCTTGTCTAACCTCCTTCAGTGTGTAAGTTTCTTTTCCCTCAGCTCCTAGAAGCAGAGCCTTGATTTCCCTTGACTTTCTCTCCAGAAAAACATTGTAGTGGCTTCCAACCAGGTGACCAGTCGGGTGAAAGCAGTATCCTTCTCTGAGGACTGCAGCTACTTTGTCATTGCAGGCAACCGGCACATCAAATACTGGTTCCTTGATGACAGCAAGACCTCAACGGTGAGGCAGCAAGTAGCCACCAGGGTGGGGTCTGCCCAGATCTGTTCCACCTGCGCCCCCTTCTGCATGCTCAAAAGCCCTTTGGAAGTCTCAGCTGGGCCAGGTGCTATGTCAATCTGCAAGGGAAGCCTTTTCCCTCTCTCCCCAGGGCCTGCTTTCCAGGGGGTAGCCTGCAGGGTGGGTGTGTGGGTGGCACCTGTGGTGTGCCTCCACAGGTGAATGCCACTGTGCCCCTGCTGGGCCGCTCCGGGCTGCTGGGGGACATGCAGAACTACCTGTTCACTGATGTAGCCTGTGGCCGCGGGAAGAAGGCTGACAGCACCTTCTGTATCACATCCTCGGGGCAGCTGTGCGAGTTCAGTGACCAGAGACTGTTGGACAAGTGGGTGGAGCTGAGGGTAAGTGAATGCTTTGTCGGCACCCTCCCGTCTGTCACCTCCAGGCTCCGGGGGTCCTGGGGTTAGCAGCGGGGTCTGCATGCACGCTGGGGGAGGCCCCAGGCGGAGGAAGGTGTTTGGGAACCTCTCTGCTCGCTCGCGCTCTCTGTCTCTGCCGCTTCCTCTGCTTTCCTCTTCTGCTCAGCACAAAGACAGCATCACAGTAAGTGTGCTGGCCCTGTCCGCTGCCTCTGCTGCCTTTCTCTTGGCCGGCCTTTTCTGAGTGTGTGTTTGCCTAAAACTCAGGTGGCTTATAAGGCTTGCTGACTCCTTCTTCCTAATTGCATGGGGCTGTGGGCCCTCTGGCTAGCTGCTGTTAGAGGGAGGGGCATTGAGGGCCTCTGGCCAGGGCAGCTGTCCTACCTTGCACTTGTCCTTGCCTCTTGGCTCATGGCTGTTGAGGTGGGGTGAAGGAGTGCGCAGACGCCCTTGCTGAATGGGGCTTCTGTGCTCACAGACCACAGTGGCCCACTGCATCTCGGTGAGCCAGGACTACATCTTCTGTGGCTGTGCTGACAGCACCATGCGTCTTTTCAACCCCTCCAACCTGCACTTCCTCAGCACGCTGCCCCGGCCCCATGCCCTGGGAACAGACATTGCCAGCATCACAGAGGCCAGGTGAGCGGTGTGGGTGGGCCCCTGAGTCCTGTCAGAGCCCCACTCTGTGCCAGGCCATCCTTGGCATGCTGCAAGGAGAGAAGGGCACACATAGGCCTCTGGGAAGACCCTTGCAGTCAAGCACAGGTGGGTCTTTTAGCATTTCTTGCTCACTGTGGGCAACCGTGGTAATCTGAGTCTGCCGTGTGGTAATGCATTGTCCTGTAAAGACCACAGCTAGGACAGACGGGCAGTTCCTTAGGGTTTCTGAGAGAGACTGGAAACCTGATGGATCAGGCCTTTCTCCCTCAGGGTGGTCCTGGGTTGCAGCTGCGGTAGGAGGGGCTTATTGTAGCCTCGGGCCTTGGGTTGGGTGATTGCAGGAAGTGAAGTTTTGCTCTGGTTTCAGTGCTGTCAGGAAGCGGGGCAGTTCTGCAGTTGGGTATATTAATTTCTCTTTCAGGGCAGGACGGGACTAAATCTGCAATTGGTAGGAAATGATATATGACCATGGTTGTGGCTTGCACAGTGTCCTTCCTTGTCCTCTGACGTGAGTCTAGAAGGGCCTGACATCTGCTTGGCTGCATCACGGCCACACACTGTCCCCGCCTGACGTTGGGGGCTATGAAATAACTTGTGTTCTTTTGGAGAGCCCCATGGCAAGGAATGCCAGGCCAGCTGCTGCGTTCTTTCTCCAGTGACTGCTGGCCAACCTGCTGCTCCTCCCTTGAGTGCCCCATTTCATTTGCGCTCACTCACTAGTTTGCCCTGTCTGCCCTGGACACCCTGCCCCCCTCTTTCCTCAGTCGCCTTTTCGCTGGAGTGGCCAATGCGTAGTATCCGGACACCATCTCCTTGGCCTTTGATCCTGCAAATCAGTGGCTGTCTTGTGTGTACAATGACCATAGTATTTATGTCTGGGATGTGAAGGACCCCAAGAAAGTGGGCAAGGTGTATTCAGCTCTCTATCATTCCTCCTGCTTCTGGAGTGTAGAGGTACATGGGCCAGGTCTGCTGAGACTGACCGTGTTTCCTGGGCTACTATTAGGAGCTGGAGTTCCTCAAGTGTGGAATTTGTTTCCTCCAGCACCCTTGCTCCCCCAGCAGTGCCCCTGGGTCCCTTCGTATCTGTTAATTGGCTCTGAGGATGGGAGGGGATTTTAGTGCTGACTCATCTCAGACGTTTTTCAGTATGCCCTGTGCAGTCTGAGCTTTGCCTCTTTGGACATGTTCCTGAACTTGACCAAACCTTAGTTTCTGCAATTGTGAAATGACATACCTGATGCATTTGATTTTTACGAAAAGGAGACAATGAAAGTTGGAGATTTAGAATGCCTAGTACTTACTAGGTGCTTGGTTAATGTATATTCCTTTACTTGTTAAAGACAAGAGCTAAGCATTATGACTTGCTTGCTCTGGGAAAAGCCTGGGGTTAAGTCTTGAGCAGCCTTTTCTCTACTCTCATCCCGTCCCATCTCTGTGGGCAGCCAAGGTCTGACCCAGGTCCCTCTGGTCCTTGTGCTCCTCCAGGTCTACCCTGAGGTGAAGGACAGTCAACAGGCCTGCTTGCCCCTGAGCTCCTTTATCACCTGCTCTTCTGACAGCACCATCCGCCTGTGGAATACAGAGAGCTCTGGGGTGCATGGCTCCACCCTGCACCGAAACATCCTCAGCCACGTGAGCCTGGTGTCCCCACACCACATTCTCAGGATCTGAGTCTCCAGACCAGACTCTTCCAGATGTTTCTGCAAGTGTATGAGTGTGAGTGTGTGTGTGTGTGTGTGTAAAAAGGACCCGAAGTCAGAAGCACTCTAGACATTCTGCAAGGTTGTGTGAGTGTGTGTGTGTGTGTGTGTGTGTAAAAACGACCCGAAGTCAGAAGCCCTTTACATTTTCTGCAAGTGTGTGTGTTTGAGTGTTTGTGTTTGTAAAAAGGACATTAAGTCAGACACCCAACAGAGATTCAGAAAGCGTTTGTGTGTGTGTGTGTGTGTGTGTGTGTGTGTGTGTGTGTGTGTGTGTAAAAAGGGCACGAGTCAGAAGCCCTCTAGAGATTCTGCCATGGTGTGTGTGTGTTTGTGTAAAAAGAACAAGAAGTCAGAAGCCCTCTAGATGTTCTGCAAGGGTCTGAGTGTGAGTGTGTGTGTGTTTGTAAAAAGACACGAAGTCAGAAGCCCTCCAGAGATTCTCCAAGGGTGCGTGTATGTGTCTTGTGTGTAAAAATGAAACAAAATCAGAAGCCCTCTAGTGATTCTGGAAGGGTGTGTGTGTGTGTGTGTGTCCTAAAAAGGACACGAACTCAGAAGCCCTCCAGAGATTCTGTAGGGGCATGAGTGTGTGTGTGTGTGTGTGTAAGTAAAACCTACACAGTCAGAAGCCCTCCAGAGATTTTGCAAGTGTTTTTGTGTGTATGTGTGTGTAAAAAGGACATGAAATCAGACGCCCTACAGAGATTCTGCAAGGGTGCGTGTATGTTTGTGTGTGTAAAAAGGACACGAAACCAGAAGCCTTATAGAGATTCTGGAAGTGTGTGTGTGTGTGGTTTTGTGTTGGTAAAAAGGACATTAAGTCAGAAACCCTCCAGAGATTCTGAAAGTGTGTGTGTGTGTAAAAAGGACACGAAGTCAGAAGCCCTCTAGAGATTCTACCATGGTGTGTGTGTGTGTGTGTTTGTATAAAGAGTACAAGAATTTCGAAGCCCACTAGGGACTCTGCAAGGGTCTGAGTGTGAGTGTGTTTGTGTGAGTGTGTGTGTGTGTAAAAAGGCCATGAACTCAGAAGCCCTCCAGAGATTCTGCAAGGGTATGAGTGTGAGTATGTGTGTGAGTGTGTGTTTGTGTGTATGAAAAGGACACGAAGTCAGAAGCCCTCCAGAGATTATGCAAGGGTGTGAGTGTTTTTCTGTGTGTGACTAAAAAGGACACGAAGTCAGAAGCCCTCGAGAGTTTCTGCAGGGGTATGAGAGTGAGTGTGTGTTTTGTGTGTGTAAAAAGTACACAAAGTCAGTTGCCCTCCAGAGAAACTGCAAGGGTGCGTGTGTGTGTGTAAAAAGGACACGACATCAGAAGGCCTTCAGAGATTGTGCGAGGGTATTAGTGTGAGTTTGCGTGTGTGAGTGTGTAAAACGGACAAAGTCAGAAGCCCTCCAGAGATTCTGCAATGGTTTTCTCTGTGTGTGTGTGTGTTTGTGTGTGTGTAAAAAGACATGAAATCAGACGCCCTACAGAGATTCTGCAAAGGTGCGTGCGTGCGTGTGTGTGTGTATGTGTGTGTGTGTGTGTGGAAAAAGGACAGGAAACCAGAAGCTTTTTAGAGATTCTGCAAGAGAGAGTGTGTGTGTGTGTGTGTGTTTGTGCTTGCAAAAAGGACATTAATTCAGAAACCCTCCAGAGATTCTGCAACCGTGTGTGTGTGTGTGTGTGTGTGTGTGTGTGTGTGTGTGTAAAAAGGACACGAAGTCAGAAGACCTCTAGGGAATCTGCCATGGTGTGTGTGTGTGTTTGTAAAAAGGACACGGAATCAGAAGCTCTCTTGAGATTCTGCAAGGGTCTGAGTGTGAGTGTGTGTGTAAAAAGGACATGTAGTCAGAAGCCCTGCAGAGTTTCTGCAAGTGTATGAGTGTGAGTTTGTGTGTGTGTGTAAAAAGGACACGAAGTCAGAAGACCTCCAGAGATTGTGCAAGGGTGTGTGTGTGTGTGAGTGTGTAAAAAGGAAAGGAAGTCAGAAGCCCTACAGATATTCTTCAAAGTTTGTGTGTGTGTGAGTGTCTAAAAAGGACACAAAATCAGAAGCCCTCCAGAGATTCTGCAAGTGTCTGTGTGTGTAAAAAGGACACAAAGTGAGAATACCTCAAGAGATTCTACAAGGGTGCGTGCATGTGTGCATGTGTGTGTGTAAAATGGAAACGAAGTCAGAAGCCCTCCAGAGATTCTGCCAGTGTGCATTTGGGTGTGTAAAAAGGACAGGAACTCAGAAGCCCTCCAGAGATTCTTCAAGTGTGAGTACTTGTGTGTGTGTGTGTGTGTATAAAAAGGACACGCAGTCAGAAGACCTGCAGATATTCTGCAAGAGTGTGAGTGTGTGTGTGTGTGTGTGTGTGTAAATTGGACACGAAATCAGAAGCCCTCCAGAGATTCTGCAAGTGTATGAGTGCGTGTGTGTGTGTGTGTTTAAAAAGGACATGAAATCAGATGCCCTTCAGAGATTCTGCAAGGGTGCATGTATGTGTGTGTGTAAAAAAACACGAAGTCAAAAGCCCTCTAGAGATTCTGCAAGGGTCTGAGTGTGAGTGTGTGTGTGTGTGTGTGTGTGTTTGTAAAAAGGACACGAAGTCAGAAGCAATCCAGAAATTCTGCAAGATTGTGTGTGTGTTTGTGTAAAAAGTAACCAAATCAGTAGCCTTCTAGAGATTTGCAAGGATGTGTGTGGGTGTGAGTGTAAAGGACACGATATCAGAAGCTCTCAAGGGATTCTGCAAGTGAATGAGTGTGTGTCAAAAGGGCACGAAGTCAGAAGCCCTCCAGAGATTCTTCAAAGTTGTGAGTGCTTGTGTGTGTGTGTGTGTCAAAAAAGGACATGAATTCAGAAACCCTCCAGAGATACAGGAAGGGTGCATGATAGTGTGTGTGTGTGTGTGTAAAAAGGACAGTAATTCAGAAGCCTTCTAGAGATTCTGCAATGGTCTGTATGTGTATGTGTAAAAAGGAGAAGTCAGAAGCCCTCCAGAGATTCTGCAAGAGTGCGTGCATGTGTGCATCTGTGTGTTATTGTTCAAAAAGGACACGAAGTCAGAAGACCTGCAGATATTCTGCAAGGGTGTGTGTGCGTGTATGTGTACAAAGGACACGAGGTCAGAAGACCTGCAGATATTCTGCAAGGGTGTGTGTGTGTGTGTGTGTGTGTAAAAAGGACACGAAGTCAGAAGCCCTCCAGAGATTTTGCAAATGTATGAGTGTCAGTGTGTGTGTTTGTGAGTGTAAAAAGGACACTAAGTCAGAAGCACTCTAGAGATTCTGCAAGGGTGTGTGAGTGTGTGTGTAAAAAGGACACGAAGTCAGAAGCCCTCTAGAGTTTCTGCAAGAGTGTGAGTGTGTTTGTGTTTGTAAAAAAGACAATAATTCAGACACCGTCCAGAGATTCAGAAAGGGTGTGTGTGTGTGTGTGTGTAAAAAGGGCATGAAGTCAGAAGCCCTCTAGAGATTCTGCCATGGTGTGTGTGTGTGTTTGTGTTAAAAGAACAAGAAGTCAGAAGCTCTCTAGAGATACTCCAAGGGTCTGAGTGAGAGTGTGTATGAGTGTGTGTGTGTATGTGTGTGTGTATGTGTAATAAGGACACGAAGTCTGAAGCCCTCCAGCGATTCTGCAAAATTGTGTGTGTGTTTGTGTAAAAAGGAAATCAAATCAGTAGCCTTTTAGAGATTTGCAAGGATGTGTGTGGGTGTGAGTGTAAAGGACATAAAGTCAGAAGCTCTCCTGAGATTCTGCAAGGGTGTGTGAGTGTGTGTGTGTGAAAAGGGCACGAAGTCAGAAGCCCTCCAGAGATTCTTCAAAGGTGTGAGTGTTTGTGAGTGAGTGTCAAAAAAGACATGAATTCAGAAGCCCTCCAGAGATTCAGCAAGGGTGCGTGATAGTGTGTGTGTGTGTGTGTGTGTGTGTGTGTTTATGTATGTGTAAAAAGGTGAAGTCAGAAACCCTCCAGAGATTCTGCAAGGGTGCGTGTATGTGTGCATGTGTGTGTGCGAGTGTGTAAAAAGGACACGAAGTCAGAAGACCTGCAGATATTCGGCAAGTGTATGAGTGTGAGTGTGTGGGTGTGTGTGTGTAAAAAGGACACGAAGCCAGAAACCCTCCATAGATTCTGCAAGTGTATGAGTGTGAGTGTGTGTGGGTGTGTAAAAAGGGCACGAAGTCAGAAGCCCTCTAGAGATTCTGCAATGGTGTGTGTATGTGTTTGTGTAAAAAGAACCAGAAGTCTGAAGCCCTCTAGGGAGTTTGCGAGGGTCTGTATGTGAGTGTGTGTGTGTGTAAAAAGGAAACAAAGTCAGAAGACTTGCAGATATTCTGCAAGGGTGTGTGTGCGTGTGTGTGTACAAAAGATACGAGGTCAGAAGCCCTCCATAGATTCTGCAAGAGTGTGAGTGTGTGTGTGTGTGTGTGTAAAAAGGGCACGAAGTCAGAAGCCCTCTAGAGATTCTGCAAGGGTCTGTGTGTGAGTGTCTGTGTGTTTGTAAAAAGACACAAAGTCAGAAGCCCTCCAGCGATTCTGCAAGATTGTTTGTGTGTTTGTGTAAAAAGGAAACCAATTCAGAAGCCTTCTAGAGATTCAGCAACGGTGTGTATGTGTGTGTGTCTGTAAAAAGGAGATGTCAGAAGCTCTCCTGAGATTCTGCAAGGGTATGAGTGTGAGTATGTGTGTGTGTGTGTGTTTAAAAAGGACACCATATCTGAAGCCCTCTAGACATTCTTGAAGGTTGTGTGTGCATGTGAGTGTAAAGGACACAAAGTCAGAAGCCCTCCAGAGATTAGGAAAGGGTGTGAGTGTTTGTGTGTGTGTGACTAAAAAAGACACGAATTCATTAGACCTCCAGAGATTCTGCAAGGGTGCGTCATAGTGTGTGTGTGTGTGTGTGTGTGTGTGTAAAAAGGACACTAAATCAGAAGCCTTCCAGAGATTCTGCAATGGTGTGTATGTATATGTGTGTGTGTGTGTGTGTGTGTGTGTGAAAAGGAGAAGAATCAGAAGACCTCCAGAGATTCTGCAAGGGTATGAGTGTGAGTATGTGTGTGTGTATAAAAATGACACGATGTCAGAAGCCCTCTAGATATTCTGCAAGGGTGTGTGTGTAAAGGACACGAAGTCAGAAGCACTCAAGAGATTCTGCAAATGTATGAGTGTGTGTGTGTGTAAAAAAAGAACGAAGTCAGAGCCCTCCAGCGATTCTACAAGGGTGTGAGTGTTTGTTTGTGTGTGTGTGTGTGTGTGTGTGTAAACAGGACACGAAGTCAGAAGCTCTCCAGAGATTCTCCAAGGGTGCGTCTTTGTGTCTGTGTGTGTAAAAATAAAACAAAATCAGAAGCCCTCTAGTGATTCTGGAAGGGTATGTGTGTGTGTGTCCTAAAAAGGACACGAAGTCAGAAGTACTCCAGAGATTCTGTAGGGGCATGAGTGTGTGTGTGTGTGTGTGTAAGTAAAGCGTACAAAGTCAGAAGCCCTTTAGAGATTTTGCAAGTGTTTTTGTGTGTATGTGTGTGTAAAAAAGATATGAAATCAGACGCCGTACAGAGATTCTGCAAGGGTGCGTGTTTGTTTGTGTGTGTAAAAAGGACACAAAACCAGAAGCCTTATAGAGATTCTGTAAGTGTGTGTGTGTGTGTGTTTGTGTTTGTAAAAAGGACATTAAATCAGAAATCCTCCAGAGATTCTGAAAGTGTGTGTGTGTGTGTAAAAAGGACACGAAGTCAGAAGCTCTCTAGAGATTCTACCATGGTGTGTGTGTGTGTGTGTGTGTGTTTGTAAAAAAGTACACGAATTTAGAAGCCCACTAGGGATTCTGCAAGGGTATGAGTGTGAGTATGTGTGTGTGTGTGTGTGTGTTTGTGTGTATAAAAAGTACACGATGTCAGAAGCCCTCAAGAGATTCTGGAAGGTTGTGTGTGAGTGTGAGTGAAAAGGACACGAAGTCAGAAGCCCTCCAGGGATTCTGCATGGGTGTGAGTGTTTTTTTTTGTGTGTGACTAAAAAGGACACGAAGTTAGAAGCCCTCTAGAGTTTCTGCAGGGGTATGAGAGTGGGTGTGTGTTTGTGTGTGTGTAAAAAGGACACGAAGTCAGTTACCCTCCAGAGATACTGCAAGTGTGTGTGTGTGTGTGTGTAAAAAGGACACGACATCAGAAGCCCTCCAGAGATTTTGAAAGAGTATGAGTGTGAGTTTGTGTGTGTGAGTGTGTAAAACGGACAAAGACTTTGCATTTAGTAGCTCTGTGAGTAGCCCGCCATGTCACCAGAGGTTCTTTGCGTTTGATGGCAGTGGGGTGGAATGTTTACAATGGAAAGACCTTTTTCAAATGTATTGCTACTGACCGCAGTCTACAGCCCAAGTGCTTAGCCATTGGGCCACCAGGATTCTTCGTGGTAAGGATGTGTTCCTGCCAAAGTTTATGAACACTACACAGCAGTGGGGTTTTGGAACTGCTAGGTAGTTTAGCTTAGGGACTGAGGCATCCATTACGCAGGGTCAGCAGTCTGAGCCTTTATCCCATGAACGAGTGGTACACTGTGCATGCTCAAAGGCTCAGGTTCCCAGCCAGGAAGGGGAGGTACACCTGGGTGTGTTCTGCACCTGAATTGGCCCACCAAGGCCAGGTGAATTCAGTTCAGCCAATGAGTTCACCAGGGTCACCAGCACGCCCCACCTCTTGGAGTAATTTAAAAGGCAGGAGCAGAGAGCAGACCTCGTGACTTTCAGGGAAGCTTCTAAGGAGAAGCACATTTCTGAAGAGCCCTGCAGGTGCCTTTATAAACCTGAAACTTCTTCTAATTCTCATAAAACTCACTTGGATCACAAACTAGGCTTGGAGGTGAATGCTTTCTCGTGTGTAGCCAAGGAGCAAGGTATATCTCTATCCTGAGAGATCTCACAGAACCATTGATTGCCCTGGCATGTTTTGGGGTCCTGATGGTGTCATGGTTATGCTTTGTGCAACAGTTTAAAACCACTAGCCACTCCACAAGGGAAAGATGGGGCTTTCTATTCCTATAAAGAGATACATCCTCAGTAACTCACAGGGGAATTCTACCCTGTCCTATAGGGTTGTTATGAGTCAGCATTGACTCAATGGCAGTGAGTGAGTGCCCTGGCAAGTAAGCCTTGGGTATCTACATTGACTCTCAGTTTCTGGTTAGCGTTTCACCACTTCACCCCATGAACTTGAACTGCAGTGGATGAGGGTTGGGAGCTCTGGCTCTGGGGCTGCTTGCTTGAATTTTCACATCATGGCCCTGCCCCTGATGGGACCTTTGCCATTTGGGCAAATGAGCACAAGCCCGAGTTTCCTTTTCTGCAGTATAGGCTGAGGAAGGAGATGTCTCCTCTCTTGTGTGCTAACTGACTTTTACCAGTTAGTGTGAATTAGATCTTTCAAAGAGGAAGATCAGGGAGAAGGGGGAAGGATGAAGCAACTTGGATAGAGGTGAAGACAGTGTGAGGGGTCAGAGAGAGATGAAAGGACCATCATGTCACCTTTGACTACTCTTAGTGAGGCTGGCTTGGAGTGCAGGAGACAGGGAGAGTGAGGACACGGGCTAAAGGCAGTGCTCATTCATTACTTCCGGGCAGAGTTCAGCCTTTGGCATGTTTGTTGGATGCTGGCGCTGTGTTCATCCAATGAAACTTCAAACTTCTGTCCTCTCATTAACCCTTTGTCTCCCCTTTGTTCACGATTTAAAACTTCTATTCTCGGGTTCTCTTTAGAGCCCCAGGAAATCAGAAGTCACAAGTCACTTCTGTTTACAGAGAGGCCCACAGTATGCAAAGGCAGGAGGGTGTGTTAACAGTACACCGGTCTAGTGGCTGGTCACGCCTATGCAGTACATTCTCCATCCCTTAGCTCAACAAAAGGAAAATCACCAAAGAAAAAAATTTTTCTTTTTCATGGATAATTACTTTTTCAGTTCCCTCCCCCACCCATACTCTGTGTGAATTACAATAGAACACGCACACACACACATACACACAATTTTCTGCCAGAATGTGTTACTCCAGTACATTCTACCCTCCTCCCTCACTGCCTCCTACCCTTTTTTCTCCTATCTACTTTCTTCCCATGACACCCAATGGACAGGTAGGGGAATTCAAAATAGACCCCAGTCTCAAATGTAGTTTAAAGCTCACTCACGCACTGCTATTGTGCCAGTTCTGACTCATAGTTACAGGATACAACTGTCCTTGTGGATTTCTGAAACAACAATTCTTTGTGGGAGTTGAAAGCTGCCCTTTCTACAGGAATGCAGCAGGTGCGTTTGAACTGCCAACCCTGCAGTTAGCAGGCCAATGTGAAGGGATTTTGCCACTTTGCCACCAAGAATCCTAAAGGTAGCATGAGGAGAACATTTATTAAATCTTCCATGGTACACAGGCAAGGGGGAGACCTGAACCACAACTCTCGGGATTCTTGGTGCCTCGCAGTGGACAGTTCCAGCCACATCGGATCCAGGCTTCCCAAGATTTGCAGAGCCACCAGCATAGTCTTTGCTCCTCTCCAGGATTCACAATTGCTTCCTGGTTGCTCAGGTATGTAGGAGTTTAGTGGTTCTCTAATGCAATCATCCCATTTTGCAAAGAAGATGCTGATGCCCAGAACGGGGAGAAGATTATCTGAGGCCACTGAGAAGGACACCATCACCTCAAGTCCTTCTGACCCCCCACAAGTTTCTGCCAACAGCACTGAGCCCTGGGTTACGTACTCAGTCTTTTGAAGCCTTAGCCAGCTGATGCAGCTGCCAGTTGGATTGATCAGGGTATGTGACCCAGAGCTCCTTAGAACGCGCCCCCCCCAAATGCAAATTTACTGCCATAGAGTTGATACTGATTCATAATGACCCTATAAGACAGGGTAGAACTTCCCCTGTAGGTTTCTGAGACTAACTTTCAGCCTTTCTCCTGAGAAGTGGCTGGTTGTGTGGTGGTTTAGATCTTGCAGTTAGCAGCCTTTTAGCATGAGAGGTAGGGTCTCATTTCTGTTCTGATTATGCTCCATTCTCTGAGATGCCAGTGCTGAGGCTCCCACCCCTGCAGGTAGCAGTGAGATTTTTCTCACTAAACTGCGCTGGATGGGAAACTTGGGGCAAGTAGTGCATCGCAGCCAAGGAAGATCTCATTGACCGTGCAGAACTTGAATAAGGCAGGAAGACACAGGAGTGGCCATCTGGCGGTGGGGAAAGTGTTCCAGGTAGGAGACAGTCAGTGCAAAAGGCCTTGTGATTGGGTTCTCCAAGCTTCTTCCTGGAACAGCAAGGAGACCAATGTGAGTGGGGCATGACACTCTGTAGTGAGGAAAGATGATCACTGTGTGGGCCTCCTGTATGATTGAGAAGCCAAGGGGAATTTTTAAACCCTAAGCCAGATCAATGCTCAAGGAAGCATTAGTCAAGACATCAAATGACACGCTGCATTGGCTAAATGTGCTACAACAGATCTTTTAAAAAGACTGAAGATCAAGGATGTTACTTTGAGGACACTGCCTGATCTTGTGCCAAATCTTCCCATGGTTGTTAGGTTGGAGTCCATTGTTGCAGCCATGGTGTCAGCCCATCTCCTTGATGGTCAGTCTCTTTTCTTGTGGACCTTCAGTTTTACCAAGCATGATGTCCCTTTCCATGGACTGGTCTTTCCTGATAAAATGTAGTAGCTACCAGATTGGATGTCATGCCTTTAGAACAGTGGTTTTCAACCTTCCTAATGTTGTGACACTTTCATATAGTTCCTCATGTGTGGTGCTACCCCCAACTATAAAATTATTTTTGTTGCTACTTCATAACTATAATATTGCTACTGTGATGAATCGGATGACCCCTGTGAAAGCATTGTTCGAACCCTCCCCCCCCCATGGGGGTCGCGACCCACAGGTTGAGGATCACTGCTCTGGAACATTTTCAACATAGAAGAGAGTTTGGTTGCACAGCTCTGAGTTAGACGGTGAGACGGGTTATTTGACATTCATTTGCTGATGTGTTTGCAAACCCAGTGGAAACACTCGGGAATGAGCATCTTCTTAGCCATATTCCCGGATCATTCAAATGCCATCTCCCCTGTGAATGCCTCACTCCATCCTTGGCTTTCCATATTTGCCATATGAAAATGGGATAATGTTCAATACTTAGCATTATATATAACCCAGTATTTGGTAGTCTGCCTCAAACAGATGCGAGTCTCTCTTTTTTTCTACTAATATTTAATTTTGATATGTGAAAACATACAAAGCAAAATCTGTTCCATTTCAACCCTTTCTGGACACAATGTTCAGTGACATTGGTCACACTCTTCATATTGAATTAACATTCTTGTTCTTTCTATTCTAGGTGTTTCCTTTCTTTTTACTTAATCTCTCTGCCACAACCCTCTCACATATATTTTGAATTATCTGTAACCCATTTAGTTTTGTGCTGATTTTTTAAAGACTGCAATACTCAAGGATGCAATCCTTTAAGAGCTAAATTGTTATTTAGTTTAAAGATGACTTCAGGGGACAGTTTCAATTCAAGGTTTGAAGAGTAACTCAGGGTCATAGTCTCTGGGACTCTTCCAGTTAAGTAAGCCTAGATAATTAAAGAATTTTAAATTACATTCCACAAAGTTCTCCCTTTCTATCAGCATCCTTAGGAATCATGGTGCTATGGTGCCTGCTAACCTCAAAGTCAGTAGATGAAACCACAAGCCACTCTGCAGGGGAAAGCAAAGGCTTTCTGTTTCCTTAAAGAATAGCAAGCGAGGAAACCACAGGGGGTGTTCTATACTGAGTCAAAATTGACTCCATGGCAGTGAGTTTATGTTGTTATCGAAAAAAGAACACATTTTAATGGGGGCTCTGACAGATAATATAACAATCCATAAATCAATTTGATCAAGCGAGTTTGTACATATGCTGCCACCATCATTTTCTAAACACTATCATTCTATTCGACCCCTTTGATATCAGCTCCTGTTTTTTCCCTCTTTCCTCAACCCTCACACCCTTACTAAATTATATATAAATTAATATCTTTATACACACCGTCTTCTGTGTCCCTCTACCCATATTTCTGTTATTCGGCCCCTAGGCTGTGTGTGTGTGTGTGTGTTCTAAATCCATCATTGTTATCAGTTCCCTTTCCCTCCCCTTCCCTACACAGCCACCCTGTGCCCTCATGGTATCCGAGTCAGTTCGAGTTGACTAGAGAAGCACATTCATAAACACTCATGTGTCTTAAAAAAGCTTTATATAGAAGAATAATTGTATATTAAGAAAACATCCCAGCCCAGTCCAGACCACGTCCATAAGTACGAAATTAACCCATATATCCAATAACAGTGTGTAAGTTTTTTCAGACTTATGCAACACATGCAATGACACCAAGTGCTGGAAGATCACAGGGCAGTCGGTGGAATGTCTTATGGACCCAGTGGAGGTGGAAAGTGGCATGGGTCTCCACATGACTCCTCGCCGTTCAAGGCTCTGGCTGCCGTCAATGTAGATCCATGTATCTTGTCAGCAGGAATATCAAGTTATGGGTGTCTCTCACCCCCAGGAAAGAATACAGGAGTTGCCAGAATCCTCAAGAGAAGGCCATGCCCACATTGAGACCTCACTGGCTATGGCCTGAGTGACAGTCTGGACTCCACCCCTATGCAAGATGATGGGAGATTAAAAAGCTACCATAGTATCGCTACTCCCATTACTTTTCCTGAGGATTTTATCTGTCCTGGATTCTGTGCGTGTTGCTATTTTTTAAATGATTTTTCTTTCTGCATCCATCTGTGGTGTCCCTGATCTGAATGCCCTGATGCAGTATCTGTGAGTCTCCTGTGAGCAGGGACTGTGTTCTCTACATCTGGGTCTTCTTAAAGCTTTGCAAAAAGTTGTCATTTGAATAATACTCAATAAATATTTGTTGAAGGAATGGCATTGCAGGTGACAGTCAGTACCTATTCTCCCATCAGTTATATGGTTGGCGGTCTTTTTACCTCTCAGACATATTCCTGAATCATTACAATGTGAGGGTCTGAGTCTGGTTATATTATTGGGACATGTAGTCAAAAGACAAAATATGTTTGCCTAAAGCACCTTTTGAGTATGATGTTTCAATAAAATAAATTGGACAGATCCTGGCAGCAGACATGTTTCAGCCACTCACAAGCTATGTGGCTTTGAGTAGTGTACCCTAAGCTCTGAATTCAAGGTAAGTAGTTTCAATGGTCAATATGCATGTGAGAGCTGGACAGTGAGTAAGGAAAACTGAAGAAGAATCAATGCATGTGAATGATGTGCAAACAATACCGAAAGTCGTCTGGGCTGTCAGAAGAACAAGCAAATCCCTCTTGGAGGAAGCACGGCCAGAATGCCCCTTAGAAGTGAGGATGGCAAGTCTTCATCTCACATCAATTGGACATGCTATCAGGAGAGACTGGTTCTTAAGAAAGGACATAATGCTTGTTAAAGTACAGGGGCAGCAAGAGGGAAGAAGACACTTGATAAGATGGATGTCCACAGTGGCTACAGCAATGGGCTCAACATGGACCAACGACTGTGGTGATGACACAAGAGCAGGCAGGGTTTCATTCCGTTGTACAGTTCCGGTCTCTGGTACAAAGGAAAATAAGTTGCCCTATCCTGTGGGGTCGAGGCTATTGTGCCTGCTGTGTATTTTGTCCTAAGGACTTGCAGTGTTGTTCTTTATACAGTGTTGTTGTTATTAGCTGCTTTTCGGTCCATTTTGACTCATAGCGACCCCCATGCATTTCAGAGTAGAACTGTTCCATAGGGTTTTTAAGGCTGTGACCTTTTGGAAGCAGATTTTCAGGCCTACCTTCCTTAGGCACCTCTTGGATTCTGGGTGGGATTTAACTGCCGACTTCCTGGGTGCTAGTCAAACACTACCCAGGGAGTCCTCCCACTGAATCGTGTGAGTGTATTCCCACCTAGGGTGCTCCTCTTCCAGTACTTGTTTGGACGGTATTCTCTTTTGATCCATAGGGTTCCATGGACTCATTTTCAGTAGTACATCATCAGGTCTTTCTTCCCAGTGTGTCCTAGCTTGGATGCTCTGGTGAAGCGTGTCCAGAGTGGCTTGCTCTGGTTATAATCTTAGCTGGTGACACTGCTTACAGCAATCACAGCTATAGACAAATGACAACATGATGACAAACTGACAGATGGGTGGCAGCCTAGGGAAGGAATGATCAACACAACACAACACAGCCTGAGTGGAAATTGAGCTACGGAGTCTCTGAGAGTCCAGGCTCTTCGTCCTGGCACAGCCTGGGGCAGGGCCTGGAGCCAGGAACTGTGGCTGCTGGGGTGAGGACCCCCAGCTTCCCCACTTGGCATTCACTCCCCAAACACAGCTGGCAGCCTGTGGGAATTGTCTTTCCGCTTGCACATGATGGCACTGACGAGCATAACGCAACCCTGCTGGTGGTTAATGACTGGTGACATTTTGAGGCCGCTGCCCACCTTTGGTTGAGGGAATTTGCCAATGTTCGGAAGTTGTTGGGCTCTAACGAAATGCAACCCCTGCAAGCAAGCATTGAGTCAGTGCATGAGGTGTGGGGCACTCTGACATCCCCGTGTGACCGTGAAAAGCAGGCTGCGGAGCAGTGGTGGCTGCTGAGGCTCCTTTCTCCTGGCAATACTGGCGTGCTGAAATGGCGGGCTGATTTGCCATGGAAAGCAGGGTTTCATGGGAACTTGAGGATTAAGAATCCACATGCCTGCAATCAATATTGTATGTTCATCGTATAATTTACTTTGAAAGGGAGACGACACAGTTCTCCGAATTTTTGGGTGAAGTAAACCACTTTTCCAAAGGAGTAAGTGGATTTCTGTGTTTATAAATCATGCCCACCACTTGGGAGTGCAGAGGAGGATATGGGAGGATGGTAAAGAAGAGCAGCAGGAGAGGACCTGAAGACCTAATGTTTCCTCAGGGTCAGGGTCAGGGGAAACTAATGTCCCTGGAACACCACTGTCTCTCTGGAATGGTATTAGCACAGCTTGTTATTTGCATACTGTACTGAGTTCATTCTGACTCGCAGCGCCCCTATAGGGAAGAATAAACATGCCCCAATGAGTCTCTGAGACTATAATTCTTTACTCAAATAGAAAGCCTCATCTTTTTTCCATGGAGGAACTGGTGGATTCAGAACTGCTGACCTGGTGGTTAGCAGGCCAACACCGAACCTACTATACCACCATGACATTTCTGTTTAGCCTAGAGACTTTCAAATGGATAGAACAAGACCCATCCCAACCCTGTTCACTGCTATCAACCCCCCTTTCTGTGAAGTCCCCACTACGTTCTGTGAAGTTCACCACTTTCTCCGTGTGTGTGTGTGTGTGTCTGTGTGTGTGTGAGAGAGAGAGAGTTATAAAAATAGGAACTTTGACCCCTTTTTAGAACTCTTGCAATTCCAGGGCTTGTTCAACAAAGAACGAATCCCCAGTGTCTTCAACCTGAATTGTCCCATGTGGTAATACACATTGGGGTTCCAGACACACTGAGCTAATGAGTGAGTGGACACTACTGTGCTATCTAAACAAACCCTGTGTGACAGGGCTGCACCTGCCTTACTTAATTAAATAACCAGAACCGTTTTCTAAAATAGGTAATATCAACTTAATCTCCCTGCCATCGAGTCACTGCTGATGCATAGCAACCTTGTAGGACAGGGGAGAATTGCCCCCTTGAGTTTCTGAGCCTCTAACTCTTGACAGGAGTAGAAAGCCTCATCTTTCCCTCACTGATTGCTGCTGTTTTCGAACTGCTGAGTTTAAGGTTAGGGACACAATGTGTAACCCACTACACCACCAGGAGATGCTTGTGTCAACTTTCTATATACGAAAATGAAGTGTCGCCAGGTCCGATGCCATCTTCATGGTCACTGCTGTACGTAAGTCCAAAGTTGTGGGCCAATACATCTCAAGGAGAATCGCCTGCATATCCAATGACACATCCCCGCACAAAACCCGATTTCCTTTTCTACTGATCAGCCTTGCTTAATGACTTGGCCAAAGTGAGCAAGCATAAATCCTCCCAGCCTCCCTTGCCAGGCACAGTGTGGTTCCCGAGAGCAGTGTTTCTTCTACAATGGGAGTGCTCATGCTTTTGCCACACTGGGCAGATTCTATGAATATTTTGACTTTTTTTTAACTTATTTGATCATAGAGCATGTTTCCCTTTTCCCTTTGTATGAGATGACAAAATTTCACTCACTTCCTAGTCATCCAAGGAAAGAGTAAACTTCCCTGTCCTGCCAGCAAAGGGCTTGGCCAATAGAATAAAAGTGGAAGGAGTTGTGTGCCACTCTCGATCAGAGGTATTAAGAGAAATGGTCCTTTTGTTGCTTACCTATCCTTCAAGAGGAAGGAACCCTGGTAATATAGTGGTTATGTGTTGGGCTCTTAACCTCATGAGTCACATGCAAGTCTTTCAATTTCAAAGCCTGATTGTTCCCCTGCACAAAGCTAACAGAGATAAGCAACAACTGCTTGTAGGCTGGAAAGATTGCCCAAACATAGTGTACTTAGGGGATTTCTTACTGCCAGGAGAAATACAGGCGATGTGGCAGGTGACGGTCCTAGTATCTCTCAGCTGCCAATCAGAGGCAGGTTCTGAGCCTTCAGTCAGGGCCACTGGAGGAAGTGGCTCATGGTGCTGCTGCCATAGTCCATCCCAGGTCAAGCCCTCTGAGGTGCTGGGTAACAGAGTTTTGGAATGGCACTCAGTGAGGGCTACTTCAAAGCTCCTTCCTTTCTTAAACTTGCTCCTGCAACCACATTCTTTCTGAAGGTCCTTGTCAGTAAGCCGAAATCCCAACCAATTTGCTAAGTCAGGACAAAATGCAAAATTGATGCTACCAAGAGACATTAAACCACCTACAACCTTTTAGACCATGTCAACAGATCATCTGTAGCCTCAACTGCAGAAACATTTCACTAAATCCTCTCTGTTTCTCCACAAAGATTAGGAATGCCCTTCTATCTTTTAAAAACAGATATTGGTCTGGCACCACTTCGGTTCCAGCTGAGGTAATGGATTCACCTGAGCTAAGCTCTAATGAGGATCACTTAATCTTCATTCAAGATATATGTCATGAGGACTGTAGATCATGCAGGGACTGCACAATCCCTCTGTGTCGGCAGCGGCTGCATCACG
Organism: Tenrec ecaudatus; assembly: GCF_050624435.1. Lineage (NCBI taxonomy): Eukaryota > Metazoa > Chordata > Mammalia > Afrosoricida > Tenrecidae > Tenrec > Tenrec ecaudatus. Next base: position 95,727 of record NW_027459379.1, on the reverse strand, counting down.
GCCTGGCCCATTGGGAAGAGAGATGGAACCATGGCAATTATAAGGCAAGATGCTGAGGGTGCTTGGGTGGTCTAGGGATACCGGAAAGGAACTATTGGGCATGGAGGCAATTATGAAGGGTTTCTTTTTTCCCATGGACCAAACCCATGCCAGTTGCCATGAAGTTAACTCTGATTCATAGGGACTCCTTTGGGCCAGAGTAGAACGACATTCTGTTGTTTTTTTCTATAACTGATTTTGTTGTTGTTGTTTGAAATGCAGCACCAGGCCTTTCTTCAGAGACACTTCTGGCTGGGCTTGAAGCTCCAACCTATGAGTTAGTAGCCCAGTATGTTAACCAACTGCACCACCCAGGGACTCCTCCATGTGGCTAAAGAATGACTTAAGGACTTCCCCCACAGACCAAAACCAAAACCAAATCCACTGCCATGGGGTTGACCTCATATATGGCACAATAGACTGGCTCTGCGGATTTTCAGAACTGCACATCTTTACTGGAGCAGAACACCCTCATCTTTCTCCCAAGGAGTAGCTGGTGGGTTTGAACCATTAACTTTGCCATTAGCAGCAGCCCCACTCTTAACCCAATATACCACCAAGGGTGGTTCAATTTGGAAAAATAGTATGTGATCACCTATCTATGAAGGGAAACCCCTCTCATAGAGTGCACTTACACAAATGAGAAAGAAATGAGTCCCCAAATGCCCGTCTTAATCAACAATCTGGGCAAGGGTGTTCTGGGAAGCAGCTCTCAAATGTGGCTGGAGATTATAAAATTAATCAACCTAATCCCTGTTTTAAAGAGCCCTGGTGGTACAATGGCTAAGGACTGGGTGGCTAAACAAAAGACTGGTAGGTTGAACCTACCCATGGGATCTAAAGGGGAAAAGACCTGACGAGCTGGTCCCATAATGATCTCAGCCTAGGACACCTTTGGGGGCAGTTCTACTCTGTCCTGTAGGGTCACTATGAGCTGACATCAACTTAAAGACACACAGCACGTTTGACTCTACGTCATTTTTTGATAGAGTTTGTGCAGAGCTTTCTGAGTAGAAAACAGACTCAGGGGCATCTGACATCAACCAGCAACAGTCTCTTTCCTTGAGAAAGACTGTGGAAAGGGATGAGGAGGGAGCTTCCAAAAGCGTGTGGAAAATGATACGAAAAAATAATGGAATTTTGCCATGAGCTTTTTGAAGCTCTCTTCATGAGAGCTAGTCCTCCATGGAGGTTTCTAGAAAAGTGAAACACGAAGGAAGAGGCTGGTAAGTCCCACTGAACAATTCCAGGGGAGATTGGGTCTTGACTCAGAGTACTTGAGCATTCTGGCTTATTCCTCCAAATAGCAAATCAGACTAGACCAGGTTCTGAGACTCAGGGAAGGCAAATAAGACACACCAGGCCCATGATTCAGACTTATGGGGAAAGTCACACTGGAGAGGGAAGGCCTCTTTACCTTGTGTGCCTGACAAGTGTCTCATTTGCCTCATCTAAAACCCAGCCCTGGAAAAAAGGCTAACAGTACCAGCTTCAAACTTGTGTTTGAATCTTGTCTCTGTCACTTATTAACTTAGCCACCTTAAATCCCTTCCTCTAGTTTTCCGTCTGTAAATGAGGCACAGTTCCAATCATAGGGCCTTCAGTAAATGGCTATTATTAGCTAGGCATGCACTCCTGTTTTCTAGGCGAGAGTTCTCAGCCAGGTTTTTGTGGGAGCTTGTTCTTCAGGGTATTGTCATAGATGAGTGTGTCACCCAGATTCCTCTCAGGGCCAAGTGACTGATTTCCCCAGCTGCGGAGAGAGCCACTGATAGAAAAGGTCCCAGCTGTCTGGCCCCTATCAGGATTGCCTCAGCTGATGAGAGCTCATCCAAGGTCTGCTCCTTCCCCAAACTAACCTTCATCCAACGACTTGTCAATGTAGGGGTATAAATGGCATAGTGGAGGCATTTGACCCCCCTGTAACTTCACAAAAGGCAATGGAGGAAAATCGAGATAAACAGCCCAAGGCTGATTCCTATGAGACAGAGATCAAAATGCCGCCACCCTCCTTTCTTTTCACAGTTTCTGACACCAACCATCCCTACCATGACACTCTCTTCTTCTCTGCTGGGTTTGATAATCCTTAAGTGGCAATGGCCACACAGAACTCGCAAACAATACTTATGTTTCTGGGGTTAATTGGGGACCTAACAGGTGACAATTCAGGATCAGAAATGACTGGGGATATAGTTCTTCAGTCAGGACAGTCTCTTCCCAGTGGTGCCCAGAGGCAGAACTTTTTCTGGTCCTTGGCCTCTGCCCTGCAGCTCCTTGACCTCTGCTCTGCTTGGGACCGTGTACAAAGTTCTTTCAGCTCTGCTGATAAGTGCGTTGAGGCAGCCCACTTTGTCTGGAAGCCTTGGCCCAAAGACACTCAGCTTTCTCATTCTGTGTGCTGGCGAGCTCCCTGTTCTGGGGTCTTGGTGCTGCTGCCTGTGCTTCCATGAGCTATTTATCTGCCACTGTTTTTCATTGTCTCCTGATGCATCCAGTGTCAGGGATCTCTGTCTCCTGGACAGAGGTGGTGCTCAGAGTAATAATCCTGGGTCCAAAGAGCACACTCCACTGCTGGCTCGTCTTTCTCGGTGCTCTAGAACCTCCCCTTTCTGTTTCTGAGTTAACTCACCCAGGATGACCAAACAGACCAATCCCCACATTAGGGGTCTACAGGTCTTATTTGAATGGTCTCACCTCTTCGAGGATGTCATGCACCTTACTGATATTATTAGCATGCTATCTACTTCCCTCGGTGGCATAGTTCCACCCTGTCATTGGTAGGAGTTACAAAGACTATAGCTAGAGGAGAACTAGTAAGCAATTCACTGCAACGTATTAGGCTACAAAGTCCCAGGCTACTGGTCACCACTTGGCCAGGTCCCAGTTACAGAGCTCCCAGTGATGGCTCCTTTTGCATATCAATGTGGCCAGGCTATGGTGCCCAGTTTTTTGGTCAAACAAGCATTCATCTATTTGCTCTTGTTTTTTAAACATTTTATTAGGGGCTCATACAACTCTTATCACAATCCGTACATATACATACATCAATTGTATAAAGCACATCTGTACATTCTTTGCCCTAATCACTCTCAAAGCATTTGCTCTTCACTTAAGCCCTCTGCATCAGGTCCTCTTTTTTTGTCCCCTCCCTCCCCGCTCCCCCCTCCCTCATGAGCCCCTGATAATCCACAGATTGTTATTTTGTCATCTCTTGCCCTTTCCGGAGTCTCCCTTCCCCCCTTCTCTGCCGTCCATGTCCCAGGGAGGAGGTCACATATGGATCCTTGTAATCAGTTCCCCCATTCCAACCCACTCACCCTCCACTCTCCCAGTATCACCCCTCACACCCCTTGTCCTGAAGGTATCGTCCACCCTGGATTCCTTGTGCCTCCAGCTCCCATATGCACCAGTGTACAGCCTCTGCCCTATCCAGTCCTGCAAGGTAGAATTTGGATCCTGGTAGTTGGGGAGAGGAAGCATCCAGGATCTGGGGGAAAGCTGTGTTCTTCATCGGTACTACATCGCACCCTGACTGACCCATCTCCTCTCCTAAAGCCCTCTATGAGGGGATCTCCAGTGGTCGACATTTGGGCCTCTGGTCTCCACTCTGCACTTCCCCCTTCATTCTCTATGGTATATATATATATACCCATATACACACAGATATATATATATACCCATATACACACAGATATATATATATATATATATATATATATATATATATATATATTCTTTTATTTTTGCATGATGCCTTATACATGGTCCCTTTGGCACCTCGTGATCGCACCGGCTGGTGTGCTTCTCCCAGGTGGGCTTTATTGCTTCTGAGCTAGATGGCCGCTTGTTCACCTCATCTATTTGCTCTTATGAAGGAGTTGGTCTCAAGCAAAATAGAATACCTTCCATAATGTGGGAAGGGGTAAACCTTTCAGGCAAAGGCCTTCAGCACAGAAAGGGAGTTTCCCTAGGGTGTGTTCTGACCATTCTTATTCTTGTCTTTTCCCATCACCTAACCTATCGATTTTAGGATGAACATCTACAGAGCTCTTTAGGCTGTTGCCTGACCTATGAATTTGGAACTTGCCATTCCCCTATGTGAGCCAATTCCTAGAAATAAGCCTCACTCTCTGGGGCACTGGTGTCGTAGTGGGTGGCCCATTGGGTATCCAACAGCCAGGACATCAGTTTGAAAACACCAAGGGCTCCTTGAGGGAAAGATGAAGCTTCATAATCTCCTGAAGAGTTACAGTCTCCAACGCCCAAAAGGTCAGTTCTATACTGTTTTACACAGTCACTTTGAGTCAACCTTGATGGCAATGAGTGGCTGGTGCAGTGGTTAACCATAGGAGCCCTGGTGGATATATCGATATCTCCAGTTACAGCTATATAACTGGTTTGGTTTCTCTAGGGAACACTGACTATGACACTCTCCATAGGCAGGGCTGAGACCTCTGTTGAGATTTCCCTCTTGTGCCCTTCCTGGATTCCCCCCACAGGTGCTTATTCCCTGCGCATTCCTCAATAAATGTCAGGAATCCAGAGCTAATTCCATCACAGTGTCTCCTTCTTGCAGGGAGTCTGAATGGCTTCCGGGGAGTATGAACTGCAGTCTCCATCCAACTTCCTCCTTCTATTTCTATGATCTGGATCTTATTTGGGGCTCATTTGGTTGTAAACAGGCAAAGAGACCAATACTTGGAAGAGAGAATCCTAGGAAAATGGAAAGGTGGGGAGAACAAGAGGACAGCTGGCTCTGTCGACCGTTCCTGACCACCACTGGCATGTTCCTGTGTTCTTTGTGTCTGTCTCTCAGGGCACATGCTGTAATCTCGCAACATAGACCGCCTCCTCCACGTGGCGGGACATGTGCTTCTGAATTATGCTTCTTAGATGCCAGGCCACTTGCAAAAGCGGGACTTTCTTTTTCGTTTTTTGGTTGGAAATGCTCAAGAAAAAGCATCTAGTTGACTCATCTTATGTCAGTGTCTCCACTGGGCCAATGAGAACAGCCTTGTGACCGTATTGAAATGTGGTGTCTTCCTCAGGGAACTGATATTTCAGCCAGTGAGGTAGTTCACAGGGACAGATAAGAAAGGGGGTTGGGACAGATTAAAATAATAATAATGTCTATTTGCAAAGAATAGGGCCTTGTTATTTTTCGGATGCCACCCATCTGAACACCCTACCACTGAATATAGGCAGGAGGTAGGGCCCACCTGTCACTCAAGCAGCTAAAAATGTACAGCACTTGCTGTAGCAGCTGCTAATGTGCCCATGTATTAGCACTTGGCACCCACCACTCCCATAAATGCCAATGGTCTCACAGGAAGCACATGTAACTCCCCACACAGGGAACAGTCATTGAGCAGACAGGGAAGTTGACATCCTCCAGGACCTAATGCCACTTTAACCAATGACACATGAGGATAGGTGGAGCCACACTCCAGTTCCCTCAGCCGTTGGGTGGGACAACTACAAGAGGATTTATACTGTCTCTGGGAACCTACTCAATGACATTTCTTTATCGGCCCCCTCCTTTGCTCTATCAGTATTACCCTTCTCTACTGGTCCTTCCTGGAGGCACCTCCCAAGGAAACAATAGTCTAGCTGCCATTCCAATTCTAGTGGATTCCAATTCTTGGTGATCGCATTCATGTGAGTCAATCAGAACTGTGCTTTCTGCAGATTCTTTCTCTCCCCTTTTTAAGAGTAGTTTTAAGGACACCGTGAAAGCTTCCCACCATCCAGTTCCAGAACATTTTCATCGACCCTGCAGCCATTAAGCAGTCATTCCCTATTGCCCCTCCCACCCCACCCTGGGAAACCACCAATCTACTCTATGGCTCTACGGGATTTACCTGTCCAGCATTTTTCCTCTAAATGGACTCACAATACATGGCATTTGGTGTTTGGCATCTTTCACTTCATGTCTTGCGTTCACCTGTGTTACAGAGTCTGTCCGAATCAAAGGCCTTAGTTTTCTTGTGGCAGACTATATGTATACCCCACTCTGTGTAGATCATATTTTCTTTATTCTTCTACTGATGGGTATTGTTGGCTTATTGTTTACCTTTTGCCCATAGTGATTAGTGCAGCATCCATCTGGGTACTCGTCTTTCATTCTTTTAGATATGCACTTGGGAATGGACTCCCTGGATCAGCTGGCAAGGGTTCATGACCAAGTGGGTTATGTTGGGCTGCTAACCGTAAGGTCAGCATTTTGGACCCTTTAGCTACTGCGAGATAGAAATGCTCTCATAATGATCCACAGCCCCCCCCATACCCACCAGCCGCAGTTCTACTCTGTCCTTTCGGGTTGCTGTGAGTCAGAATTGACTCGATGGCAGTGGTAGTGATGAAGCCAGCGACTTGAGAGTGGAACCAGGGACCGTGGAGAATTCTGGCAGTAGCCATGGTGTCCTCACTACCCAGATGCCAGCAGCCACCAGTGAACAAAGGAGGCACAAGCAAGGTTCTCGTTGACTTCATGCTGGCGACCCGGCTGCCCCTGCTTCCTCAAATGCCATTTCCTCAGCTTTACTGGCAACGGGGTGTACTCCCTATTATCATGTCACCAACTCTTTCAATGGTCCACCTAGGCAGGTGTGATTCCAGACACTCACTGTGCAGCCACCATCAGCGAAGGTGGCTGCCCACCTCATTTGTACACATGCAAAGAATGTGATCATTCTTGGCACTGGTGTCCTTAGTCATCCTGGTTGGTATATTTACATCCTTGGGGAGCTGGGTCAGTGAGCAAGCGCTTCTCAAGGTGCCCATATGATCTGTTTACTGAGAGTGCCAGCCCAAGGATCTGACTTGCCACCCACAGTGAACGCACCTCTGAGGCAAAGGGGAAGGCTTCTTTCTAACTGGGAGACCAGCAGGTCTTCTGCAGACATCACTCCCCTGCAGCACTCTGATCCAAGACCTTTCATATTCCAAAGAGCAGCATTAAGATTCCCATCTGCCACCCAGTCAGACTCACATGTGCGAATTCTCTTTTCAGAGCAAGACAGCCAATGCAGTGAGCTGGGTAAAGGGGCAGTCTCACTCTGAGGAGACTCAGCCAGGAGTGTAGGGACAGGGAGTGAAATGTGCAGCTTCCAGCTGCCACCCAAGCCTCCTTAGTGCAGTGGAATGAGAGCAAAGAGATAGTCCTTTGTGACTCTTTGACCTCCTTCCTGGCCTTGGTGGAATTAACACTGCTCAGTGTCAGTCTCTTCTGAATATACGGAAAAGATAGCTCAGAAAAGAATAGAGTTAAATAAGAGCAGGACAGAGTAAGGTGGCTTCATGGTGTTGCATTTGTGTGTCTCAGAGCCCACCCTGGCTCACAGTGACCCTCTGTGACAGAGAAGAACTGTTCCACAGATTTTTCTAGGCAGAATTTTAAGGAAATGTACCTAGCAGCACAGTGGTTGCATGTGCGGCTGTAACAGAGAGACTGGCAGTTTGAACTCGCTGATCCCCATCGAGAGAGTGAAGACGTGACTGCCTACTCCCATGAAGACTCCTAGCCTGTTGTTGTCTGTCCATTTGTGGTGCTGTGGTGAGTTGTGTGTTACTGTGATGCTGGAAGCCACGTGACTGGTATTTCAAATGCCAGCAGGGTTACCCGAAGTGAAGAGGTGTCAGGGAAACTTCCAGGCTAAGAACAGAATACAAAGAAGGGTCCCACTGCCCACTTCAGAGGAAGTAGCCGCTGAAAACCCTAACACTATAGCACAGTGTGCCTTTCCTTCCCGTCACAGGGAGTCAGAATCGCCTCAATGGCACATAACAACCAACAACACCTTTGAGGAGGGAAATCTCCTTCAGTAGGGCTGGGTGAGTTTAAACTGGGTGGCTTCTTGGTTAGCACTTGAGCTCTGAATCATCTCACCACCAGGCTACCATCTTCATGATGCAGGCAAATAAAACCATCTTGGTCCTGCTCGGTATTGCCAGCGTCATCATGCTCTTTCTCCCATAAGCACATGTCTGGTGGTTGGACCACAGCAAACCCGGTTGACACTCTTTCCTCATCACCCTGTGTGTGTCAGAGTAGAAGTGAACCATGAAGTTTTCTTTGATTAAAAACATTTTTATTGTGATTTGGGTGAAGGTTAAAGAGCAGCTCAGCTGTCCATTGAGCAATGCATACACATTTTGTTTCATGTCATTGACAGCAATTCCCACAATGTACCATCACTTCCCCCACATCTTCTTGTTTCTTGTCTCCAAGCTGCCTTCATTCTCAACTTTTTTGAACTTCGTTCTTGGGGGAATGCTGTCTTTTGATCTCATGTAATCTATTATTCTACGGTATTTGTATGTCTCTAATGTCATTGTTCCCATTATAGGCCTGTCTATTGTTTGGTTGAACATCGAGCCATGATGAGTTCAGTTCCAGACCTGCATGGTAACTAAGTACCATAGTCTTGCAATTTCACCAGCCTTTATCCAAACAGTAAGCTGGTGTTTTATCATGATTTTGAGTTTTGCCCCACATTTCCCTTCTAGTCTAATCAAGCCCTTCTAATGTGATCTCTTTCATAGCAGTCGATAGTGGGAGCTAGGCACCATCTAGTTCTTCTGGTCTCCAGTGGTGGAGGGTGATCGTTGCTTGAGTCACTAGTCATTAATTCATTGTGCCCAATCAGTTCTCCTCTTCTGCTGTCCTCTGGATGGGGAGAGACCAACTGTTGCCCCTTTCCTGATTGCTCAGGAACTTTGAAAATCCCAGAGACGATGGTCCTGATCCCCCAGGCTCAACAATTCATTCCCTCACAGTTTGTGCATCTGTCTCAGAGATTTTTTCCACCCCCACCCAGTTTTATGACATTGGTCCCTGTATGCTCCACCATATACCTGGATCTATTTAACAACCAAGGCCAATACATTCTATAAACTTTTCAATGGCCGAGGATTCTGAAGAAGATTGCCAGGCTTCTCTTTCACAGCTCCTCTAAGTGGGTTGGGAATGACAACTTTTCCCTTAATAGCAGAGCTCATTAACTGTTTACACCCCTAGATACTCCTTACTCTTAGAAAACTCACTGCCATCGAATCCATGCTGACTCACAGCCAACTTATAGGGCAGAGTAGAACTGCCCCTGTAAGTTTGCCCCTGTGAGTGTCTTAAACTCGAACTCTTTATGGGAGCAGAATGCCTTATCTTTCTCCCACAAAGCAGCTGGTAGTTTCAAACTGCTGATATAGCAATTAGCAGCCCAACCTGTAGCCACTAGGCCACAAAGGCTCTTTTTCTTCTTAGCAAAGAGAGGGAAAATAAGCAAACGGAACATTCCCCTGGTGCTTCCCGTGGATGCTGTGATGGGAGCTGGATCCTGAAGGCCCGGATTGGCAGAAGCTCCATTTACACAGGAACACATGCCTCCCTTGTTAGTATGTGCATTGGGCAAGCAATTTCCTGCGCTGACATTTTGCATCTAGTTAAATGCCAGCAACTCCAGAGAGACATAGCTTTTACCTGTGGCTCTGCCCTTCTGGACAAGCCTTTGGTGCTCGAGGGGGCTACTTTCAGTCTATGATCTTACATGTCCTTTTGGATCCCTTCGTCTCTTGTTTTTGTTTTGATTAACACAAACTGGATGAACAGCTTCAGGCTTAATATAATCGCTGCTGAATATTTCATTGGGAAATGTTCTTAAGAAGGCAGTTGGCATCCATGATCTAAGTGTATGCATAGAGATTTCTTTTCAGATGGTAAAGTGGCTTTGAATAATTATTGTTATTATTAGTGAATTAAAGACAAATGTGCCTCAAAATGTGAACATCAGGTGTGTGTGTGTGTGTGTGTGTGTGTGTGTGTGTGCATGTTTTAAAGAGCACATGGCTTGTTGATAGAGAGGGCGAAGCACTGGTGAGGAGCACATGACACTGTTCAGAGAGATGACAAAGGGTAGTGATGAAACAAAACAGATTCCAACCTCACATCCTCTGCTCCCTGCCTCAGCGGGAGGTCGCAACAAGGAGCAGAAAAGCCAAGGGCATTTACTGCCCTCTCACAGCTGACAAGCGCCCCAGAAGGCACGGGGTTTTAATGCCAAGGCTTTGCTGCTGTGAGGCAGGGAGGGGGGCTTGCCATAGTTTCCACACGCTGACATCACAAACATACCGCAAGTGGGTGCCTTTAACACACCAAAGTCAATGTTCTCACAGCACCGGAGGCTGACAGCATCATGCCAATGCACCAGCTTGATGGGCAGGCTCTCTTTGTCCATCCCTGGGGGCTGAGGGCTCGTGGGCAGTATTCTTGTTTTGGCTTCAATAACCTCCATGGTTGGTGGTCCTTGGAGCTCTCTGCATGGCAGCTGCCTTCTTCCCTTGGAGTTGGTTTGCTTCAGTGTTGAATTGAATCCTTTTGTATCAGCCAAGTGATTGGTGTAAGGTACAGCCTCTTTAATGTCACAAAGAAAATCTCTGCCCAGGTGGGATTACATCCACAGTAAAAAATCCCACTCCTGTAGAGCTCACTCCAGCTCATCATGGCCCTCTCCAGGGAGGTTCCATGGCTGGGCATCTTTATGGAAGCACACAGCCACAGTTTTTCTCCAGAGAAACAGCTAGTGGGTTCTGAACTACCGACTTTGTTGTGAATAGCCCCCTTCTTAACATGTGCGCCAGAAGCCCTGCTCTGCGGTTTGATGAGCAGCCCTTCTGGCCATTGCTAAGGGCTACATGGCAAAGCCATTTGGTACAAGCAACGTTGTCATCAGCAAAGAATGAGTTTAGCTGGCCTCAGTAGGATGCTCAGCAGGGAAGTGATAAACTGCTTGGCTTGGGTTTTATGAAGGAGAACCATGGGAGCTGAGATGTGCAGTCTCTTGATTTGAACCCAGACACTCTATCTCCCAGCCTGAACTCTCACCATCACACTCAACTTTTGGGGGGTCAAATGTTTGACTCACCTGAGAGATGTGCAGGTGAAAGCGTGCCCCAGAAACATCTCCCTCCCATCCCTGTCATCTCTGAGAGTTCTCCAGATAAGGATTGGTGGTTCATGTGAAGGGACAGATTGTAGCATTTCCCTTGCACTCCTCAAAGGCAAGAAAATGACCCACAGCACCTCGAGTTGCCAGCAGTGTCAAAGGGGAAGTGCTCCTTGAGACTCAAGCTGAGTCCCCAGGAGACGAGCTCTCAACTATGGAATTAGCGCTTTTGAAAAGGGGCAAATCTTCCAGCAGTTCTCTCTTCAGAGGCCTGGCTGTACGCTCTGCAGACTTGTGGGCACGCTCACTCTGGTCAACCCAAATTCTTGGGAGAGGCTGATCTGTCCCTAGAAAACTGGCCACATGCAAAAGCATAGAGACCAATATCTGCCTCCTGCTGGAAGGATATGGAAGGAGAAGGGTGGCTGGAGTCCTCAAGGAGGGAAGTTGAGAGCCAGGAGAGGCAGCAAAGCCACAGTTCCAGCAGGTGGTGTCCTAAGGCTAAGGGAGCTTCCCAAGGATCAAGTGAGTCCTGGAGGTGTCTGCAGCCCATCTTGCTGAGGGCCTCTATTTATTTCAAATATCTATGGATAATGGGAAGGGCCCCCAAGGCCCGCTGGCTGACCTCATATGATACACCGTGAACTATCCACCTTGGCATCCTCCAAAGTCTCTGAAAGCTGCAGCCCCTCCCACCCACTGGCAGCCTTCTTGGACAGGATTTCCTCAACACTGCTGCAACCATGGGCTCACACACAAGGACCATTGTGAGGACGGTGCAGGACCAGGTGGTGCTTCAATCTCTTGTGTGTACTTTTGCTATGAGTCAGGAGCTCACTCAATGGTATCTAACAAGTTATTGTGAGATGACATAAGAGGACTTCGTGGAGGCCCTTCCAAGAGAGGGTTGGAACATAGCATGGTAAGAGGCCTGGTCAGGAATGTGCTCATTGTTTCCATCCCCTTCTCCCAGAAGCCACTGCTCTAGGGAGGAAAGGCAGGCCCAGAGACAGGGAAGGGCTAGGGAAGAGGGAGCGATAGGAGAGCAATAGAAAAGACAAGTTACTCTCCCTCATTCCCAGTATAGCTCCTCAAACCTCAGGTAAAGCCTCTGATTCTGAGGCTTATAATAGGATCAGACTGAACATTTAATCCCTCAAGCTGCCTGGAAAGTGTGAGAGCTGATTAAGATGGCAAGAGGTGAAGAAGGAAGGAATCTACTGGTTACAGATGTGAAAGCATCTGTTAGTGAAGCCTTCTCAGTTTCTTATTGCCTTATCAATGTCATCAGTCCACTTAATGTACTCACTTTCCAAATGCCTATGAACCAATTGTACATACCTTGAGTTCTTTCTAGGAGGCAATATTAATATTCTCATATCCGAGTTGGGCCACAGAAGTTTGGGCAACTTCTGGTTGTTGTTGTTGCTGGCAGGTGCTCATCAAGTTGGTTCCAACTCATAGCAACCCCTGTGCATACCGGAAGGGAGCCAAGCCCCGTCCTGTGTCCCCCTCTCTGGAGGGCACTTGCCTCAAATCTTTAAATTCAAAGCTTCATGTTTTGTCAAATGAAATCATTTCTTCAGTCAATCTCAGAAATCTTTATGTAAAAACGTTGGAAACGCCTTTCACTCAAGGTCTAGGGAGGCTGAGTAAGGTGGGAGGGGCTCCGGGACAGATAGTGGGAATCACTCCTGCAGATGGGTGGTAGGTTGGCGAGGCCAGTCTGACTTGCCTCCCTGGTGACTGACCTCAACCAGCAATGGGCAGCTGGACACATGGCATGAAGTGACCTCTGGTCTTCGTGGTGGTGGATGCCAGTAGACCGTCAGGTATGGGAGACCCATGAGAAAATAGGTTACTTTTCTCTTTCTCTCCAAGTTTCTCTGCGATCTCTTTATGCTGCCTGAGCCCACATGCATACTGACAAAGGCAGACATGTGCACACAAGTGGCAAAGTAAATAGAGACGCCCACATTCACAGACGTATCCATCCACGTGCAAATAGGCACATATGTGCACATGCATGCCAAAGCAGACACAGACATCCATGAATGCACATGTATTCGTGCAAACTGATTTTCATGGGGAAAAAGATCAGATCTATCACTGTCAAGTCCACTCCAACTCAAAGCAACTGTAGAGCACAGAGGAGAACTGCCTCATTGGGTTTCCAAAGCTGTCATCTTTTCAGACACAGTCAGCCACCACTTTCTCCTGCAGAGCAGCTGGGGTTTTCCAACTGCCGAACTTTCACTTAGCAGCTGAGCACTTGCTGATTTTCATAGGACTCTGGAAATCAGTTTCATTGCCTGCTACTCACACCTCCTCTGTGAGTTAGCACAGCCTGGTAAGCTTGGAAGGAGAAAAATCTTCCTTCCCGAGGTAGTTGAGTGGTTTTCCCCTGAGGAAATGGTTCAGAAAAAGATTTCCTTCAAGAAATCAGAACACTCTTGAAGATAAATTTCCTGCCAAAACATTTGTTTGCTTGACAACGAGACAAGTGAAGCAGCCCCTGACTTCCCCCTTGGGTCCTCTTTCTCATCATGACTGCTCTGCTCAGCTACAAGGCTCCAGGTCCTGGGATCAAGGGTGCCCTTCTATCTGGAACCTCACAGGGCTCCACTGTGAGTCAGGAAAGACCTGGAAACTTGAGCATCCTGAAACGGGGCCTGCATAGCAATATCATCTGTCATCAGGCTCATCGTTTCTCTCATTTTTTGTAAGATCATTGAGCCCTTGGAGCCCTGAGAAGTTCTCTCAGAGGAAGCCATCCTCCTCCCATGAATCCAAGAGGGACTGCTTAAAGATTGTTGTCTTGTACTTACAGGAATACCAGCAACCAATTGCCATTGAGTCAACTCGGACTCATGGAGAGCCCAAGTGTGTTAGAGAAGTCCAGTCCCTAGAATTTTCCATGGCTGGGGTGGGTTTTTTTTCCAGAGGCATATCACCAGGCCCTTCTTGGAAGGCACCTCTGGGTGAACTCAAACCTTTAACCCGTAGTTCGCAGCCTAGTTCATGAACAATACCATCCAAGGACGGTACAGTTCCTTGCAAATGGTCACCTGCAGTAGATGAACCAAGGCCAAGTAACTGCCTGAGAAACATCAACCAGAGGAAAGCAGAGTGAACCCCAGGGTTCTTGGGAAGAGGGCCAGAGAGAGAAAAAGGAGAAAACAGCTTTCTCGGGACATCAGAAAGGAGAGGACTCCACTTTGTGGATGCCATAGAACAATCCCAAGCCAAGCATGGGTGAGAAACAGACCCCACCCAAACCCAGCGGGCTGGATTCTGTCGCCAAGTGTTGAACACCAGACATGGATATGACAGAGCCGCTAGTCGTCCGTGGAAAGAAACTGCCCATTGTCTGGTAGTTTTGCAGCATTTGAACAACCAGGCCTCTGCTGCCTCTTCTGGCCTGAAATATAATTGCAGCCATAACCGCCCAGCGGTTCAATGGGTAGAACTACCTGGGGAGGGCTAACTACCCAAATCATTTGGGAGATCATTTTAGGATTGTCCAGGAGATCTTTGGCTGTGTCTATTATATGAACGATGGTGTCTTTGTTTTAAAAAAAGAAACTTTTTATTGTAAGGTGGGTTAAGATTTACAGAGAAAATCAGCTTTGCCTGTAACAATTTATACACGTTTTGTTATGTGACATTGATGACAATCTCCTGCAATGTAATATCACTCATGCCATTGAAACTCTGCTTCCTGTTTTCATTTACCCTTCTCCCCTAACCTTGCCTGCCTTTTGAATTTGGCCTTGGGCAAATACTGCCTATTTGCTTTTGAATGGTTGATGGTTCTGAGGAATGTGTGCTCCTCAGTGCTATGATTCATTTTGGTGTAGTTGTTCTTATCAGGTGCCATTGAGCCAGTTGCAACCCACATTGACCCTATGCCAAACAGAAAGAAACACTACCTAGCCCTGAATTATTCTCCTAATTGTTCCCAAGCTTGAGCCCCTTGTTTCAGTCACTGTCAATCCATCTCCTTAAGGGGCTTCCTCTCTTTCACTGTCCCTCTACTTCACCTGGCATGATGTCCTTCTCCAGGGACTAGTCTCTCTTAATAACATGACCAAAGTATGTGAGAGGAAGTCTCACCATCCTTGCCTTTAAGGAGCCCTCTGACCATACTTCTTCTAAGACAGATCTGTTTGTTCCCTTGGCAGTCCATGTTACTTTCAATATTCTTCACCAGCACCACAATTCAAACATATCAATTCTTCTTCAGCCTTCCTTATTCAATGTCTGACTTTCACATACTTATGAGGCAATTTAAATTACTATGGCTTGGGTAAGGTGCACCTTAGTCCTCAAAGTAACATCCTTGCTTTTTAGCACTCTACAGACGTATTGTGCACCAAATGTATCCATACGCAATGCGTCATTTGATCTCATGATTGCAGCTTCCAAGAGCATTGATTATAGACCTCATCAAGACAAAAATCCTTGACAACTTCAACAAACAACAACAAATAAAACAACAACAACAAACTTCTCTATTTATCATGGTACCTATTGATCAAGTTGTGAGCATGTGTGTCTTCTTGACATTGAGTTGTAATCCATACTGAGGGCTGCAATCTTTGATTCTCATAAGGTTCACTTTATAAACCTGTTTATTTTTCAGGGGGTTGAATTCAGTTCCAGACCTGAAGGGTGATGAAGGACCATAGTAGTGGGGATCTCACTAGTCTATCTAACCAATAAACCTCATCTTTTATCATTATTATTATTACTATTGGTAGTAGTAGTATGATTTCAGTTTTCTTACACATTACTCCCCACTCTATCTAGCATCATGTACCATGATCCCTTTCAGAGCAGCTGTTTGTGATAGGCAGGCACCATTTAGTTCTTCTGACCTTAGCATCATAGAGGCTGAGGTACGCATAGTCCATTACTGATTTGGACTAATTGTTGCCAGGCATCTTGATTTTCTTCACTGTTATTTGCTCCAGACAGGGTGCAATAGTTTATTGTGCCAGCCTGGCCGATAAACACAAGTAGGATTAATCGAAGGGCAGAGGGATAAATGGCTTCGTGAGCCTCGCCTTGCTTGTTCTGTGCCTCAATTTAAAGGGGTACACTACCTGTGGGATGCCTAACTTGTGGACTGTGTCGCTGTAAGTTGAGGTCCATTTAATCCCACAGGATTGGAATGTTCGTCTCTGGAGCTGGGGACCGACAGTTGGTGACAGTTGGTGACTTGCCTTGCTGTTTGCTGCCTGGGTATATATAGCCCAGCTCTCTCTACAGAAAGGGACTGGCAACTGGCGGCTCTCAAGCCTTAAAGGACTGCTAGTGTCTCACTGTTTTATAATTTAACTGTAAGTTTCTTGTGTTATCTATCTGTATATAATTTAGTGGTTCATTTCTTATATTGTATATCTAGCTTTATAGATATATTTATATATAATTACTAGCAATATGGTTTTGTCTCTCTAGAGAACCCTGTCCAACACATAGGGTGAGACCAAGAACCGACTTTTAGTTTGCTACTCACTAGCTTTTGAAGACCCCAGTCACTTCCCTGATGGATACAGAACATTGTCTTTGTGAGCTAGTTTGTACCAATTGATCTTGAGGTCTCTCAGAGCTATGTTCCTGATCCCCCATATTTAGGACACGCTCCCTCAAGGGGTTTTGTTCTAGCTAAGACATTTTCATAACTATGCCTCCTGGATGCACTATTATATTCATGGGCATATTTGTAGTATATGCTAATATGTATATAGAACTATTCTCTGGCAAACCTATATTTATTCATGGGGCTAGTCCCATTCTCCTTCCCACAACTGCTAAGATTTTGTGGTTTTTCTATCTATCTATTTATCTCTTTAGCTATCCTTGTATGTTATTGTTATTATTGGAGTATTTATCTCTGTTGCCTTTAATGCTTGTAGTCTACTGAGAAAGGATAGTGTTTTGATGTTCCAAATGTTTCCCATTTTCTGGGTTACATGACACAAACCAATAGAAGAAGAGAAAAGAAAAAAAATTAACCCAAGTAATAACACCAACAATAAAACCAATTTAGTCTTTTGGTTAAGAATTAGTCAGACTTTCCCACTCCTAGGCTAACCCTTGAAAGAAAAAGAATGAGATAAAAGACCATAGGGAGGAAGAAAGGAGAGTGGGAGGCAAGGGAATAAAGAAAGAAGGTGGCAGGGTTGTGTGAACTATTAATGTGGACCTTCTTTGATGTGTATTAAAAATAATATTGACAGGTTTTTTCAATACTCACCAAAAATTATTTATGTCAATCAAGAAAACCTCACTACCCTGGAATCAATTCTGACATATAGCAACCCTTTGGACAGAGTATAGAACTGCCCCTGTGGGTTTCCAAGGCTGTAAATCTTTATAGGAGTAGAAAATCTCATCTTTCTCTTATGGAGTGGGGGTGGGGGGAGTTTCGAACTTCTGATCTTGCCGTTAGAAGTCCAACTCATGATCTACTTCACCAACAGGGCTCCTCCTTTCATCATTAATCTAGACTGTTTGACCTTCTTGGCTTACTGGGTTTTATTTTCTCGCTTTGGAAGACATGGTACCAAAATACACACCATTTCCTAGCCCCCCAAAAATCCAAAGTAAGCAAAAACAAAACAGGAAAAACTAGCAACCCAATCCAAACCAACTAACCTTTTTAGCCATATAGATAAAGGATACTTGTAGCCAACCTCTGTGTTGGGGGCAATAGGGATGGATGGGGACTGTGGTTAACAGGCACGTATCAGCTCATCCACAGGGGACATTCAAATTCTAGCTCCAGACTGTTGTTGCCTTGGGGAAGTGCAAGGATTTTAAGGCCTGATTTTCTGTTTGTAACTGAGATGCTGAGAATATAAAATTCGATGTGAAATCGTCAACTTTTCAAATATTGGATCCCATTAGTTAAAACCACTTTTCAGGCTGCTCATCATCATACTAGCACGTCATTAGGCTAAAATCATATCAAAGACATCTGGTTTATCCCCTGTGCCCTTTAAGGACAGCTGAAACATGAGGACGGGAATTTGACATTCATTCTTCCTCTAGACCCTCACCCTTTGCCTCCATCGGCTGGCGTTCATAGAAGAGGCAGACGGTTTTGTTCAACTTCAGCATAATCAGAGTCCTGAGAGTTAAACACAATACATATATCATTTCATACTAGTCATTTTAATATTAGCCCAAACAAAACCAACAAAAACCCAACCCGTTGCTGTTATGTTGGTACTGGCTCCCGAGGACCCCCTGGGTGCCAGGGAGAAACTACAAATCACAGGATTCTCAAGCCTGTGGGCTTCTAGAAGCAGGCCATTAGTTATTTGTTCTGAGGGGTGCAACTGCCCACCTCTTGATACGTTGAGTCCTTAACCATTTGTGACACCCAGGGTCTCCCAGTCTTCGTATGTGACCCCCAAATTCCTTGACAGGCTACCTATAGGAAGGTAGAGTCTATGTCCTTTCCCCTTAAATTGGGATGTTTCATGACCTCTGTGACCAATAGATTATGGAGAAGATGACACTGTGACATCTAGCTTGGGCAACCCCCTTTCCTCCCCCAAAGTGCTTCACGGCTTCTGAAAAATCCCTTCAAAGACTTCTTCTTGAGTGCTCACCCTTAGAATGTCTAGCCTCCACGTGCTACCTCTCAGGACACTTCTCAGCACCCGAACACTATGCTGAAAGAAGCCTGAGCCACCTGGAAAGGCCACGTGGAGACACTCCAACCAACAACCTAGCTAAGCACCCAGCTAACGGCCAGCTTCAGCTGCCAGCCCTCTGAGTGCACGTGTAGGCACTGGAGTCACCAGAGGCCCCTGCCCCAGCTCCCATGTGACTGCCAACTCCTGGGAGACTCCAAGCACGACCCAGTGGCCTCCCAGCAACCACACGATGATGGTCCTTGTTTGAAGCCACTGCGTTTGGGGAGGAGGCGTTTCTTGCCCAGCCACAGGGATGAGAACCTGCATCTCAACAACATGCAGGTGGGTGAGGGGGCCGTCTCTCGAGCAAGGCAGCCTCCCTTCTTGTCAACTCCTGGGGGTTTTTGTTGTTCTTGCCACTGCTGCCCCAATTCCCCAGGAGCTAGAGGAAAGCAGGCAGCAGGCCTCATGTGGCCAGGAGGCAGGAGCCTTTGTGGGATGCAGTTACAATGGGAGAGATAACCTTAAAGGCAGGAGCCTGACTTTACCTTTGCCTCCTGAACATTTGGGATGCAGAACACCTGTCAAATCCCATCTTCTGTCCAACCCTTTTCATATGTCTGTCTTATGTTTGCACACAGGACGCAGACTTGTGAACACCCAAAGAACAGGGTCTGGCGCCAAGAAACCAGCGCCACAAGGAACTGATGTTTCTCCAGCAATGGGGAGGGGTGGGATGAGAGGAAGAAAGGAGTACAAATCACTGGATCAAAACAAGGTGGGGAAAGGAAGGAGGAAAGGGAGAGAGTGAAGGAGGGAGACTGGGAGGCTGAAGGGAAAAGGCAGGGAAGTAAAGGAGAAAGGTGGGGGTGGGGAGAGAGGAGCGATGAAGAAATGGAGGAGTGCGGGAGGGAAGATGGAAGGTGAAGGCAGGCAGGAAGACGTGAGCAAAGGGAGGGAAGGAAGAAAAGAGAAAGAGAAGGGCAAGAAGAAGAAAGGAAGGTAGGGAAGAAAGGAAGAAAACGAGAAACCTAATGTCAATGGCACCCTCTATGTTTTTATTTCCTGTTTTTCTGAGGTAGCCTCTTCAGCAGAAGCAAATGGGCTGAATCGCCTCAAACTCCACCTAGGTAGAAAGCACGGGTTTCATTTCGCCAGGGCCTGTGTAAATGTTTGAACTGAGCAGCATTAACACTGAGACAGTGATTACCCCACGTGTCTGTTGCGCTCTGATGATGCCAAGGCAACGGGAAAGGGGGCTCATTATTTCTCCAGGTGACAAAAAAATTGTATTTTGACATTTCACCCTGAACGTGGGGAAGGGGGGCGTGGTGGAGGAAGCAGGGGCCCTTTGTGGAGTCTCCTCTTGCCATTGTGATGCCCCTTGGCCTGCCAACAACCTGAAGCCCTGCACACTGCCAGTGAGGGACTTGGCTGCAGGCCCTAGCCAAGCATTTCTTATCAGATTTACTGTGACAAGTGATGGGAGAAAAGCAAGATGCTGTTAACAGCGCATCCATTCAGACCCTGCAATTTAGAAATTTGGATTTATATTTTGTCAGAGAGAAGTAGCACTGATGTTAATCTTTGCACTACCCTTGGAAAAAAATCATTCATAATCTAATAACAATAATCCATAGCATTTGTGGAGCTCTGAGAACCAAGGGATGGTCAGAAGCATTTTTAGACAGATGTCTCATTTCATCTTCAAAGCAACCCAGTGAGGAATAAGAAAAGTTGGCTTATGACTTCCCTTCTGGAAAGTGAGTCTTTGGAAGCACAGAGAGGTCCAGGTTTGCCCAAGGTCACATAGTCAATAAGTTAGAGAGCCTGGATTTGAACCTGAGCGGTCTGCTGCCAGAGGTACTTTTTTGCTCGTGTTTATTAAGGCAACTTGCAGCTCTGGCAAGGATTCAGATAGAATTGAGGATCACTTTTTAAAACAATTTATTAGGGGCTTATACAACTCTTATCACAGTTCATACATATACATACATCAATTGTATAAAGCACATCTGTACAGTCTTTGCCCTAATCATTTTTTTCTCCTCTTTTCTTTTTTTACATTTTATTAGGGACTCATACAACTCTTATCACAATCCATACATATTCATACATCAATTGTATAAAGCACATCCATACATTCCCTACCCCAATCATTCTCAAAGCATTTGCTCTCCACTTAAGCCCTTTGCATCAGGTCCTCTTTTTTCCCCCTCCCTCCCCTTTCCCCCCTCCCTCATGTGCCCTTGGTAATTTATACATCGTTATTTTGTCATATCTTGCCCTATCCAGAGTCTCCCTTCCCCGGTTCTCTGCTGTCCCTCTCCCAGGGAAGAGGTCACATGTGGATCCTTGTAATCAGTTCCCCCTTTCCAGCCCACTCACCCTCCACTCTCCCTGCATCGCCCCTCACACCCTTGGTCCTGAAGGTATCGTCCACCCTGGATTCCCTGTACCTCCAGCCCTCATATATACCAGTGTACAGCCTCTGCCCTATCCAGCCCTAACAGTGCTTCTCTCTATCCTTGTGGAGCCCTGGTGATGGGCTGGGCTGCTAAGTAGTAGGTTAAACAGGCTTTCCCCTCCTGTGAAAAGTTACACTCTCGGGAAACTCACGGGTTGCTCTGAATCAAGGTCAACTCAATGGCAGTGAGTTTGGCTTTTTAATGTCTCTCCCTGTTGTTGTTGTTGTTGTTAGTTTGCCATCCAGTTGGTTCTGGTCCATGGCAAACCTATTCACAGCAGAATGTAACAATAACAGCTCCTCCTCCATCCACCCAAGTGTTCCTATGCTCAGTCCTCTTGTTGTAGTCACTGTGTCAATCCAGCTCTTCAAGGGCCTTCAACCTTTTTTCACAGCCCTTCCATTTTTCTAAGCATGATGCCTCTCCAGGGACTGGTCTCCACTGACAACATGTCCAAAGTCTCACCATCCTTACTTTTAATGAGAATTCTGGCCGTACTTCCAAGGCTGATTTTGTTTGTTCTTTTGGCAGTCCATGGTACTGTCAATATTCTTTGCCAGTACCATGGTTCAAATTCATACAGTTTACCTGGGTCTTCTTCACTCAATGGCAAGCTTTTCACATGCAGATGAGGCCAATGAAAATACCATGGTTTGGGTCAGGTGCACTTCCTGCTTAAAGTAACATCCTAACTTTTCAACATTCTAAAGAGCTCTTATGCAGCAGATCTACCCAGTGCAATGTATCTTTTTCATCTCTTGACTGCTGCTTCCAGGAGCATTGCTTGTGGATCCAGACAAGACAAAATCCTTGACAACTTCAAGTTTTTCTCGATTTATCATCATGTTACGTATTGGTTCAGTTGTGAGTATTTTGGTTTTCTTTGTGTTGAGTTGTATCCCACATTGAAGGCTGCAATCCTTGATCTTCACCAGCAAGTGCTTCAAGTCCCCCATCCTTGTCACCAAGCCAAACTGTGTCGTCTGCATATAGCAAGTTGTTAATAATATTTCCTCCAAATCTGATTCTGTGTTCTTCTTCATATAATTTGGCTTCTCTGATTATTTGCTCACCATACAGATTGAAAAAGCATAATAAGTGGGTGCAACCTGGATGCACACCTTTCTTGATTCTTAAACCATGCAATCTACCCTTGTTCTATTTGTGCTACTGCTTCTTAATCCATGTACAAGTTTCACATGAGCAAGACAAAGTGTTCTGGAATTCCCTTCTCAAAACTATCCATGTTTTGTTATGATCCACACAGTCAGATACCTTGGGTGTTAATAAAACATAAGTAAACATCTTTTGGGTATTCACTGCTTTCAGGCAAGATCCATCTGATATCTGATATCCTTTGTTCCACATCCTCTTCTGAATCTGGCTTAAATCTCTGGGAAACCAAACTCACTGCCTTGTAGTTGATGACAAGTCATCCTGACCCTATAGTATAGGGTAGAACTAACTGCCCCTGTGAGTTTCTGAGACTGTAACTCATTATGGGAGTAGAAAACCTTGCCTTTCTCCCACGGAGTGACTGGTGGTTTTGAACTTCTGACCTTGGGGTTTGCAATCCAACCTGTAACCACTGTGCCACGATGGCTCTTGAATGCTGAATATGGTAACTTTCTGTCAATGAATTAATGCAACTGTTGTTGTATTAGTTTCAGTACAATTTGACTCACATGTGATGCCAATGATAGTGTTACATAATTTGACCATTCGGTTGGTCTCCCTTCTTTGGTATGTATACACATATGGATCTCTTCCAGTCTGTTAGCCAAGTAGCTGTATTCCAAATTTCCTGACATAGATGTGTGAGTGCTGCCAGTGCTTTATCAACTTGTGGAAACATTTCAATATATATTCCAGCAATTCCTGGCATCTTGTTTTTGGCTAGTGCTTTTCATGCATCTTGAATTTCTTCTTTCCTGACCATTGGTTCTTGCTCATATGTTACCTCCTGAAATGGTTGAATGTTGGTCTATTCTTTTTGATACAGTGACTCCATATGGTTTCCATCTTCCTCAGATGTTTCCTTCATCATTCAATATTTTGCCCATAGAATTTTTTAATATTGCACCTCGAGACTTGACATTTTTCTTCAGTTCTTTCAGTTTAAGATATGCTGAATATATTCTGTTTTGGTTTTCTAACTCTAGGCCTTTGCACATTTTGTGATAATATTTTACTTTGTATTCTCGAGTTGTCCTTTGAAATTTTCTATTTAGCTCTTTACTTCATCATTTCTTCCATTTGCCTTAGCTACTCTCTGATTAAGAGTAAGTTTCAGAGTCTCTTCTGACATGCACTTGTATCTTTTCTTTATTTCCATTTTTTAAAATGACACTGTGCTTTATTCAGAGATGTTCTCAAAATTTGGTGGGTTATTATCAAGGTTGTATATTGATTCTCGTGTACTTGTTTGCATTTTCTTGAACTTCAACTTGAGCTCACATATGAACAATTGCTGATCTGTTCCACAATCAGTCCCTGGACTGGTTTCAGTTGCTGATATTGAGCTTCTTTTTTGTCTCTTCCCACAGGTGTAGTCAATTTGATTTCCGTGTATTCCATCTGGAGAAGTCCACATTTATGGTCACCTTTTTTGTTGTTGATCAAATGTTTGAAGAAATCATTAATCATGCAAAATTCTAACATACAATCAAGATAAATTGGTAATTATTGGTGATTGGAGTGCAAATGTTGGAACCAAAGAGGAAAGAACAGAAGTTGGAAAATATAGTATATGCTATCAGCAATTTATTGGTCTTGCAAACTCTGTCATGCGATCTCCAGCTTGGTTTCTATCACCAAGACCATATTTTTCAACTACTGATCCTTCCTCTTTGTTTTCAACTTTTGCATTCCAATAGCATTTTGATAGCAAGTCTGACAAATTTGGGACTGAATATGGTGGTAGAATTATTCAATTTCTGCATCACCGGCTTTGGGTGGTTGGTGCATAAATTTGAACAATAGTTGTATTGATTGGTTCTCCTTGAAGGGGGCTAGATAGCATCCTATCAAAGATAACATTGTACATTAAAATAGATCTTAAAATGTCCTTTTGATGATGAATGCAATGTTGTTTCTCTTGATTGTGTCATTTCCAGCAGAGTAAACCATAAGATTTTCTGTTTCAAAATGGTCAATATCAGTCCATTTCAGCTAACTAATGCTTACAATATCAATCTTTATGTATTCCATTTCATTTTTAATGACTTCCAATGTCCCTAGATTCATATTTCATACATCCCAAGTTTCAATTATTAATGACGATTTGAACTGTTTCTCCTCATTTTGAGTTGTGGCCCATCAGCAAATGAAGGTCCTGATGGCTATCCTCGATTTGCATCATTATGGTCGACTTGCCTATGAAAAGTCAGCTCTTCCTCTTCCTCAGCCAGTATTTTGAGTACTTTCCAAGTTGAAGAGCTCATCTTCTGGCACACGTTCTGACAATGTTCTTCTGTTGTTCATGGGGGGTCTAGTAACTGACAGTGTTGCTGCTATCCATAGGGTTTTCTATGGCTCATTCTTCCCATGCGGGCAGCCAATTCCTTCTTCATTGTCTGTTCTTTGTCTGGAAGCTCTTTGGGTGACCCTGCTGGTATATGAAATGCCAATCACATAGCTCCCAGTATCTCACAAAACAAAAGTCACCACAGTACCACAAAATGCCAGACAAGTGATGGACCTCTATTTTTAGTGAGGCGTGGCCTGGTGGGAGGAGTGGGCCCTTAGGTGGTTCTGATCCACTTACTGGAACAAATACTGTTAGTTCTTATTTCATAAATGTGAAATGCATAAAAGAGACCCCCCCCAAAATATCCTCCAATTCAGACTTTCTGCCTTTTAAAAGAGGATAACCCACTCTGATTCAAAGTCATTGAGGTGTTTTGTTTTTCCCTCCCTCTGAGGCTACAGAGACTAGACTAATCACAGCTGAAGTGGAGCGACTGAAATGACTTAAAGCACCAGCTAGACTGGCTGTCAGAAGCAGCTACAGTCAACAGCTACAGACTGACAGAGCTGCTCAGCCAAGAGCTGAGGGTTCTCAACTCCCACTTCTACTGATGGGCACAGCCAGTGGCCTCTGGGAGTTGACTGGAACCCAGCAGCCAGCTGTGAGGAGCAAGCTAATTCATCTCAGCCTGGCTCAGGTCATCAAGTCACTGAAGGAGTATCGGGAAAGAGGGAAGAAATTTGGGGTCCCACATTTGGCCACAGACAAAAGTTGTTCTGTGTTTAGACAGTAGTTCTGGGCCTGAGTTTGGGGCAGGTGTGATGAAGGAAAGTCAGCTCCCTCCCTGCATCTGGGAACAGATGGTGGGGCTGCCCTGGAAACAGCAGGCCAGTCAGCTGGAGCAAAAAAGGCTTGGCCTCTAAAGCCCTGGCAGGGCAGACTGAAGCTACCTGGACTGTTTTTTCTTAACCCAATGGCTCCTGCTACCCTCACCACCCCCAACTAGGTAAAAGGGAAGAAAGATGCATTTTCTTTACAGAGGCAACTTTCTAGAAAGGAGACCAGTCCACCAGCTGTGAAAGGTCCCCTTAAACCATTTTACTTTGAGCAGGAGGAAGAAATGTTGAGATTCCCAGAGCCACGTGGAATTGTGGATCCTCTAGTTTAGGTTCCAGTGATGCCAGATCGATTTTTCTAGAGAAAGTCAAAATTCCTGTTTTCTTAAAAACCTCCTGATTTTTTCAAAGGCGATTCAATAACATTGGATAGAAGCCAAGTAGGCCAAAGAGCCCTGATGGCACAGTGGGTTATGTGTTGGGCAGCTAACTAGAAGGTCAGTAGTTTGAAACCACCAGTCACACTGGGGGAGCGGGGGGTGGGGGATAGGGTGGGGGGCTGTGCAGAGATGAGACCTTCTAGTCCATATAGAATTTCAACCTCAGAAACCCACAGGGGCAGTTCCGCTCGGTCTTACAGGGTCACTGTGAGTTGGAATCTTCTAGATGGCAGTGAATAAGCAGGCCAACCAGAGTCCACACAGGTCCTCATTTGGCCATGGGAGTCCCCAGTCTGTGACCCTCACAGAATCGACCTTTGTGTATCGATGTTAAAAGTGAGATCCAGAGAGGGGAGCACCTGTCCCCTTGAGGAGCACCGAGTTGACTTTCCAGTCTCCAATCTGTAGCAGACATTCCCGGTGCTCCTTCTCTTCATTCCCAAATTCCTGATTCCATGTACTCGCCTCAGTCACCAAGGGCCAGCCCTGAAGGTCCCTTTGCTGGTGCTGGCTGAATGTGCTGAGGAACATATGCCCCTGGGAACAGCCCTGACCAGGCCCCTCACTCCTTGGATGGCAAAACTCTGAGAGGCGTGTGCTACACCTACCCCTGGAGACTTCCTAAGTGATTAAGCAGCAGGTTCCCAGGTTTGTAATTGGATTCACAATCTATTTGTTATCGGTGGCCTTCCCTCCACTGGCTCACAATGCCACATCATTACCTGCATGCTCAGAGTTTCCTAAATAAGCTCATTGCCTTTAAGTCTTTGGCCAGGGTCTGCTTCAGTGAGAACCCAAACTAAGCCAGGTCTGAATCGTTATGTGTCCTTCCTGCCATCCAGTTGATGACGACTCATGGCGAATCTATAGGATAGGGTAGAACTGCACCTGAGAGTTTCTCTGACTGGAACTCTTTTTTTTTTTTTAACATTTTATTAGGGGCTCATACAACTCTTATTACAATCCATACATATACATACATCAATTGTATAAAGCATATCCGTACATTCTTTGCCCTAATCACTCTCAAAGCATTTGCTCTCCACTTAAGCCCTTTGCATCTGGTCCTCTTTTTTTTACCCTCCCTCCCGCTCCCCACTCCCTAATGAGCCCTTGATAATCCACAGATTGTTATTTTGTCATATCTTGCCCTATCCGGAGTCTCCCTCCCCCCCTTCTCTGCCGTCTGTCTCCCAGGGAGGAGGTTACATGTGGATCCTTGTAATCTGTTCCCCGTTTCCAACCCACTCACCCTCTACTCTCCCAGTATCGCCCCTCACACTCCTGGTCCTGAAGGTATCATCCACCCTGGATTCCCTGTGCCTCCAGCTCCTATATGTACCAGTGTACAACCTCTGCCCTATCCAGTCCTGCAAGGTAGAATACGGAGCATGGTAGTTGGGGGGAGGAAGCATCCAGGATCTGGGGGAAAGGTGTGTTTTTCATCGGTACTACATCGCACACTGACTGACCCATCTCCTCTCCTAAACCCCTCTGTGAGGGGATCTCCAGTGGCCAGCAAATGGGCTTTGGGTCTCCACTCTGCACTTCCCCCTTCATTCACTATTATGTGTATATATATATATCATATACCATATATTTTTCATAATGCCTTATACCTGGTCCCTTTGGCACCTTGTGATCGCACAGGCTGGTGTGCTTCTTCCATGTGGGCTTTTTTGCTTCTGAGCTAGATGGCCACTTGTTCACCTTCAAGCCTTTAAGACCCCAGACACTATCTCTTTTGATAGCCGGGCACCATCAACATTCTTCGTCACATTTGCTTATGCACAAGTTTGTCTTTGGCAATCGTATCATGGAGGTGTGCAGCCAATGCTGTGATTTTTTTGTTTTTTGATGCCTGATAACTGATCCCTTCGGGACCTCGTGATCACACAGGCTGGTGTGCTCTTCCATGTGGGCTTTGTTGCTTATGAGCTAGATGGCCTCTTGTTTATCTTCAAGTCTTTAAGATCCCATACACTATCTCTTTTGATAGCCGGGCACCATCAGCTTTCTTCACCACATTTACTTGTTCACCCGCTTTGGCTTCAGCAGTTGTGTCTGGAGGATGAGCATTGTAAAGTGCCAATTTAATAAAAGAAAGTATTCATGCATTGAGGGAGTGCTTGAGTTAAGGCCCAAGGTCCTGCCGCCACCTTAATACTAAACCTATAAATATAGACACATAGATCTATTTCCCCATCCATATATATATTTGCATGCACATGTCTTTGTCTAGACCTCTATAAATGCACTTTGACTCCTAGCTCTTTCCTCCATCTCCCTTGACTTTCCTCCTGTCCCACTACCATGCTCCGTCCCCACCTGGGTTACAGCTATACGTAACCTTACCCTTGATCATTCTCTACCAGGCCTGCCACTTCCCCCTCACTACCATTTCGAGTCCCATGTTGTTCCCTTGTCCCTGTGTTTGTTAACACCACTTCCTTACCTCCCGCACCTCCCCCTATCCCAAGTGCCCCCGGAACTGTCGGTCCTGTTGTTTTTCCTCCAGATAGTTCATCCAGCCTCTCTTATTTAGACAGACCTGTGGAGACACTAACATGCACGAAAACAAGACAGAGGAAAACAAAGCAACAGTATACAACCAGACAACAAAACAACAAAAACTAACCACTGACAAAGAACAAAAGAAAACACATCAAGAAAGAAGAGCTTGTAGTTAGTTCAAGGATCATTTGTTGGACCTTAGGAGTGTTTTCCAATCCAGTCTGTTGAGGCACCACAACCTGGCCCCAAAGTCCACTTTCAGCATTCCCTGGGGACCTTGCCACTCCATTCCCTTGCTGTTCCACTGCACTCCACCACACTTTGCCTCGGTGTGGTGGAATCAGGTTAGGTGCAATTCGCACACTGTGTCTCCAGTGCTGTCCCCTGTATCACCCTTGGTAACTGAGGGGCATCTTGTCTCATAGTGGGGCCAGCCATGTTGTTCTCTTTGTGGACTGGCTGCTCTGAGACTGGAACTCTTTAGGGGAGTAGAAAGCCTCATCTTTCTCCCTTGGAGTGGCTGGGGATTTCAAATTTGCCATTTCAGACATTGCGTTTAGCAGCCCAACACATAACCCCTATACCCCACCATAGCTACAGAAAACAATAAAGAAACAAAATCCAACAACACTCATTGCCATTGGGTGCATAACAATCCTATCGAGAGAAAATACTGCGGCCTCCTGGGTTTCCAAGGCTATAACTCTTTGTAAAAATAAAATTGTGTTATGTTTTCAGTGAAAATTTACATAACCGATTAGATTTTCATTTAACAAATTCTCTACTTGTTTAGTGACATTAGTTAATTTTTCAATAAAAAGGAAAGCAGAAAATTAAAAAAAGAACAAATGAAAAACGTGTTAAGAGTAAAGACAAATGATAAGATGTTAATTTTTAACCTAATCATATCTGCAACAATACACTTTCTGATGTACTGATGTTGAGCAGGGTTTAATCCCATCCCTGGTGAATGGTCCCAGGGGATTTAATGGAGGCTTATTCTCTGTGGAATCTCTGCCAATGCATTTTGAGTTTTTATACTCATCTAAGGTTATAACTCTTTATGGGAGAAGAAAGCCTCATCTTTCTCCAAAGGAGCGACTGGTGAATTCCAACTGCTGACCTTGCAGTTAATAGCCCAACACATAACCCATTATGCCACCAGAAGAGAGATTTGTATCTGGGTGCCTTCCAATTCAAGCACTACAATTATGCAAGGAGGATATTTTTTTCTGTACTGGAGCCAGGTCAAGTCAGAACCAGTGTGTCCATGGTTTGCAGCGAAGTCAGAGGAAGAAGAGGGTAGACTGTCTATAACTTCTCATAACCCAGGGAAATGCTAGGCCTGGAAGGGGGTATGTGGCTCAACCATATTCAGAAAATCTGCACACTAACCTCCCCGGCTCAAATAATTACCAGCACCATGTCTCTGAATATCACCTGAAAGCAAAATAGTGAAAGCACCATTTCCATTTCATAATACTTTTATTAAAAGTAAAGTTCAATTCAGTGATGTGAAGAAGCTGGGAAAATTATCTTTTCATTTCTTTCTTTTTCTTTCCCTCCCTTTCCACTTCTTCTCCACAGAACTGAGAGGCAGAAGGAATAAAGGCAGCATGGCACCAACTGGAGGACACCGTGGGGTCAGGGTCACCATTTAACTCATGCTTCTCCAGTTTGGAGGGGCAACTGGATGTCCTCATTTGTGAATTTGCTTATTAATCTTTTTGAGTTAACAAGGTCATGGTAAAAAATGATTGTTGGTGTTTTTGTTAGGAACCTTCTAGTTCAGTCCAACTCATAGTGACTCAATGCATCAGTGCAGAGCTCTCTAGACCAATGGTTCTCAACCTGTGGGACCCTTGCACAGGGTGACTGTAACAAAATTACAGTTATGAAGCAGCAATGAGAATATTTTTATGGTTGTGGAGGTCACCACAACATGAGGAACTGTATGAAAGGGTTGTGGCATTAGGAAGTTTGAGAACCACTGCTCTAGGCTTTTCTATGCTGTAATCTTTACAAGAATGAGTTGCCTGGTTTTTCTTCCAAGAACAGAGCCACTGGTGGGTTCAAACCTTCAACCTTTTGGATAGCAGCTGAGCACTTAACCATTGTGCCTCCAGGGCTCTTTGATAAACTCTATCAGAGGGTCTTAACCATTGCAACCCCATGGATCCTTTTGGCATTTAGGAAAGGCTATGGAACACCTGCCCACTCCCCAGAATAATATTTCCAAATACCTCCAATGAAATACAGAATCACAAAGGCACAAATTGTATTGAAATGCAGTGATAAAAATAAGACATTGGATTTGTGGCAAATATACATGTTAATAAATACATTAAATATGATCTGATGGTGGGTCTAATAAACCAAACCCACACCATTGAGTTGATCCTGACTCACTGTGACCCTATATAAAATTCCTCAGGCTAAATCTTGACAGGAGCAGATCATCTCACCTTCCTCTCAGAGAACAACTGGTGCCTTTGAACTGCCAACCTTGAGGTTACCTGCCCAATGGCTCACCCACAGCGTCACCGTGAGTTCTAGATAGTGATGAGCATGAACTGTACTCAACGATGGCTGCAACGACTAGCATGGGGTGTGAAAGCATGTAGAATTTCTCTCGGTGGTAATCGCATGGCTATTCAGAACACAGCTGTGGACATGCTAAACTGCCCTAGGAGCTTAGGGGAACTAACTCAACCAGGATTGACCCTCATCCAATTTGACATTGCTCCCCAGCCTGCTGGGGCTCAGTGGTTCAGTGTTAGGGTCCCTTGTCTAGATACCAGGGCTGGCATGGAGAAAGTCATTCCTCTGCAGCCTTCTAGTGTGTGGGGGAAGATATTAGTGTTAAGCCTTGGCAGGAAATTGCTGGATTTTCCTGGCAGCCACATTCTTAATAACCATTTACTGGATACTTATTATATTCTGAGGGTAAATTGTGGTTCAGTTGTAGAATTCTCCTTTTCCATGTGGGAGATCTGGGTTTGAGTCCAAGACAATGCAACTCATGTGCATCCAACACTCATTTGTCAGGGGGATGCTTGGTTATTGCTGTGGTACTGAACTGATTTCTGTGTTGCTATGATACTGAAATGGGGAAGCTTGGTTGGGTGCGGCTATGAGACTGAACCTGTTTCTGTGATGTGTCCAGACTAAGATGAGCGATGAAGAAGAGCCTGGTATTCTACTTCTGAAAACCAATTAATGAAAACCCCTGTGAATCACAATCTGATGCACAACCAAAGAGATGGTGCAGGACCATGGAGAATATTGCCCATGGAGTCACTGGGAGCTGGTTGTCACAGTGAGTTGAACTGGAGGCTGACTCAACAGCAGCTAACAACCATTGTGTTCCAGGCACTCGATTTGCTTTAAAAATCTAGCTCAGCCTTCTGGTACAGGGAAGTGATTAATCATGCCTACTTTATAGCACACAGTGAACCCTGATCAATGTCAGGCCCTGCTTGTGTTTTGTCCCTCCTTTTCCACATTCACATCACTTCCATTCCCCTCTTCAGACAAGTACCCCCTGCTGGGTGCTTGGTGTGTGTGTGTCCTTATAGGCATACAGCCATGTGCACTAGACCATGCTGCTTGGTGAATGGGCTTTCAGCTTCCATGAATGGTACTGCAATATAAATCTCATTCAGTTTCTGACCTTTTCAACTCCTTGCAATGTCATTAAGAGTTATTGCCATGCTGCATATCAATTGCATGTGCTGCTGCGTGCCACTTGGTCATGAGCAATCATCATCTTTCTTTTGTTTCCTTCTTCAGTTGTCTGTTGATTGGCATCCAATTCGGCTCCAACTCTTATCTACTGCAGGTATCAGCGTGGTGACCATTCTTTTAAAAATGCCCCAAGGGCCTTGTGAATTGGATAAATAGCTTGGCCTATATACCTAGGAATTATGCGTTGGGCTGCTAACCCCAAGGTGAGCAGTTCCAACCCACCAGCTATTCCATGGAGAAAAGAGAGGCTGTCTGCTGTCGTAAGAATTTAGTTTTGTAAACCTATAGCAGCAATTCTACTGTGCCTTGTAGGGTTGCTAATGAGGAAGAATCAACTGGGGTTTTGTTTGTTTTTATCCATCCAGGAGAGAGCTTTGATGGGGGAGATATTAAGTGCTTGGCTGCTAACCCAAAGGTCAGTAGTTTGAAGCCGTCTTCCACACACTGTGGGATAAAGGCATGGCTGTCTACTTCCCAATAGAAGCCTTGAAAACATCATGGGACCATTCAGCTTTGTTTGATAGGGTCATGAGGAATGAAAGTCAACTCAGTGATTGCGCTTCTTTGGTTGTACGCCCAGGAGGGGCTCACTAGGTCCTAGGGTCCATTCAATGGGCTTTCACTAAGCTCTGCCAGATTGCTGTGCAGCAAACCTGCATCATTAGCAGTGTTTCTCTGCTTTCCCCGGATCTCCAATGACACTTGGTATGTTTGTCTTTCTAACTGTTGCCCGTTTGATGGTTTTAAAAGGTCAAGCACAATAAACTCATCTATCCCAGGCACTTTATGGTTCTGTAGCAGATTCTTAGGGTTGCCATGCCACATTCCTTTGACCCATCTCTGACACCATCTCACTGCCTTCCAGTCAATACCGACTCATAGCGATCCTGTGGGGCAGTGTACAATTGCCCCCTGCGAGTTTCAAACACTACAACTCTTTATTGGAGTAGAAAACCCCATCTTTCTTCCTTGGAGCTAGTAGTTTTGAACTGCTGACCTTGGAGTTAGCAAACCAACTTGTAACCACTGCACTTCCAGGGCTCCTCCTGATATCCATCATAGCAGTGACGAACGGCTCTATGTAAGTGCAGGCTCCTGCTGAAATGGTGTCTTATCACAACTGTGCAGCACGCAGCTCTCCATGTCCTTCTGCCTCGAAGCCTTTTCAAAGGCATGGAAAGCCAAATCCAGGAAGGTAGGAGAGGGCACCTTACTAGGAGGAATGCTCAACACCACTACAGGCGAAGAAGAGCCCAGCCTCCTGTTTCTGGTAGACAATTCTAGGACAGAACCCATGTTGCTCAGAAGTCCTGGGGGATCAAGCCCCTGTATCCTAAATTAAAAGCCTCAACACCCCGTTCCCATTGTGATTGCTTCTCCCCCTAACTCAGTCTTGCGTCTGCTTTCCTATTCCCACTCCCTGCCATCAGATCTCAAATAGACTCCCTGCACCCAGGCCTGAGGAATAAGCTCGGTATGCAAGGGCACTCAATCCAAGACACACACATTACTCTGAATCTCCAAAACAACCCTGTGGGCTACGTGTGTAATCCCCAGTTCACAGATGAGAAATGGATTGAAAAACAGTGACACACCCAAGATCACACAGGCCAGGGTTCAAGTCTGTGTCTATCAGTTATTCTTTTATTCAAGTATGCCAGAGAAGACTGGGTCTTAACACTTGAGGAATCTTCTTGGAAGAATAAGGCAAACTACAGAAAACACAAAATGAATATCGCTTTTGTTCGTTTATCCATTTGCAAAAGACATAATACCTATAGTGCTAAGAATAGTATTCAAAGTATCTATTACTACCCCCTCAAAGCTTACATACTAGTCACCAAACTCAAACAAATACAATGCTATCAAGTTGATTACAACTTATAGCAACCCCATATAGGGCTTCCAAGACTGTAAATCTTTACAGAAGCAGAGAGCTTCACTTTTCTCCCCCTGAGTGACTGGTGCATTTGAACTACTGACCTTGTGGTTAGCAGCCCATTGCTAAATGATTAGTTCCATAATCATTACGCTTACTTAACTCTACATTCTTTTAATTATTTCTCTATCAGTCCAAATTGCATCTGGCTACATGGGAAAAAACAAACCGACACTAGTGGTCTAATCACAAAAGCTTCATTTTTCTTATATTAACACCAAAAATACCAAACCAGTTGCCACTGAATTGATTCTGATTTACAGTTACCCCATATGATTCAGGGTAGAACTGTGCCCCATGAGGTTTTCAAGGGCTGAATTTTTAAATGTAGATTGCCAGGTTTTTCCTCCAAGGCATCTTTGTCTTAGCAGTGAATTGTGTTAACCCTTTGCACCACACAGGGGTTTGTCTTATACAATAGTAAGTCTTGAAATAGGTAGCCTAGGTCTGGCGTATTTGCTCAGGGACTCATCTTGGATATAGGAGAATGCATGCTTTTTGGTCTGCCAAACTCATGTAACCTATGTGACTCTCTCATCTTTCAATATTCTGACTAGGGTGCATGACAGCAGAAGAGCCAAGGACAAAAATGAAATCGGTTATGCCAGACAAGTGTTTTGCCTTAAACAACAACAAAAACTTTCTTGGGAGTCCTACTCAGTATCTTTCACCTACACATATTTGGCCCAAACTGGGTCAAATGCTCATGCATAGCTGCAAGGGAGCCTAGGAGGGAGTGATTTAAGTAGGTACATTATCACCCTAAACAAAATTGAGCTTCTATTAGTAGTAAGAATGAGAAAAATGGATACTGTTTAGGCATATAGCAGGGTTGGGTAGAATTCTATTTTGTGTCTTAATTTACATTTTGAATGAACTCAGAAAAAGTCATAGAGAGTAGAACAAAGGGATGGATGCGCATCCAACCACCTCAACTACTCATTTCTTTTCATGCTCTCCCTCTAGCTTCCCTGAATAGTTCTTGGTTACACATTGGGCTGCTAATTGCACGGTCGGTATTTTGAAATCACCGGCTGCCCTTCGGGAGAAAGATGGGACTCTACTCTGTAAAGAGGTACAGTCTCAGAACCTCACAGGTACAATTTTACCCATGTCCTGTAGGGTCGATATGAGTTAGCATTGATTCAATGGCAGTGAGCTTGGTTTGGATAGATCTGTGGAATCTTAGGATGGAATAGTTTGAATACACAGAAAAAAATTCAGTGGAATCATAACCCTCTAAATAATTACCCTCTAAAGCCACAAAGATCAACTGTGTCCAGCATGGTGACAGTTTAGCATATGCCATGGGCACATTGCTCATATCCCAGTGTTGTTAATCAACAAAAACTCACGCACTGCCACTTATAGTGACCCTATGCACAATAGAATAAAAGCCTTTCTAGTCCTGTGACATCCTCACAATGGTCATATTTTAGCCTATTGTTACAGCCACTGTGTTGATCCATCTCATTCAGGGCTTACCTGTTTTTTGACGATGCTCTACCAAGTATTTTGTCCTTTTCTAGGGACTAATTTCTCCTGATACCATGTTCAAAGTATATGAAATGGAGTTTTACCATCCTCACTTCTAAAATACATTCTGGCTGTACTTCTTCCGGGATAGACCTCTTTGTTCTGCTGGGCATTCATGGTATATTCAATATTATTTGCAACATCATATTTTAAAGGCATCATATTTTCTTCAGTCTTCCTTATTTATGGTCCATCTTTCACATGCATATGTCAAACATTACCATCAAGTCCATTCTTATTCATAGTGACCATATAGGGTTTCCAAGGCTGTAAATCTTTACAGGGTCAAATAGCTTCCTCTTTCTTCTGTGGAGCAGCAAGTGGGTTGAACCACCAACCTTGCTGTTAGTCATTCAACCCATACCAGACACTGAAATTAAGACTCCTTTCACATGCATCTAAGGTGATTAAAAATATCAAGGCTAAAAGCAGGCATAGTTTGCTAATCCCCAGAGTAAAACATTTGGTCTTTCACATTTTAAAGAGGTCTTTTACAACAGATTATTCCAATGAAATACGTTGATTTATTGACTGCTGCTTCTGTGAGTATTGATTGTGGGTCCAAGTAAAATAGAGTTTAGCTACATTTCTCTATTTGTAATGATGTTGTGTGTTTATATTTGTCAAGTTGAGAAGACATTTGTATTCTTAGTGTTGAAGACTAATTCATACTGAAGGTGTACTATATGAGCTCTATCAGTAAGTACTTCAAGGCCTATTGACTTTCAGCCAGCAAGATTGGGTCATCTGCATAATACAGGTTGTTAATGATTCTTCCTCCAAACCAGATGCCTCAACTTCTTCATACAGAGCAGCTTCTCAGATTATTTGAATAAGTATAGTGTGATAGATAGGTAGGTTTATAGTGCCAACCTGGCCAATACGAACATGTGGGTTTAATAAGTTCGCAGTTTGATTCGTGGGCAAAGAGATAAATGGCTCAGCAAGCCACACCTATCTCTCAGTTGCTCTCTGGTGATCAGACCAGTGTGTGGCTGCCATACCTAGTTCTGCAGTTTGCTGCCTGGCTGTACTGCCATATTTACTGTTGCATGGAAGTGAGTTAAACTGAGTCCTTTGTACTGCTATGTGGACTAATTAGCTGTTATATTCCTTCGTGTTCTATCTATCTATCAAATCATAAATGTCCTGGTTTTGTTTCTCTAGAGAACCCTGTCTAACACATATGGTGAAAGGATATAACCACAACACACACTCTCCTGATTTTAAACCACGCACTATCCACTTGTTCTATTCGAACCACTTCCTGTTGGTTTGTGTACAGGTACCACAGGAGCACAATTAAATGTACGGGAATTCCCATTGTTCTCATATGTATTCATATGCTACCCAAAGTTTGTTATGATACACAGTAAAATCCTCTGCATAGTCAATAGTACATAAGTAAGCATTTTCCTTGTATCCTCTGCTTTCAGCCAAGGTCCATCTGAAACCAGCATTGATATACCTTGCCTCATGCCCTCTTTTAATACAGCCTGGATTTCTGGCAGCTTCCTGTTGACATATTGCTATAACTACTTTTAAAGTTATCGTCAATAAAATTGTACTTGCATGTCATATTAATGTTATTTTAAATTAATTTGCAGATTTTGTTGCGTCATATTTCTTTAGAATGGACACAAATATTAATCACTTCCAGTTGGTTGGCCAGATAGCTATCTTCCAAATTTCTTGACATGGACTATCACTGCATGAGCGTGTTGAAATATTTCCATTCCTATCCCTTCCTTGCTTTTTACTAATGCTTACATTGCAGCTTCAACTTCCTCTTGGCCTTTTGAACTAGTAGAATCTCAACTAATTCTTGGGAACAGAGACTCTGTACACTCCGTCCATATTCTTTGGATTCTCCCTACATCATTCAATAGTTTGATAAATAATACTTGAACATTGTAATCCGAGGCTTGGATTTTTTCTTCTGTTCTTTCAATTTATGATATGCTGACTGTACTCATTCCTTTTGCTTTCCTAATTCCAGGTCTTTACACGTTACAATATAATTCTTTACTTTATCTTCTCAAGCTGTCCTTTCAAATTTTTCTGTTCAACTCTTTTATTTCATCATTTCTTCCATTTGCTTTAACTGCTTTAGGTTCAAGAGCAAGTTTCCCAGTCTCCTCTGATATCCACTGTAGTATTTTCTTTCTTTCCTGTATTATTAATGATCTTTTTGAGGAGCCCCCAATAAAATGATTTATGATAAATAAATAAATAGCCACAGGTGACATGACAAAAAAAAAAAGATTGATGACCTTTATGCTATTTCACAAGTCTTCTGGTAGCTGATCATTAATGTTCAATATGTCCGAACCATTCTTGAGATAGGCTCTAAATTCAGGTGAGATATTGTGATAGTAAGGTTTCGTGTCAATTTAGCTTGACCAGGATCTTCAGAAGGTGCAGCTCACACTCTCCTTGGGGGTATGACCTATTTCATAGCTATAAGTAGACTGTGGTGAATGGGCTCACTCTTTTTCTTCCTGATGAAATGACCCTGGCCCCTACGTCTGGCTTCTTGGGATGGCAATCACCATGAGACCTGCTGACCCTAAGAGCTGTCTGTGGCCTGCCAACTGCCTGTTGACATTGGATTCTCCCAACTCTGCTTCCACCAACCTGTGGTTTTCCTGTTTCTTGGGCTATTCCTCCAACAGCTTCAGGAGTCTGGAAGGGCCTCTAGTTTGCATCTGATTTATGGGCTGGAGTTGGACTGGGGTTTCTTGTTGTGTGGACTTCTTAATGTAAAATTCTTTATTGATATAAATTTCCTTCTTCTACATGTATCAGTATCACTGGTTTGTTTCTCTAGAAACCCCAGCCGACCACAAATATAATATAGACTGTATTTGGGCTCTTTTGCGTTCTTATCTTAATTTTCTTCAGGTTTGATTTGAACTTGCATATTAGTAATTGATAGTCTTTTACATAGTTGGCCCCCGGTCTTGTTTTGTCTCAATGATATTGAGCTTCTCTATCATGTCTTCCCACAGATTTAATCAATTCCATTCATGTGTTTTCCACATGTATATATGCCGCTCCTGTTGTTGAATAAAGGTGTTTGCAATGAGGAAGTTATTGCTCTTGCAGAATTCTTTCATGCAGTCTTCAGCTTCTTTTCGATCCCCAAAGCCATAGTTTCTAATTACTCTTCCTTCCTTTTTGTTTCCATGTGTGCATTCCAATTGTTAGCAATTATTAATGCATTTTCAGTACATGTGTGGTCAATTTCAGACTAAAGAAGTTGGTACAATTGTTCATTGGCTTTAGTGGTTTGTGAGAAAATTTGAATAATGGTTCTATCAACCGGCCTTCCTTGTGTATGAAGATAAATATTATTCTGTCACAGGCAGCATTGCACTTCAAGATAGATCTAAAAATGCTCTTTTTGAGGATGAAAGAGACATTCTTTTGAATTTGTCATTGTCAGCATAGTCATTCTTATCATTTTAAGATTCAAAGGGATTATTTCAACTCACCAATGCCTAGGATATTGATCTTTATAGGTCAGATTCCGTTTTTTTATGATTTCCAATTTTCCTAGATTCTTATTTTGCACGTTTCATGTTCTGATTATTAATGAATGGTTGCAATGATTTTTCTCATTTTGAATTATAATCCATTAGCAAATGAAGGTGCCAGAAAAAGCTTTAGTACACTTTGTTGCTAGATGCCTTCAAGTCAGTTCTTTCTCATAATAATGCCTACACAACAGAATGAAACATTGCCTGGTCCTGCCCCATACTCAAAAATTTTGTTATGTTTGAGTCCATTGTTGTAGGAATTGTCTCGATCCATTTGATCGGGTGTCTTCCTCTTTTTGCAACCCCTCCACTG
Source organism: Tenrec ecaudatus (assembly GCF_050624435.1). Taxonomy (NCBI): domain Eukaryota; kingdom Metazoa; phylum Chordata; class Mammalia; order Afrosoricida; family Tenrecidae; genus Tenrec; species Tenrec ecaudatus. The sequence continues at coordinate 56,292 of NW_027459379.1, read as the reverse complement.
TAATGTGTATGATGTCCTCCAGGGACTGGTCTGTCCTGATAACATCTGCAAAGTACATGAGATGAAGTCTCGCCATCCTATCTGCCAAGGAACATTTAGCTGCACTTCTTCTCAGACAGATTTGTTTGTTCTTCTCTCCACCCATGGTACTTTCAGTATTTTTTTGTCAGTACCTTAATTCAAATGCGCCAGTTCTCCTTCAGTCGTTCTCATTCAATGTTCAAATTTCACATGCATAAGGTGTGGCGGAAAATGCCATGCCTTGGGTCAGGCGCAAATTAATCCTAAGTGAAATTCTTGATCTTCAGTACTTTAAAGTGGTTATGTGCAGTAGATTTGCCTAATGCAATATGTTATTTGGTTTTTTGATTGTTGTTTCCATGAGCATTAGCTGTGAATCTAAGCAAGACGAAATTCTTGATAACTTCAATATTTTCTCCATTTATTATGATGTTATCTCCAGCTCCTGTTGTGAGGTTTTGAGTTATCATTAAGGTGGACTCTACTTTGAGGAAGCTCTCTTTCTCGGTGATATTTTGATTGTTTTGCAATCTGAGGGACTCATTTTCTGGCATTATATCAGACAATATTTTACTGCTATGCATAAAGTTTTCAATGGTGAATCCCTCAGAAGTGGACTGATTGTTTTGTCGTCCTGTCAGTTCTTAGTCTGGAAGCTGTGTTGAAATCTGTTCACCGTGGGTGATCCTGCCTGGTATTTGAAGTACTAGTGGACTAACTCCCAGCATCACAGCAAAGCACAAGCTACCACAGTGCAGCAAATTGACAGATGGGGCGGGGGAGGGGAGTTGTCATTGTTAGACACTGTTAATTTGGCTCTAACTCATAGCACCCACATCCTGTTTCCTCACAGTTTATGTTGGAGACCATTTTTGCAGCCAGTATGCCAATTCATCCCATTGAGGACCTTCTTTTTTTCACCACTCCACTTTACCAAGTATGATATCCTTCTCTAGGGACTATGCTCAGCTGTTAAGATGTCCAAAGTATGTGATATGAAGTCTTGCCATTCTCACGTCTAGGAAGCATTCTGGCTCTACTTCCGCCAAGAAAGATTTGTTCCTTCTTCTGAAAGTCCATGGAATATTCAATATTCTTCACCAGCATCATAATTCAAAGACATCAACTTTTATTTTACCTTTCATAATTATTGTCCATTTTCAATTACATATGAGGTGATTGAAAATGCCATAGTATGATAGTTATATACTTTTATGTCAGTTTGAAGATATGTAAAAGTGTAAGGTTGGTATCCAATCTGTCAATCACACCATAGCCTGATGGTGCCTCTTTGTGACCATGGCCTTCTCATAAGGAGGGCCCTGGGAACTTCCCCTTCTTTTTGCATTCACCTGACTGCTTCCTGCCCACGTTGAGAGCTGCCAGAGTCTTGCCATGCTTCCATCGACCTTGGGTCCACACGATATTGCAATCACTGGCCTTTGACATCCCTGCATTCTGCATCATTGCATGTAACTGCGTAAGTTGGAAAGGAACTTATGGGCTAGTGTTGGACTTATGGACTTGAGTTGGACTGGCCTGGGATATTTCCTTGAAATAGAAATACTATAATGACTTCTTGATTAAAAACTATTTATTGCACATACATGAGTGTCACTTGATTTGTGTCTCTAGTCAGCCTGTCTTACATCCAGTTCACTGCCATCAAGTTGATTCCAACCCTTAGCAACTCTATAGGACAGGGGAGAGATATCCCTGTGGGTTTCCAATACTGGAACTTTGTATGGGAGCAGAACTGCTGATCTTGTGTTGAGCAACCCAACTGGGTTGGTTCTGACGCATTATGTTTGTAATCACTATACCACTAGGGCTCAGCTGTGCCTTATTCCTCAAAGTGACATCTTTTAACACTGGAAATTGGTCTTCAGCAAGATCTACCAGTGTACTCGGTCATATGACTTATTTTCTTTTTACACTGTTTTGATTGTGATGTGAGGGAAAATCTACAGAGTAAATTGATTTTCCTTACAATTCATGCAATGTTTTATGATATTGATTGCAATACCTACAATGCAATACTACTTTTCCTATTGCCTCCCTTTGTTTGCCGTTTCCATTGGTCTTTCATTCTCATTCCTTCCTGCCTTCTGAGTAACTCCCTGACAAATGCTGGGCTCTGAATTGTACATCGTTGACAGTATAGGTCTCCTATTTGGGGGCTGAAAGTTGAGCCATGGAGGTGAGGTCAGATGTCAAATGGGAATTCCACTAGTGCCTATCATATCCTAAGGTTAGTCTTCTTATTTTGAGTTCTACATTTTCCCCAGTTGATCCAGGGCCTACTACTGTGAGCACTTTCAGAGCAATCTGCAGTGAGAACCCTATGCTATCTTGGTCTTCTGGACTCAGCGCTGTGGAGCCTGGGTTTCATGTGGTCAGTGAATCCCTTTCATCTTCTTTTGATGCTATATGTGTAATTCTGTATTTTGAATTTCTCTTCAATTTTTTCAGCTAGTGAAATGCACATGCTTTTCATTTTTGCTGTCCTAATTCCAGGTCTTTGCACCTTTTCATATAATTCTTTATTCCATCTTTTTGAATTCCCCTTTGAAATTTTATGTTCAGCTTCTTTATTCAGCGTCTTTACTTCATCAATTATTTCTATATTTTTCTCTCTCTTTTTCGTACTTCATCATTTCTTTCATTGGCTTCAGCTACTCCACATTCAAGGTGACATCCGTTTTGTCTTTTCTTTAGTTTCTATCTTTTTAATTATCTTTGAATTTCTTTATTTATGATGTTCTTGATATTATTGCAGAACTCGTATCATCTCAGGTGATTTGTGTTCAATGTGTCAACTTTCTTCTTGAAGTATCCTCTAATTTAGATGAGATATACTCAAATTCATACTTTGACTCTTGGGGACTTGTTTTAATTTTGTTGGAATTCGAGTTGAATTTGCCATTGATGGTTTGTTCCACAGTTCGTCTCCAGTCTCGTGACTGATGATATTGAACTTCTTTATACCGTAAATACTTGAGTATAAGCCGAGGTTTTTTCAGCACATTTTTTATGCTGAAAAAGCACCCCAGCTTTGGGGGGTAAAATTAGTTGCCTTGGGTTATACTCGAGTATGTATAGTAGTTTATTTCAACAGATATAGTTGATTTAATTCGTGTGTATTTCTATCGAATATACATGATCCATGTCTATGGTTACTGTTTACATCCCTGAAAAATAAATCTTCAATCAATAAGCCATCCTTATTGGAAAATTCTATCATGAGATCTCCCATGTGGCTTCCATCCCCATGGCCATATTTTCTAACTAGTGATCCTCCTCCTTAGTTTCCAATTTTTGCATTCAAGTCATCAGTAATCTTGATTGCATGTTTCATCAATTTCAGACTGAAAAGGTTGGTAAAAATCCTCAATGGCTTTATTGTTAGCATTAGTGGTTGGTGTGTAAATTTGAATAATAACTTTATTAATTATTCATCCTTGTAGGTGTAATATATCCTACACCTAACAATGGTGAACATTGGAATCGATGTTGAAACATTCTTATTTTTAACATGAAAGTCATCCATTCCTTTCAAATTTGTTACTCTGGTATGTAAACCATATTATTGTGACATTCAAAATGGCCAATAGCAGTCTATTTCAGTTCAATAACACCTAGAGTGTTTGATCTTTATGTGTTCCATTTTTTCATGGCTTCCAATTTTTCTAGATCCATATTTCATGCATCCCATCTTCTTGTTAGTGATTATTGCAGTACTGCTGTTTCTTCTCATTTTGAGTCATTGCCACATCAACAAATATAGGTCCTGAAAACTTTATATCACTAAGGTCAACTCTACTTTGAGGAGACAGCTCTTCCCCAATTATATTTTGAGTGTCTTCCAACTTGAGGGGTTCATCATCCTGCACTATATGAAACAATATTCCACTGCTATCAATGTGCTCCACAAACACCACTATTTTTTTCAGATGTAGATTGGCAGGTTATTCTTTCTAGTCTATTTAGCTTGTAAGCTTTTCTGAAAATTTTCCACCACGGGTAACTATGCTTGTGTTTGAAATACAAGTGGTATATCTCACAGGATCATGATGACTTTCAAGTTATGATAGTTCAAGAACCTGACATGTCTGACAACTTGGCATGCTAGCCTAATTCCGAATGGCCAGCACATCTCTCTTCTTGCTTTCTCTAGTTTCTGTAGACCACTGTACCTGAGCATGCATGGCTTAGGAGGTTGTGGAGTTAATTCTTGCTTCCTGGAGTAACCCTTAACCAATGACCCATAGGAGTTGTTGGACAAATAGACACACTCCCTCACATTCTGGGCAGAATAACTAGTGGATTTTCTAGAGTGTCTCCAGTAAGATTAACCTCCAGTTGCTCACAATTTTAAATTGTTTGATAATGTACTTTTCATTGGCTGCCTTCTTTCTCTTTTCTATTTCCCACTTCCTTATTGATATCTCCCCAGAAAATGGCTTAATTAAAACCTTTGTCTCAGGATCTAATCCTATGGGGAACCCAAACTCAATCACACAAGACATTTGTCAAATCATGGACTTAGTGGTTATAGCTATTATATGTGTAGGTCATGGAAGAGGAGAATTCATACCATCACTTTGAATAGTCATTCGGAGTGCCAACTGGGTCCCCAGCATAGATCCTGGACATCAAAACTCACTGTTTCCTGTATCATAACACTTCCTTATAGACTTCAGTCATTCAAAAAACTCAACAAATAGCTTGCTGTCTCACTTCAAATTTTGTAGAGTGCAAATATGGCTATGTTTTCATTGTGTGTTTAGCCCTGGACAAATCAGCTTTGACCAGGAAGGTGAAGTCATGTGGAAAAACAAACCAAAAACACTAGCAGCTGTGTGTTGTGGAAGAAAACCCTGTGGATGAAGTGCAATTTTTAGGGAACAGAGACCAGTAAGATAAACCAATAAGTGTCCACTGTTTTGATGTTAAGGAGAACCCTGGTGAGGCAGTAATTAAGCACTTAAGGGCTAATCAATCAGCAGTTCAAACCCACCATCTTCCCCAAGGAAGAGTTACGATGTGGCAGTCTGACCCCCTTAAGATTTACATTGATTACCACTACCAACTGATCTGAGAGGGATAGCATTAGGGGATGCTGGATCGCATTCTTAACGAGCTCTAATGGCAGAGTGGACTCCTCATTGATCTCCTAACCACAAGGAAAGTGGTTCTAACCTATCAGTTGGTCCATGTGAGAAATAGGAGTTTGTCTGCTCTGGTAAAGATATAAGCCTTGGAAAATCAAAGGGTGAAGTTCTATTCTATCTTGTAGGGTCTCTATGAGTCAGCTTCAACACAATGATAATGAGTTTGCTTTGGAATTTTGGGATAGAATAGGAGAAATATGTGCAACAAAGTTTAAACTTATTTTAAATGTTCAGTGGTATTGCTCAGAGAGAGATTCTTGGAACCCACAAGACTGTTGTCCTTAGGCACCTTCAGATCTGGAACTGAACTCACTCCCTTGGCTCAATCTTCAGCCAAACAATAGGTAGATCTATAAGGTAAAAAGTAACACTAATCAACTCTTTGAATCAAAAGGATATAATTTATTCAAAGATAAAGTTCAGAAGGGTCAGGAAAGAAGGGGGAATGGACACAGGAAATACAAGGAGGAAGTGCGATAAGTGATATTACGTTGAGCAGATTGCAGTCAATATCATGAAGCAAAATATGTGTGAACTGTCAAATGGAAAACAGATGTATTCTGTAAACCTTCACCCAACTCACAATAAAGATATTTTTTTTCAGCCTTGGAAACCTATGAGGCAATACTATTCTGTCCTATAGGGTACCACTGAGTTGAAATCAACCCAGTGGCAATGGGATATTGATGCTGATGCTTTCTGCCGATTCTAAAAAATAGGGTTATTAGCAATTATTGTGGAAATAGCATGAATGAGACTATGTAAATAGGGTTGGTTACAGATAAATTCTTGTAAATGTTAAAGGATAAGTGATTGAGGATGGACTTGCCCAAAAAGAGAAAATTATTGCAAGATTTTGTTCCAGGGATAAAATAAAAATAGGTTTCCTGTGGGTAAGACTTAAGCCTATAGATATGGAATTTAAGGAACTGGTATTCCATGATGGTCACCTTCCCGACACAATCACTCAAGACAAAAAGTGGGTGTATAAACAAATGTGGTGAAGAAAGCTTATGGAGCCTAGCTATCAAAAGATAAAGAGTCTAGGGTTTTAAAGACTAGAAGGTTCACAAGTGGCCATCTAACTCAGAAGCAATAAAGCGCACATGAAAGAAGCACACCAGCCTGTGTGGTCACAAGATGTAGAAGGGATCAGGTATCAGGCATCAAAGAACAAAAAAATCATATCATTGTGAATGAGGGGGGGGTACAGTTAGGGGATCCAAGATCTATCTGTAGGCAACTGGACAACCCCTTACAGAAGGGTCGCTGGGAGGAGATGAGCCAGTCAGGATGCAGTGTAGCAACGATGAAACATATAACTTTCCTCTCATTCCTAAATGCTACCGCGCCCACTATCATGATCGCAATTCTACCTTACAAACCTGGCTAGACCAGAGAATATACACTGGTCCATATAGGAACTGGAAACACAGGGAAACCAGGACAGATGACCCCTTCAGGACCAGTGCTGAGAGTAGCAATAACAGGAGGATGGAGGAAAGGTGGGGTAGAAAAAGGGATCTGATTACAAGGATCTACATATAACCTCCTCCATGAGGGAGGGACAACAAAAAAGTGGGTGAAGGTAGATTTCGGACAGTGTAAGATAGGACAGAATAATAATTTATAAATTATCAAGGGTCCATGAGGGAGGGGAAGGGGGAAGGAGGGGAAATGAGGAGCTACTACCAAGGGCTCAAGTAGAAAGCAAATGTTTTGAGAATGATGATGGCAACAAATGTACGCAGTGGATGTATGTATAGATTGTGATAAGAGTTGTAGGAGCCCCCAATAAAATGATTCTTTTTAAAAACCTCAAAGAGCAAAACACACTATGGTATATTGTACATCAATGATACTTCAATAAAATTACATAAAAAAGGGGAAAAAGAAATGGAATTTAAGGTAAAGAAAGTATTCCCTTTGAGGACCATATTGCAAATATATATTTAGGCAGGCAATTAGATAAAGACATTTTAAGTCTGGGCTTCTATGCCTGCCATCTGTCTGTTATGAAAAGTATAATTAGCAACTAGAATCTCTCATACAAAATCAACTCAATATGGTCTTTCTGGTCTGACCTCCGTGGTGTTCTACTCTGCTTTGATGGAGCTCATCATATCATGGCTCTATAACAAGATTGAGGAGTTATTTACATTCTTATGTGGAAGGTAAATCTGTTTGGCCATTCTGTTAGACTAGTTCATTTTCTTTCCTACCATCCCATCTGCCATTTTAATTCAAAACAAGGCGAAAGCATGTATGTGCCTTTTGAGGAAGGAGAAGATTTTGGTGTGGAAGAAATTCTCTTCTAGACTGCAAGGTAAGTATTTACCCCCTCTAGCCCTGTTGGAGGAGGGGAAAAGGAAGAGAGACAAGGCAAAGAGAACAACATAGTTAGTTTCATACCTCCTTACTTGACCTGGGGATTGAGGAGAATATCAGTGACTATGGACCTGTTGTGCTCCCCATTTGGAAGCATGAAGAATAGAGGCTGCCAGGCAGAGCAGCCCTCTGGGAAGTCACTGAAGACAAACATATAGATAGTGCCATCAAGTCTACTGTGATCCATGGAGACCTTATATGAAATGGAATGGAGTGCTGTCTGATCTTGCACCATTGTCACACATTCCTGAATGTTGAAGTCCATTGTTGCAGCGATTAGGTCAATCTGCCTCAATAAGGATCTTCCATGTCCCTCTATTTCATCAAATATGATGTCTTCCTCTAGCAATTGTCCACTGATAGTGTGTCCAAAACACATTAGTCAGTCAGTGTTCTCTTGTGATCCATAAGGTTTTCTTTCAGTAATTTTTGGAAGTGGACTAGCAGGCCCCTCTTCCTTGTCTGTCTTAGTCTAGAAGCTTCACTGAAACCTGTCCACCATGGGCAATCCTGCTGGTATTTGAAATTCTGGGAACAGAGCTTCCAGCACCATAACAATACACAAACCATTATAGTACAACCAACTGACAGATGAGTGGAGGATATCTATATCTATATATGGAGAGAGAGAGTAAAACTGGCAATGCAGTCTGATTAGGCAGTATTCTGATAATCTGCTGCTAACAGAAAGTATCCCCACAAATAACATCTTAAAGTAATGATAATATCAATTTTGCTCACAAATCTGCAATCTGGGCAGAGCTCAGTGAGGACACTAGTTTTGGCTTCATCAAGCATTAGCTGGGGTAGCTCAAAGGACAGAGGCTGCAGCTCTCTTAAGACTCACTCCCTCACACGACTGATACTTCTGTTGGTTGGAGCTCAAGAAGAACCCTATATGTGACATTTTCATTTGGCTTGGTCTTCCTTGCAACATCCTGACAGGGTCCCAATGGTGAACAACCCAATACGACCAGGTGGAAGTCACAGAGCAACACTTCTGCCATAGTCAAAGGCCTGCCAAGATGCAAGGAAGAGGGAAAGCAGGCCCTGTTTCTGGAAAAATGAACACAAACTCATCTTGTAACAAGAGAATGTGCGATGTGCAACATTAGGACAGTCATCTTTGAAGGACACAACCTGCCATGAGCCAAGATACAGAGACAGATTTCTACGAAAGCGAAAGGGCAGGACTTAGACTTAAAGATAAAGCCACAGACTTCATAGGACAAGAGCAATAGGGAGACAAGCAAAGGAAAGCTCTAGGACGCAAGCCTAACATGGCTAAAGATAGGGACAATGTCAGGACTGAACTGGAAGCAAGCAGACACCTGTGTAAGGCAGAACCCGTGAAGTTGTGAGTGCCTTCAAAGCTAAGTCAAAGTACCTTGGGGCGTGAGAAGGGAAGGAGCAGGAGAAGGAATTAATGGGTAGGTTTATGGAATTTGTAAGTCTGGAGACAGAGCATCAGGAATAGCTGGGTTCTGGCACTCAGTTGATACCATCAGAGTTTGAACCTTTTCCTTTCAGAGCTGTTTCCTTTTGAGTTTCATGCAGGCTTCCTGATGACAGCTGTAGTTTTATCTAGAAGCTCAGGAATTCTATTAGAGAGAGGCTCTTTTCCTTTCTAATCATTGGTGGTACTATCAGGTAAGCATTGGATTGCTAACTGCAAGGTTGGCAGTGCTACCCTACCAGCTACCTCATAGGGAAAAAGATGGAACTTTCTGCTCACATAAATATTTACAGTCTGAGAAACCCCACAGGGACCTTCTATAATTCAAAATGGACTCATTGGCAATGGGGAAATTGTTTCTGGGGCATTTTTTAGGGTTAGATATCATTAACCTAGCATGAGTCTCATACTGAGTCTGACCCAGTCCATTTGGACAGAGGAAAGTCATGCCATGACTAGCCAGGCCTGGAGCTGGCAGATTGGGTCAATGCCAGCAGAAGCATGGAGATGGAGCATGGTGGAAGAGTGATCCCAAAGATACAAGCCATGTGCTGTGAGTGGAAGAAGGGCAAATGAATGCTGCATTAATTAACCAGTCATTGACAAAATGAGGTTGCATGACAAATGGCTCCAAAACCCAGCAGTTCAACAAACAGCCCAACCCCTTCCCTCCCACACACACAGTTCTTAAAATTCAGGATCAGGGAGATTAACTGGAACTTTGAACTTGGCACTTCAGGGCTTGGAAGAGGTGACAGTGCATGTAAAGGCCTTGGGGCAGGAGAGATCTTGGTGTGACTGAAAGCCCAGAAGAAGACTAACTTGGGGGAGATGAGATAATAGGAATGGAGTTTTCAGTGAGCATTTCCTTGAGAGCCTTCAAGCAAAAGCGATTTTTCTATATTCATGTTTTAGAAGTAGATCTCCACCCATTGTGTAAAGTTTTGGGTATTGGATTGGTGTCGGTATGCAGGGAAAAAATAAATGGGCTTGTTATGGATTAGGAGCCTGTGGTAGTCACCTAATCTTGTGTCAAGTTAAGGATTAGGAGTGTAGGCGTGGAGTTTAGGCTGCCAATCTGGAGATAGTCAGTGAGATTTTTATGTGGGCATAGCCTCCTTCTGAGAACTCTGAGAAATCTGGTACTTCCTCCTTGGAGGTGGAAGACACCTCTCTCTCTCTCTCTCTCTCTCTCTCTGCTACTCCTTGGGAGACATTGCAGAAGGCAAGCCAAATGGATGTGACCAGACCTCTGAAGCCAAAGAAGCCTCAGAGAGATCGCAGCCAGCACTGAGATGCTTACAATGCCACTGGATCCACAAGACTTTCCACCCATTGGCCTGTGATTATCCTGCATTCAGCATCACTGCACATGTTTTATGGGTCTGAAAAGGAATTTATAGATTGGTATCAGACATATGGGCTAATACCAGACTTATGGATTTGATGTGCACTGGGCTGGGACGTTTACTTAATGTACAATTACTGTTTGATATAAAACTCTCTCTCTGGATTTATAAGGTAGAATTAGACCAGAACATGTACTCTGGTACAGAAAGGAGCTGGAAACACAGGGAATCCATGACAGATGATCCCTTCAGGACCAGTGGTGAGAGTGCCAATACCAGGAGGGTGGAGGGAAGGTGGGGTAGAAAGGGTGAATCGATTACAAGGATCTACATAAAATCTCTGCCTTGGGGGACGGACAACAGAAAAGTGGGGGAAGTGAGATGTTTGACGTGTAAGATATGACAAAATAATTTATATATTACCAAGGATTTATGAGGGAGGGGGAGGAGGATGGAAGTGGGGAAATGAGGAGCTGATACGAAGGGCTCAAGTAGAAAGCAAATGTTTTGAGAATGATGAGGGCAACACATGTACAAATGTACTTGACACACAATGGGTGGATGGATGGATGGATGGATGGATGGATGGATGGATGGATGGATGGATGGATGGAATGACTGTGATAAGAGTTGTATGAGCCCCCAATAAAATTATCAAGGGTTCATAAGGAGGGGGGAGTGTGGAGGGAGGAGAAAAACGAGGAGCAGGTGCCAGGGGCTTATGTGGAGAGCAAATGTTTTGACAATGATGAGGGTAATGAATGTATAAATGTGCTTTATAATGGATGGATGGATGGATTGTGATAAGAGTTGTATGAATCCCTAATATAATGATTAAATAATAGGGAAATGATTTTTAAAAACCACCAACTCTCTCTCATACACATGAGTCTCCCTCGATTTTCCTCTAGCATACCCAGACTAATACACAGTTCGCCCCTCTCCTATAGGGCCGCTATGAGTTGGCATGGACTTGAGGGCAGTGGGTTTGTTAGGGCTTTGGAGTTCAGCAGGCCTTTGTTGGTGTGTTTGAGTCTATTTTTGTAGCTGTTGTTTGCAGGTCAGTGGCTCATCTTCCAGCACTCTATAGGACCATATTTTTTTGTGACCCATAGGCTTTCATTTGTTAATATTTGGAAGTAGATCACCAGGTCTTTCTTCCTAGTCTGCCTTAGGCTAGAGCAGTGGTTCTCAATCTGTGGGTTGTGACCCCTTTTGGGGTCCAGCGACCTTTTAACATGAGTCACCCGATTCATGGCAGTAGCAACATTAAAGTTATGAAGTAGCAAGGAAAATGATTTTATGGTTGGGGGTCACCACAACATGAGGAATTGTATTAAAGGAAGGTTGAGCACCACAGGGCTCGAGGTTCCACTGAAGCCTGCCCATCATTGCTGACCCTTCTGGGGTTTGTCATATCGGTGGCACAGCTTCCAATTTCACAGCAGCACTCTAGCTACCACTGCACCACGAACTGATAGACAGGTGGTGGACTGTTCTTAAAAGCCACCTGAGTTACGATGCTTTGTTTTGACAGCCCTGGAAAATGGATACAGAATCTAGTTTCATAGTCAATGCAAGACACACCTTGGGGCAGTAGGGATGGCATGAAGTGAATAGATTCAAAGTATATTTTAGGGAGAGGAAGGATGACAGTTAATGCCTGGGGGGTGTGCAAGAAGAAAGGAAGCAGAGACACCATTGATATTAAGTGCCTGAGTTAAGACAGGAATTTCCAGGGAAGCTGGTGGGTCATGATGGGAGAATTTCACACTCCCCGGGGACAGGGGGAGCATTGATTAGTTCATATGTCTGCGCATCTTCTCAGACAATAGAGGCTTTGTCATCCTCAAATGAAGCATGCAGTTGGAGCTCAGAGAGGGCATGCAGTGCAAATGAAGACTGGGTTGGTTGAGATGGGTGGACCAGGGCCTCTAGTCAATTCTGAGGAGCTTCAGCAAACCTGCCCAGTGTCTCTTGGAGAGTGGGCATGTCTCATGGCCACAGAGGGCCTTTTAATGTTTCACCTCCCACTGCAGCAGCGAGAGGCTCTATCAGCTCATCCTGGAAAGGAAACATACTACCTGCCATCAGGTTCATTTCTTCAAAAAGGATGGAAGAATACAAATGAAAGACTACAGTTTGAAGGGGTCTTAGGCAGACTATCAGGCTCATTAAAGCTTCATTTATTAAAACTTCATTATTCATAGACATTCTCCCAGTAGGATGTATGCTGGGGTGGGGGTGGGCATGAGGAGGAAGGCTTGGAGCAGGGTAGGGGAACAACCCCACACCCCCAAAAAATACCTTCCCAAGAAGCAATTCCAGTGGGCACAGATTAGAAAGAAGTTTCATCCTCTGGTCACTTGATGTTTGTCCCTCTCTTTTATCTGAATGCTCTTTCCACATTGCTCAGATGAATCATCAAATTTATATTAAAATGCAAGTTAGGAAGCATCATCCCCAACCAACCTTGTTCATCAAAATGGTAGTGCTCTCTCCGGGTACCCTGAGTTCAGTTTGTCAACAAGCTGAAGCAGTTGAGCTGGGGCTCTGTGAGGCCCAGGAGCATGAGTTCATTAATATCCGACCCATAATGCCTTGCTGGGTTTATGCCAACAAAGCCCTGTCACTCCTTACTATAGGATTTACTCACTCTTTGAAACAGGCATTTATTTACACACAGTTTGACCTCATGATGGTGTTCAGCAGATGTGGATCTTACTTATTTGCATTGTTCTGTGACAGTTGCAAAATTCGTTAGTGGCTCAGGGATCAATCCTCTGTGGACTGCCCCGAAGCTAGATGAAGCAAGCGGGTTCTCCCTGATTCATCCTCCCTCCTTAGCAATGCTTGCTAGTCAGGATAACATAGTGCCCATTAAAGAAACTGCCTGTGTCACTTTAAATTTGTGGCCTGGGCGGGAGGGAGGGTCATGATCACAAGTGACAGAAACTGACGCTTGACTAACTTAGGGAAAAAGGCCTAATGGTGGATAAATGTTGGGAAGACAAGAAAATGTGGCAAATGCCTGGGCAATCTCAGGGCTGTGAAGCAGGTAATGGCGAAACACTCCTCCTGAGGCCAAAGCGTGCCCTCTGTAGTACATTAAATCACATTCACACACACCCATTCATGTTCACATGGGACCTGAGGCTATGGCCTTACTTGGAGAGGAGGTCTTGGCAGATGTGCTTAGATAAGTATTTCAAGAGCTCCATCTTTCTGGGTTTAGATTTCAGATGGATACTACATGCACTGATTGGTGTGTTCTTATAAGAAGGGGAGTGGGCACACAGAGACCCCGTGGGAAGACACTGGCAGAGATTGGATCAGTGCATCTATAAGCCAAGAAATATCAAGGATTAGCAGCAGTGACCAGAAGCAGAGAGAGGCTACTTTGATTCTCCTTCTGAGCTCTCAGAAGGAATGAATCTTGCCCACACCTTAATTTTAACCCTTTGTCCTTCAGAAAAGTGAGAGAACAAATGCCTGCTGTTTAAGTCACTCGATTGGTAGCCAGTTGTTACAGCTACCCAAAAGAACCATTATGGATTGATCTGTAGCCCCCTCAAAATATGTGAGAAATTTGAACCTTGGTGGACATGATCCTTTTTGAAAAGAAGGGAGTTCTTTTGTAATATAAATGAGGCCGTATGGCCACTGGAGATCCCTTCATAGAGGGGTTTAGAAGAGGAGATGGGTCAGTCAGGGTGCGAGGTAGTACCGATGAAGAACACAGCTTTCTCCCAGATCCTGTATGCTTCCTCCCCCCAACTACCATGATCCAAATTCTACCTTGCAGGGCTGGATAGGGCAGAGGTTGTACACTGGTGCATATGGGGGCTGGAGGCACAGGGAATCCAGGGTGGATGATACCTTCCGGACCAAAGGTGTGAGGGGCGATGCTGGGAGAGTGGAGGGTGAGTGGGTTGGAAAGGGGGAACTGATTACGAGGATCCACATGTGACCTCCTCCCTGGGAGATGGACAGCAGAGAAGGGGGGGAAGGGAGACTCGGGATAGAGCAAGATATGACAAAATAACAATGTATAAATTACCAAGGGTACATGAGGGAGGGGGGAGCGGGGAGGGAGTGGAAAAAAAAAGAGGACCTGATGCAAAGTGCATAAGTGGAGAGCAAATGCTTTGAGAATGATTGGGGCAGGGAATGTGCGGATGTGCTTTATATAATTGATGTATGTATATGTATGGATTGTGATAAGAGTTGTATGAGCCCCCAATAAAATGTAAAAAAACGAAAATGATTAAGGCAAAGAATGTACAGATGTGCTTTATACAATTGATATATGTATATGTATGGATTGTGATAAGAGTTGTATGAGTCCCTAATAAAATGTTTAAAAAAATGAGGCCATATGAGAATAGGCTTGAGCCTAAACCTAAACACTTCTGAGTTAAAGGCCAGGATAGACCCAGTAACACACAGTACGGGGAGAAAGATAGCGAGGAATGCCAAGGAACTTTCTGGTATCCACAAAGAAGGACCCTGACCTAGAGTCGCACCCCAAATTTGAACCTGTAAGCTCCAAAGCAGGGGGAAAAGTGTTTTAAGGCTACTGACTTGTTGGATAATTTTTGGTTAAGGAGATTAAGACAGAAACTTAAGACATCCTCCAATCCTTCCTCTGGCTTCGTTCCATTTTTCTCACATTCAAGAGTCCTCCTAGAGGATTCAGTCAGGTTGTTGTTGTTGTTGTTCAGTGTCATAGTGAGGGTTTGGATTCATTGTGACCATACATACAACATAATCATACACTGCCCGGTCCTGTACCATTCTCACAGTTGTTCTTAAGTTTGAGCCCATTGTTGCAGCCACTGTGTCAATCCCATTTGTTGAGGGCTTTCCTCTTTTTCATTGCCCCTCTCCTTTCCAGAACACGATGTCCTGCTCCAGGGACTGATCTCTCCGGACAACATATCAAAGTTAAGGCGAAGTCTCATTATCCTTGCCCTGAGGAACATTCTGGCTGTACTTCATCCAAGTTAGATGGGTTTGTTCTTTTGGCAGTCCATGGTACATTCATTACTCTTTTACATCACTACTAATCAAATATATCTATTCTTCTTTGGTCTTCCTTATTCAGTGTTCAACTTTCACATGAATATGAGACAGTTGAAAATACCATGGCCTGGGTCAACCCGCCCCAGTCCTCAAAGTAATCTCTTGCTTTTCAACACTTTAAAGAGGTCTCGTGTAGCAGATTTGACTAGTGAAATGTGTCATTTGTTCTCTTCTCTGCTGCTTCCATGAGAATTGATTGTGGATTCAAGCAAGACAAAATCCTTGACAATTTCGATCTTTCCTCCATTTATCATGATGTTATCAATAGGTCCAGTTGTGAGGGTCTGAGCTTTCTTTACATTGAGTCATAATCCAAACTGAAGGCTTTAATCAATCCTTCATCTTCATCAGCAAGTGAATCAAGTCCTCATTTTCAGCAAAATTGTGTCATCTGTATAATGCAGGCTGTTAATAGGCCTTCCTCCAACCTGATGCTCCATCAGGCACTGCCCCTTAATGAGTTTAGGTCATGAAGGATAGTCCTCCATAGGCACATTGATTATTACACTACCACCCTCACATAATAAATTCAGAGAGAGAAAATTTCCCCAAAGCAATGGAAAGCTTACTAGAGAAGTGGAGGGTGCTAAAAGCCAAAGGTGACACAAACCGGAAATCAATACTAGTTTTCAATACCTGCAGTCATCTAATAGTTCACTGCACTATCTAAGGAAAGGTGAGGAGAACTGGGGCAATTCCATTAAAAAAAGACAATGCAGGTTATATAAGTCCGTAATTCCTCTGGAGAAGAAAAACCCATAGTTGGGTTGTAGAGCTTTGTTTGCTAATCAACCGAATGTAGTTGTAAGGCAGGGGTGTGCGTGTACGCGTGTGTGTGTGTGCGGGCGTGTGTGTGTGTGTTGAAGGGAGGGGCTTGCCATTCTATTTTATAGCCAGGAGAAAGATGAGCCTCTTCCCATATCTTTTGCTCTGTGGCAAGTTACTGATCTACAAGGAACTTTTATTTGACAAGGACATTGCCGAGAAAAAAACGGGAAGCTTGTGTTCATCTCTGCTGAGAGGTGGAGTCAAAGAGATGGGCTTCATGACAGACACCCTGATCGTGCAACCAAACTATGAAATGGCCTCATACATTCAACACACATTTGCTGCAACTCCCCAGTGTGCTGCCCAGATATTACCAGGCAGAGTGTTTTATGGGCAGCATTTTAGAGTTAGGCAGGCAGAGGGAGTGTCTTTGTGGGTGTTGCCTTTACCAGTCCTTGGATTGTTCTGGGACAGGCATGCCTTTTTCCTCTAAAGTAACTGATCGCGTGTAAAGAAGGAGTCTCCTCAGTAAGACGGGTTGAACCAAACCCAACCTATGACAATCATCTCAATTGGAACACATAGCGACCCTATACAAATACCCGTAGGGTTTCCAAGTTTGTAACTCTTTTGGGGGGTCAACTACCATATCCTACTCTTGCAGAACCACTACAGAGTTGAGCGTTGTGTTAGCAGCTGAATGCTTAATCACTGTGCCCATTTTGTTTGCTGAGCCGCCCTCAAAACACTGAACAGTTTTTCTGGGTACCAAGTATGTCCACTTCTATATCTGTCCTAGGGTGTTTTCTCCAAGTTGATAGGAGGTGCAAATCAGTTACTAGGGGTTTGGCAGAGTCAGTATGGAAACTGGGAGGGTGTGTGAAATTTGAACCAGAGTAGAACAATTCCAAGACACTTCCTAGGGATTCCTGGCATATAATATGCAAATGATAGTCAAGATATATAACTGTGTCTCTGTTCTTGGTTCTGTCAGTACCTGGTGTGGCCACAAAGGAGAAACCTGGTCTCCTGCTATTTTGAGCATCTAGTGTGAATGACAGGAGATAAGTCACATGCTAATGAACCCTGGTGGTGTAGTAGTTAAGCACCATGGTGCCCGGCTATCAAAGCATATAGCGTCTGGGGTCTTAAAGGCTAGAAGATAAACAGGGGGCCATGTAGCTAAGAAACAACAAAGTCCACATGGAAAAAGCACACCAGCCTACACCAACATGATCGCTGAAGACAAAGCGGGTGCATAAGCACATGTGAGCATGTTTTCTTGATGTGCACTCACCCTTTATATACAACTCTCTTATACATACGTGTTTCTGTGGATTTGTTTCTCGAATGCACCCAGACTAACATAAGCAGCGTGGAACGCATTTAAGAAGCCTAGACAAGGGCAGGGCAGGATATTCGGAGGGACTGGATCCAGAATTTGAGAGGAAGGAGCCCTGGTGGCAAAACGGGCTGCTAGCTCGCTGTCCCAGGGGGGACAATGAGACTGCTGGCTCCCATGAAAATTTACAGTCTTGAAAACTCCATATAGGGTCACTGTGGTTGGAATCCACTGGACGGCAGTGACCTTTTGGGATTGAAGGTGGAAGCCACCAATGACTTCCTGCCATTGAGCCAAGGAGCCTCAGGAGAGTGTGTGAACTTCTGGAATGCAGTGAACAACCTCTGCACATCTGCTTTTCGTGCTGCCCAAGTCATGCCCTTGGCCTTTGCTTAAACATATTCATCCAGAAGTGAACCATCACAGCTGCTCCCTCGGGAAGCTGGGGGCTGAGCTCTCTGGTTCCACTCTGTCAGCATTTCTGGTCCGGGTACCTCCCCTCTTCCCCGGCACAGGCAATGTGCTTTTGGAAGTAGTGCTCCCTGGGTAGTGGGTGTGATTTGCCTCCTCTGGCCTAACATGATGAATGCTGAACTTTACCTAGCCCAGGGGAAAACTTATTATTTAAAGTAAGCTTTAGACAGAATCTTTAGAAAGAGAAATGGTTAACTTTATGTACACAATTACTCCCCAACACATAGGCTCAACCTCATAGGCTGTGGATGACCTTGAGCAGGTGCTCAGTCACAATGGTTTTCTATCAGGATTGAGAGTTCAGCTCTCTCAACTCTCCAACTGGTTATTAGCACCATAGTCTCGTTTCTATTTTTGTATTTACTTTGTTTTTAGGGGAAAAAGACTCCCAATCCAACTATATTTTATTAGGAACTCCTTTGCTAAGTTTTACACAAGAAAAAGGCACAAACTGCTGTTCTGGATGAAGGAGAGCATCCGCATGAGGCCACAATGGTGTTGGAAGGACCCACAGCCACAGTGACTTAAATAAAATGACACCCATTCTGTCCTGCTGACTCTGACTCATAGTGACTCTGTGTAGGGATCCTGAAGTTGCTACCTTTACAGGAAGCAATAACCTCATCTTTCTCCTGTGGAATGACTAGTGGCTTTGAACCAGCGACCTTCCTCTTAATAGTCCAACACTATCCAGCATTACCACCTGGGCTCCTGAAAACTTAAATAAGACATAGAAAACAAACAACTTTGTCACAAAATTGTGACTGAAGACAGATCAATTCATGGAGTTTCAGGAGGGCCTGTGAGAGCATGAGCGGGACCTTCATTGGGATGTGCACACTACCGTATATCGTTGAGTGTGGCCCGGGGAGTGGACGCAAGCACACTGCCTGAGGGACAAGCTTTCCACTGCCAGTCAGAGTAGGAAAGAACTCAATGGCGGCTGAATCTGTGGCCCCTCAAAATGGATGTAGGGTCTCCACATAGACTCTCACCGTGAGCCACAGCCTATTGCTCAAAATTTAAGCTCAAATACGACTTAAACGCCAAACATTCTGTTTCCTTAAAATAGGGTACTGCCAGGATCAGCTAGAAGTCTGCATGACCTATCAGATCTCACACGCCGATCTCAAATCACTTCACATGATCCATTCTACCAGTCATGTCAAGGACAACTAGAGGTCTGCATGAGCGAGCCCAAATCGCCTCCTCACTTACCCATTCCAGAGGCTGTGCCTGTATAACCTATCGACTAACACATTCCCATATGCCGTGGTTATGAAACCAACCATCATGCTGGAATAAGGACCAATCACGATGCAAGGGTCAGGATCAATGGGAAAGCAAAATAGGGGCTGAAGGGAGCCAAGAGGGGTCGCTTCACTCAATCCCTAAACCTGATCTAATGTCACTAGACTGGGGTCTTCCTCACATCTCAAGGGCACCCGATTCATGATTGAAGTGAATTGTGCTTATTCAATCTTTGTTCTGCTTGCTGTCCTGCTGTGCTGCATCCTCTTCTTGCTTTTTTGTGCATGGCTCCCTCTGTTGTGGTGACAAATGGCTTGAGAGGGATTTGACATAGGGAGAAAGCCCACCCACATCAACTGTCACCAGAAGCAGACACTAAGTCCATTTCTCTCACCTCACAGAACTATGCACACCAGACACTGGTAGGGCTGCCTGGGAGGGGAACCCTTAGTGCAGTGGTTCTCAACCTGTGGGTTGCGACCCCTTTGGGAGTCATATGACCCTTTCACAGGGCTCAACCAATTCATAACTGTAGCAAAATTACAGTGATGAAGTAGCAAGAAAATCATTTAATGGTTGGGGGAGGGGGGCATCACCACAACAAGAGGACCTGTATTAGGAAGGTTGAGAACCACTGCCTGAGTGTGTTTAGGACTTTGCTGCCCTCAAGGTCATCAGACATTCCTGAAGGCAGAGCCACTGCAGGAAGCCCTTCTGGGAAATGCCCTGAAGACAGGTCTCAACCAACTCCACCCTCACCCTCGGAGATCCTAATCATAGGACGCATGGAAATGCTCCCTGCCACTTCGAAGGCTGTAAGTCCATGGGAGCAGAAAGCCTCCTCTTTCTCCCTTGGAGTGGTGGCTGGTGAGTTCAAACTGCTCACTTTCTGGCTAACATAACCCACAGACCAGCTCCCCCTGAGCTCAGTTTGGTTTGCCGCACAGCACACATTGTTTGGAACCTTCTGAAATAGCTATGCACATGTGCAGGTTGGGGGGATTTCGCACAAGATGCAGTTTTCCACCCTCTCTTGGCAAAAAATAATTTTTGCAAAAGGCTTGTATTCTCTTCTGGATCTGAGTAGCAGCTACTCTCATGAAGTCATAGCACATACATTCATGCTACAGTCCTCCCAACTCCCTAATATCTTATGCCGAGTCTGCTCCATGCTTTTCTGTGTCCTACATGGCAACTGTAGGCACCCAAGGCATGGGCTCTGTAGCCTGGGTCCAAATCTCTCCTTCCCACTTCCTCACTGTGTGGTCCTAGGCTCATGACTTTATCATTCTGTGCCACTGATTTTTCATCTGTAAAAGGAGGCCAAATAGAGTCCACACATAGGCTTGTTAAGTGGATTAATTGAATTATTATACACAAAAAGCTTAGAACGGTGCTTGGCATCTTGCAAATACTATTAGGTGGTTTAGCATAGGGACTGGGTCATCCATTACATATGCTCAGGTTCAAACTTCCGGCCAGGAAGGGGTGGTACACCTAGGTGGGCATTACACCTGGATTGGCCCATCTGGGCCAGGTGAATTCAATCCAGCCATTGGGGTTGACCATGACCGTCAACCATGCCTCCCTATGGAGGAATTGAAAAGGCAGGATCTTGACCGCTCCGATGTCTCCCTTCACCCACTTTTCTGTTGTCCGTCCCCCAGAGAGGAGGTCACATGTAGATACTTGTAATCAGTTCCCTCTTTCCAATCCACCCTCCCACAACCCTCTCAGTATCACCACTCACAAATTATCAAGGTTTCTTGAGGGATGGGGGAGCGGGGAGGGAGGGGAGAAATTAGGACTTGATGCCAGGGGCTTAAGTGGAGAGCAAATGTTTTGAGAATAATGAGGGCAATGAATGTACAAATGTGCTTTACACAATTGATGTATATATGGATTGTGATAAGAGTTGTATGAGCCCCTAATAAAACGATTTTTAAAAAAAGAAAAAAAGGCAGGATCCCGGAGCCCACTGAGTTACTTTCTCTCCAGCAGCTTCTAGGTAGGCTGTGCCCCGTGAGGGGCCCCGAGGTGCCTGTGTAAACCTGAAATTTCTTCTCTCAAAAAACCCACTTGGATCACAATCCAGGCTTCGAATTGAATTCTTTCTCGCGCGAAGCCAAGGCCTGAGGTATATCTCTCCCAGGAGAGATCTAACAATAGTATCTCTTATTATAGCATTAGGAGCCCAGGTGGTGTAGTGGAATGTGCATTAAGCTGCTAATCGCAAGGTCGGGGGTTTGAACTGACTAGCCCGTCCGTGGGAGAAATATGAGGTTGTCTATTTCTGTAAGGCAGTGGTTCTCAACCTTCATAATGCCCCCACCCTTTAATACAGTTCATGTTGTGGTCACCTGCAACAATAAAATTATTTTCATTGCTACTTCATAACTGTAATTTTGCTATTGTTATGAAATGGTTGACCCCTGTGAAAGGGTTATTTGATCCCCAGTGGGGTCGCGACCCACAGGTTGAGAACCGCTACTGTAAGGATTTAAAGTCTCAAAACCCCAAAGGGGCAGTTCTTTGTCCTATTGGGCCGGTATGAGTGGGAGTCAATAAAATGGTAGTTAGGTTTTATTCTGAATTAGTATCAGATTCTGGTGGCAATCTTAGTCATCACGCATTGTGGTCTGGTTTGAACTCTGGTAGATCTGTGGGAAATGACTGCCCTGGTTTGAGGTGAGGGCCACGGTGCTTCAGTGGTAGATCTCTCATCGTCTTTCACCAGGAAGATCCGGGTTCGATTTGCAGCCAATGTGCCCCAGACTGTCAGTGAAAGTTTGTGTGTTGCTATGACACTGAGCAGGCTTCAGCGATGTTTCCAGACTGAAATAGAATAAGGACGAAAGACCTGATTATCTCCATCCACACATCGACCCATGGCCCTCCACGGTTGGCTTCCCTTCCCAGCCCTGGTGATAGCACAGACTGGCATAATTTGCTCCGCTTCCCATGAGGTGTCCATGAGAGGCTGACTCGACAACCACGGTCAAGATCAACAGCTTGAACTCCTTTCTGGGTCTACAGAAACAAGAACAACCTTCTGAAAGGAGGTCGCATTGCTATTTGGGACTGGGAGAATGCCTTTGTGACAAGGATTGTGCTCTGGATCCCAAAGGCGACTTTTAAACACAGCCACATAGCAACTCCGAAAATTGCCATAGCAGAAGCCAGGTTTAAAAAAAAAAAAAAAGTTCTACTGGCTTGCTCAAAGGAGGCCAGAGTTGGATGGGGGTGGGGTGGGGTGGGAGACTCCTCTAAAAATGAACAAATTTGTTTGCTTACATATTTGTCATGTCTTTTGGGCCTGAAAGAAAGGGGGGAAAATGCAGACGAGAGGAGGAAACGGCGACTGACAGTCATCTTGTTGGTATTCCCACAGCATCCCCTCCTTAGGCACTTGCTGCCATCTCATCCAACTCCACTCAGTATATTTTCACCCAGCAATGATGCAGAAATGTCTGTGTACTCCAGTGTTATTGTAGTCGGGCAGCGTTTACGGGTTTGACTTTCAACTCAGCATGGCAGGACGTCTAGAAGCAATTATAACCAGCACCTGCTCTGTCTGTGCGGTGGGCAGGCAGTGACGGATCCCCAGCTTCCAGAACACTAGTGCCCCCTCCCAGCTCAGGATAATGACGGTGACATTCGGCCTCCTTGTTGTCTGGGGGAGCTCTAGGAGCTCTCCTCTGAAACCTCATATTATTGGCATTTCTTTGAGTGAACACATCAAATTAGTGACTGTAAAGGAAGGTGTAGGAGATGATTATTGGTGACAAGACAAGCCTCAACCACTTCCAGAGAGCATGTCTCCTAAGTGCAAAGTATGGAGAGGGAGGAAACAATTGACCACAAATGGAACAGGCTCTGAGTCTCGCCACACAATGTATGTGCATGGTCACTGAGGCGCCAACATTATGGCTGGAGGACGGATATGGTTTGTGCAGCCGTGATTGCCATCCAGAATGTGCCGTGCTATTGTGAAAAATGATTTTTTTATTCTGAGCAAATCTCTGCTTCCACTTGCTTTAATGCTTCGCCAGAGAGCCAGGGACTCTGGGAGGGGTGGGGACGCACAGGGCTGGGCTGACCTCAGGAACTCATGTGTAAAGGGCTTTTTCTCACTTGGAAGCAGGCTGGGTTCACAGCTGTTCTTTCTGGTAAAGCTTGTTTCTGAACCTTGCCACGTCTGAGTCCGAAGAGGGAAATGAAGGTGACAAATGCTGCGAGGAGCCCTGGGCACATCTTGGCTATGGTCCTGCTTAAGTCTGTTTCATTTGAATCCCAGTTTTACCTTTCCTCCTTTCTGGGTTCTGAAGCATCAGATGGGTGCCAAACGCTTCCACGGACAACTAAAGCTGAACAAGGTGCAGGCAGATGAAGAGCAACGGGAGGTTGGTGTTTGGGAGAATGAATACTTGGGCTTCCTAGGCCAGTCCAGCTGGTGGTTAGAGCCCTGTTTCAGATTCCACTGAAATCTCCTAGTGTCCAAGGACCAAGTGGCTCCTAAGTCCAGAATTTCTGTTACATGTCTCACCAAGGAGAAGCTGGGCCAAAATGCATTGAAGAATAAAGCAGGAGCTTGGCTTGTGAATCCACTCTCTGATTCTGAAATTTCAAAGGCTCCGTGCACAGACATTTCAACACTGAAAGCACAGCAGGGAAAATCAAAGACTTGGGCTTCCTCCTTGCCCCTCTTTTAGGGCTTTTATGGTTTTCCAAGGCGCCTCCCAGAGCCGAGTGTTGTATAGGTCATGTTTAAAAATGTCGTAGTTCTGAGGGACTTGCTGTTCTGCTTTCTTTTGCAAGGAAACCCGGTTTCTTGTCTTGTGGCCAAACACAGAGCACAGATGTCTGTGGGCCCCCTCTCTTTCCCCTGACCTTTGCTCTCTTCTCTGGATACCCTACTGACCTGTTCTCCCTTACAAGATCTGAACTGCTCACACACTTCGTTAAATTCTCATCCTAACGAGAAGCATCCGAGCATCTTATTAGAGCCTGTATGAGTTCTGTTCTGGATGCCTATTTGTGTAACTTCAGGTCTCTGGCATGGAAACGTCCCATGCCCACAGACCCACACAGGTAATATAAACTCCAACAGTAGTTTAAGGTTTAAGGTGGTCACAGGGAACACTGGGGCCCGTGTCTCCTGGTGAACCCCTCAGGCTGTCTAAAGGGGCTAGTTCCATCTCAATGTAGCCATGCAGGAATGTAGACCGGTTAGGTAGCAAGACAAGGGGTTGTTCCTCTCCATGCTTAGGGGGCCCCCTTCAGGAGGTTGGAAGCCAATGCGGGCTAAGCCCAAGCCAGGAGAGCTTAATTGATGCCTCCCAGCTGAAAGCCCTTACAAGGCTGGAATCTGGAGACCACCGCCCCTTCCCTTCAGCTGCTTCTCTGCCTTCCACTCAGCAGGGCTGAGTGTGCAGTGTCATGAGGGTGCCCGTGTTCAGTTTAGTGTAACGCCGGAACCTTCTTCTCTCATGTCTATAAACCCACTCGGATTACCACCCAGGCTTTGGTGTGAATTTCTTTCCAGTGTGTAGCCAAGGACCCAGACATTTCCCACCCGAGAAACCTAACAGACCCAGACTTACAATAAACCCATATTTGTATTTATAAGGCAAGAGGTGACCAGGTCTAGACAATAATGGTGAAGAGGGCCCTGGGTTTGAGAAAGATTCTGAAGTAGAATCCATAACCCTTAGAAATGTATTGGCCTTAGGGGAGGGGCAAAGAGGGCTGGATTGAGAAAGTCTCTGGCATCCAGTTCTGACTTGACTTCTGGATCCTGAATCCTTCAGGGCCATGACCTTGCCCTCCAGCCAGACCTTCCAATAGCCATCTTCTCAGAGCCTTGTTAAGTTCTCATAATACATTACACCTGCCATCCTGTGAGCAGCTACCAAACCCAGGCACTTTTTTCAAAGACAAGCTCGCTCTCTCTACCCCTAAGAGCAGGTAGTTTGGGGATGATGGATATGAGATACCACAGAAGACAAATCTGTTATCTTCCATGGTGCACAGAACATGCTGTCACAACCAGGACTCGTGACAATCCCTCAGTTTTCTAAATTGCTTCACTGCTACTTTTAATTACGCCTCATTAGATTGTCATATCTTGATAAGAGGGATGACCCTGAACTAGATGCATAAATTAAAGCTATCCTCATCCTGTGCTTTTATATGAATGTGTTAATTATTTTTGTGATTAGGGAGAATAATGGAGGGATGGAGCAATACCAAACAGAGTTTGACAAAGTGTTGGTGTTTGCTGCGGCAAACGTGGTGCGTGTCAGATACAATCCGTCACCCAGTGAGTCTGCCATTAACACCAAGGGACAAAGGTAGGATTCCCTGTAATAAATAACCTTCCTCCCAGATGCTAATGGAGACCCAGCAGGACCCACTGTTGTGTTGTCGCAGTTGTACACGGGCCCTTAGAGGAGACAGAGCTGGTGTTTGAAACGAGTCTTGTTTGCCCCCAGTTGGCTCACACATTTGTTTTTTAAATGGCATAATCACTAACATTTAAACACAGGGTGATGTCACGTAACAATCTGCAGCTTCTGAGAAATGGAGAGGCCCGACTTTGCTGGTTGACAGTGCAGAGGGACTGGGGGAGCAGTCAGATATGGTGATCAGAGTTTGGAATCCTTGCTTTCCAAGTACATGTGTCAAGGAGTTCAAGGGTTCAGAAATTTAGGAGGGAAGTTCCAGAAGACAAGTTTGTGTGGTCGATAATAAACCAATATAGGGGTTGAGATTTCAATCTGTTGGCTATTTATTTTGTGCTTGGTAGCCAACCAGCCCAGAATTCCTGACCTCGCCGACCTGTGAAACAAGGACCATTCCAGAATGAAATAGAAGCAAGCACGGAAGCGAGGGCATCCATTACCCCAAATGCATAGGGGTCAGGAACTAAGTGCTTTCTGTAGAACAGCTCCAGAAGGCAGACCTTTGGCTGGAAAACCTGTTAGGGAGCTAGCATAGGGACTGGCAGGCCTATTACACATGCTCAGAGGTCCGAGCTACCGGCTCATGAAGCAGTGGCTCACTGCATGCTCAGCAGTTCAGGTTTCCAGCCAGGAGGGGGAGCTATGCCTGGGTGGGGCTGTACCTGCATTGGCTCACCTAGGCAAGGTGAATTCAATTCAACAATTCAGCCAATGGGGTCGACCCACGTCATCGACCACGCCTCCCTAACCGCTCATAAAACTCACGGGGATCCCAAACCAGGCCTCGCCGTGAGCTGTTTCTCGCGTGGAGCCATGGACCGAGGCACACCTGTCCCCGGAGAGGTCGAAAAGAAGCGGTGCTGTGTGATTTGGAGCTATGAGGTAAGCCGGCCCCAGGAGTGGGCCCTCCCATGTTGGTCTCACGGATTGGGGGCCCCTCTGGGCTCCTTTTACCTCACCACTCTCGGGAGAATTGTTGGGTTGAATTCACGGTGTTCGTCTTTGCGCCGTTTCTTGCTGGTGTCCGTCTTTGCGCCGTTTCTTGCTGGTGTGCGGGACTTGACGTGCCTGCTTTCCCAGGAACTCGCCTGCCTTCCCGGGCTGCATTTGTGAGGGGGCTGGGACGCTGCTGCCTGGAGGCTGGGAGGATTTTGACTCCAAAAGCCTTCTCGAGGCTCAGTGTATAAGGTTTATTTGGACGTGAAAACAGAATCAAAGATGCAATTAACGAAGTTTTAGAAGCAGGCTTTATTGAGAAGCTTGCGGGCAGGTTCAGCAACTCAGGGTATTGAGCTATTGAAGCCGCGCAGGGGGAAAAAATCCTGGCAGCGTTTTTATGCCCACTGCTGGCAGGCACAGCTGGGGAGGATCAAAGCTGGGGAGGATCTGCGCACACAGGTGCTTCAGAAGGGAGAAGGTCGTTAATCTTACCTATATGTCAGGGACGCGTGGAGTGACCATATCTTCAGAAAACATTCTGGCTTTGTGACGAGCTGGTTCCAGGAATTTGGGGTTGAGCTGGGGAGGGGAGGTCGGTTAGGGGTCAGCCTTGAGAGTTAAGATGGAGGTGCAGGACTCAAAATGGAGTCTGTTGTGCCAAGACTGGGAAACAGTGTTGTGCCGCGGCTCCGGCAAGCAGCAGGCCTGGGGGCGCCTGCGTCCACCCTGTTGGTTTGGGCAGGACTCTGGCTGGGTGGCCGGCTCCAGGCTGGCTTTCGGCTAGGCCGCAACCTGGGGCCTCCATTTTCCCAGCCACGTGACTCCACTCACAGGCAGAATGGCACCACCTGTGTCTGTTGTAGCTACATTCCATTCCCAGACAGCAAACCGCCCAGACTGCCGGAAAGTTCAGCAGAACAAGTTTCATTTCCTGCTCAGGGACCAGACCATCAGCTCTCTTGAGGGGAGACTGAGCGGCCCCCCAGTCTAATTTTCCAAAGGTTTTTATACTTTTGCAATGTGCAGGTGTGCAAGCAGGCAGAGCTCAGAAGCGGGGTATTGTGGTTAGCCATTCTTAGTTGAACCAAAACTGCTCTGGTCGTTCTCGAAAGCCTTCTGAACATCCATTTCCTTCTGTACGTTCCCTTGGGCTATGTCTGCACAGCCTAACTCCCCAGTATCAGCTAGTTCGTTGGCAGTTCATAGCTAGTTTATTTACCATTCATAATGGCTTCTGAAAGCTCAAAATGACTTCTCTTGTCAAGGCTACTTAAGCTTTGCCCAGAGCTGCTATATTCTCTCCTGTTCTTAGCCAAGTTCAAATCATTGAATCTTCGGTAGCCAGCCCAGTGTATGGTGGGCTCAGCACTAAGAGTTTTGTGGCTTGTACTTTCTGTGTAAGGAATGCCACTAGCTTATTGGTTATTACTGGGCCAAATGTGAGGCTTAGCAGGAGGAGGATTAGGGGCCGGCTAGGGCCGTTCATAGGGTAGTTAGCCAGGCTGACCAATTAAGTAGCTTTTCAAACCAATTGGTTCCTCCATTTCTTTTCTTGACTCTTTGTTCTAATCCTTTCCTAACCAGGGCTCATCTATCTTTATTGATTCCCGAATGCTTTGCATAGAATTAGTTTCTCCCAATGCTGTGCACAGCATTCCTTGTTTCCAAAAGAGCAAGTCAAGCCCTCGGCGGGTTTACGACACAACTGCTACAAGGGAGTCTAGGGATCTTTCTAAATGGGAGAAAGGTTTTTTTTAATCCCTGTAGATCTAAAGCAATTTGCTGACTAAGAGTCTGATAGTTTAAGTTTCCTTTTATTAAAGCAACTGACCCGACTGCAGCTAATCCCATAATCCCAAGCTCTGTTACCAGTGGGACCAATACTGGGGCTCTTTGAACTCATCCGGAAATTCCAAAGTTATCCCTACACCTCCTTCACCAGAACACAGGTACACTTGAGGAGTAACATGCACTAGCACACAAATACCCGGGGAAAAGAGACAGGGTGTTCATCCTGTGGAACAAGTAAAGCAAGTACTCATTGGAGCAGATAACAAATTAGGATCAACATTTGGTTCAATGGGAACAGCTTGAAGGCAAAAATCTCGATATCTTGATATATTAAAGGGATACTTAGATGAATAAAAACACAGTCTTGCCCTTGCAAATCTTTTAAAGTGAGCTTAGACTTGAGTCCATACTAACATCACCTATAGACTGCTGCTTCTTGTAATCCTTTTTACTAATATTTCTAATTGGATTACACTCTGTACCAATAGTGCTATTTGTACCTGTGCCTACATAGTAAGGGGAAGCAGCGTTCAGACAAAGCCAACAATCAGCTGTGAGGTGAGGATTTGAGTTCATAAATTGGAATACAGCATCCCGAGAATCAAACACAGAACCTTGAGGTGACTCCTGAATGAGAAGGGCCCTGTGAGTTGGGCTGGCAGTGAACGGGAACGTTACTGGAGAGTCTGGAGGGTGCGGCAAAGGAATCTTAATGACACCAGCTGTGGCTCTTCAGGATTTATCCCGAGGTTTGGGCCTTTGTACGGATGGCAGGTTGCCATATTTTACTTTGCTGGATAGAAAAGGTTTCCCAGGATCTCTATCATTTACATAATGTTGAATTCCCCATGTTTTCCCGGTGAACCCAATAACGCTTGAATCCAATTCTTATTGGGTTATATTTGGAAACCATACACGTAGTGGGATCAAACCCTTCCGACTTGAGTCTCATTCTTGTAAAAATAATAGGGTCATCTTTAACAAGTTTCCACCCTGAAAATGATGGTTTCACAACCCCAAGCTGCGCAATGGTAATGTCCCTCCCCTTGGCAGTTAGGGAGTCCATGAGCCGGGCATATATAGACATGGTTTGTTTGGAGCCTTCTTTCTATACAGGGTATTCCGCACCCATAGGACGGGATTCGAGTATAGGTCCCATTGTGCCCTTTACCTTTAAAGGATCCAGAATGCCAATTCTTTCCTAGCAAATCAAACAAATCAAAATGAAAAAAGGGGGTCATACCCAGTATAAGAGGTTACATATTCACTGCTGGAGGTTAGAATAGCAGTCCACAGATGTGTTTGTGCTTGGGGGAAACACTGGGTGTTGTCAGCAATACTCAGAGAAAAACAATTAAGTTCTGTAAAGCCTTAATTTTGAGGGATTTTCCGTCTTTCTGGGTGTCCATCTTTCCAGGATATGCTCAGGGAGGGCTTTTTTTTTTACTTATGACTGAGGAATCCACGGCCCCCTCCCCACTATTTTAACTGCAGTTGGTGTTGTAAGTATCACTTGGTATGGGCCAGTCCACCTAGGTTCTAAGGTGTCAGGTTGGTGCTTCTTTACCCATGTCCAGTTTCCTGGTTGCACGTTGTTGGCTGCCTGTTCCCTTTCCCTTGGTTAGGCCCACAATGAAGGTGTCAGAGCAGATGATTTGTCTCTCACCTGTTGCACAGCCTGCAGGCACTCGATGAGGGAACGATTAGTGACTTTCATTATTTCTACTTCTTTCAATCTTGGGAGGATTTGGGGAAGGTCTGCCAAACATAAATTCAAATGGGGACATGCTTTTCACATAGGGAGTGCATCAGACTTGAAGTAGGGCAAAAGGTAAAGTAAGGATCAACCCAGTTCTCGCCAGGTCCTAAATGCAACTTAACGAACAATTCCTTTAGGGTTCTGTTTATTTTTTCTACTTGCCCTGAAGAGCTTCCAGTTAATATTTAGAAGCATTGCTAAGACTTTAGTAATTTGAGCAATAAATGTTGGGCCATTGTTGGACCCCAAGGTGGTGGGAAGGCCAAATCTAGGGACAATTTTAGTTACTAATAATTTACACACAGTGGCAGCAGTTTCCTTCTTGGTTGGGAAGGCTTCCACCCATCCAGAACAGGTGTCTACGAACACCAGCAAATATCGGTAGCCATACTTTCTAAATTTGATATCCATAAAGTCCACCTCCCAGAATTCTACAGGACTACTACCTCAAGCTCGTGGTTGGGGTTGCTCCTTTTCTTTCTGGGGTTGTTTACCCGAGCACAGTGCAATCAACGGTGGGTGACATCTGCCACCCAGTGTCCAAGCCTGGGTATGTAAAAGTGACTGAGAAGCAACTGAGACAGTTTAGAGAGGATCCCAAATGCATACCTTCATGTAGTCCTTGAGTCAGATCTCTCCCAGAGCTTCTGGCATGAATCTTCTTCCATCAGGATGGAGCAGCCACCCTGGATGCTCCCAGCCTTTTTGGCAGGCCAGCTCTTGGCTTATCTTTAGATCATTTTCTGAGTATGTAGGTTGTGGCTGTAACACTGGGGATGGCATGGTCACAGCCACTACCTTGGGGATTTGTGGTATAGTCCTGGCATTCGAGATCCACCGGTCCGGGGGACTGGTTAGGAGTGGTTCAACCATAGGTCCCCCTACCACAGCAATATCCTGTCCCAGTGTAAGCTTCCTAGCTTCTATGACTAGGATGGCCGTGGCAGCCACAGCTCGCATGCAGCTCAGCCATCCTGCAGCTACAGAGTCCAGTTTCTTTGAAAGATAGGTCACAGGTCTCTTCCATGGCCGCAAGTTCTCAGTTAGCACTTCTTTTGCTGTGCCTCTGGCCTCACATAGACAATTGGAAGGGCTTTACTATGTCTAGTAGGGCAAGGGAGGTTGCCCATATGAGCGAATTTTAAAGGATTCAAACGCTTGTTGTTCTACTTCAGTCCATTTAAGTTCTTTTTCCTTTCCCCAGTACTTGCATATAGGGGTTTCATTGTTTTTGCAAATTCCAAATTCCACAATGGACAGTACCCTACAGTTCCTAGAAACTCTTGCAACTGCTTCTTCGTCTCAGGGACTGGGATTTTGAGGATCGCCTCAGTGCGGCTGGGGGACAAGGTCCGTTTTCCCTCCTCCAGTTGGTAGCCTAGGTATACAGCTTTATGGACACACAGTTGATCCTTTCTTGCAGATACGCTGTACCCCAATGGGCCAAGGACTATTATCAGGTCCTTGGTAGCCCGTTGGCATTCCTCCAGGGTTTTGGAGGCCAGGAGGAGGTCATCTGCATACTGGAGCAAGGTGGTTTGGGGGTGTTCCTCCTTGTGTCCCTGTAAGTCTTCACTGGGTTGATGTGCAGGGGAAACGGGTATGGAGAACAAAGCATCTTTAAGTCCAAAACAGTATAACAAATTCAGTTTGATGGGATAGTACTCAGGAGGATCTCAGGGTTTGGCACGTGGGGTGGCCAGTTTCTATCCTCTCATTTGCCTCTCTGAGATCCTGCACCGGTTGGAAGTCCTCAGTTCCCGGCTTCTGCATGGGCAGCAGGGGAGCATTCCATGTGGACTTGCAGAGGACCCAAATGCCTGTCCTCTTTAGTCTGCAAATGGGAACAGAAATACCCACTTTTGCTATCCAGGGAGTAGGGTTAGCTTGACACACCAGTGTAGCTGAGCTCAGAAGTTGTACGACCCCAGGCACCTGAAGTTCAGAAAGGTCTGGCAGGTTGTTCTCTGCCCAAACAAAAGGAATATCTTTTAGTGATTTATCAAGAAGTTCCTTTAAGGAGGTGTCTTCTGCTCCTTGATAAAACACATATCACTCTGACATTGGAGTGGTGAGCAAAACTTTTGGCTTTTCAAGTTCAAGGGTTAAGGTGGTTGTATCAGATGAGAAAGTAATTATGGCTGCCATTTTTCATAATAAGTCACGATCAATTAGGGGAAAGGGGCATTGAGGCATTACCAGGGTGAGCGTGTAACTGTCTCTTGTGCTAAATGTGTTATTCTGGCCGTTGTCCATGGGTGTGCTTGGGTCTGCCCTGGGGCCCCTGTAATGAAAGCCTTTCCTTTTGACAAGGCACCTGTAGTCTTTTCTGAAACCAAGAAGGTGACCCCTTTGTCCACCTAGAAATTTACTGGCTGGCTCCCTACATGGAGAGTGAGCATGGGCTCTTTGGGGTCAAGTGAAACAGAGCCTGGACACCTTTATTCAGCTTCGAGCATTATTGTCTGTAGCTTCGATTTTTCTAGGCGAGGACTAGGCCCGTTCTCTCTAGTGGTGGCTCGTCCGCCTCTCCTGGGCTTTTCAAGGCACTGATTTTTCCAATGTCACTGTTTTGTATAGTAGGTACATGGATACTTCCTCAGGACTAGGCGAGTGAGAAGCGGGGTATTAGGGTTAGCCATTCTTAGTTGAACCAAAACTGCTCTGGTCGTTCTCGCAAGCCTTCTGAACACCCATTTCCTTCATGACATTCCCTTGGGCGACGTCTGCACAGCCTACCTCCCCAATATCAGCTAGTTCATTTACACTTCCTAGCTACTTTATTTTCTTTTCATGGTGGCTTCTGTCATCCCCAAATGGCTTCACTCTTGTCAAAGCTGTTTCAGCTTTTCCCAGAGATCCTACACAGTCGCCATTGTAGCCGAGAGGTAACAGGATCTGTGACCATGGCCAAGATGGCACCCACCAGTCCACATGTGGAAGGGCGCTGCCTAGGGAGCTGGGTGAAGAGGCCTGGGAGTTAGCCCTGCCTGGTCCCGGGAGCCCAAAGTTTCCCTTTTCCCCTCCATTCCCTTTGCCTTTCTCCTGGTTTTTCAAACAAGCTGCTCTAGCCCTATAACGCCAAGCACAAAATTGTCACAATTCTTAATGAAAACGTATCTGGTACCCAAATTTTAAATGTGACAATTTGGTCACATTTCAAAAACACTGAAAATTTTATGCTTTTAAAATATATTTTGAATGTCATATATATTGATAACTATGAAAGTAAATAATAAAAACCAAAAAAAATATTTTCAAATTTAAAACTTGAGGCATTATAGGGCTAGTGTTCTTCCAGATTTGGTTTGTTCCTTCTTACAGGCTGCTTTTCCGTGGCCCAGGCTTAGGCCAATGGCGTTCGGAAGCCTAGGCGGAGTCACTGTTATTTAGGCTTTCAGCGATGCTGCTTCAGGCACTTTTGGGGACAGCTCTTACTTAATACACAGCTCCTCTGCCATGATGTTCCAGCCAGAAATTCCAATTTCCCTTAAGGTTCCCTGAGCTGCCACGTGTCCCTTCTCTTGAGAGATTTGAGCATTAGCCGCACCAGCAGGCATCTTGGAGGGCCTTGGGGCCATCCCAAGCAGTGGTCCTCCTAGCCTGTTGTGCAGAAAAATGGTAGGACCTAAAGGTCGCCCTCGGCGACTAGTCCTTGACCCCTTCCCTCGGGCTGAGGCATGAGATTCAGGGCAACCCAGGGGTGTGCTCTCAAGTGGGGGTTATTGACCTGGAGGCAGCAAGCTGTCAATCGCCTCCTTGTTTTGTGCTTTCTAGATGGGACTTAGCAGCTTGATGCTCAGGAATTGCCCCCTTGCATGAATCGTGTCCAATTGGGATAGAGTTGATACAGAGAGGCTGGGCAAACAAAAGCTGATAGATTCACTTTACAACTCTGTTTGCCCACAGTATCGTTTTGAGAAAGGAGAATGGTGGGCAGAGAAGGGTACGCTTTCCCTTCCAACCGTGATTCACCAGGAACAGTTCGGTAGAGTGCCGGGAAAGTGGGCGGAGATGCCAGAACTTAGAGCATTTCTCCTCTTGAGGAGCAGTAGGAGACCTTCATCCCCAGTGCACCCAGGAACCCTTAAGGCTGGCGTCCTCAAACTGTGGTCCATGGGGCACATGTGGCGCGATGCCATTTATCCCACCCTCGGGGTGTTTTTGCTGCCACTGCCTGTCCTGCTTAGCAGCCGACTCGTGCAGTGTGCATAGGAATTTGTCCATAGGTTTTTTGAAAACCATAGTCTGGCCCTCCAACGGTCGGAGAGACAATGAACTGGCCCCCTGTGTAAACAATTTGAGGACCCCTGCCCTAAGGGATCCTGGACTTCAGGTCACTATTGTCCCACCCCTGAACCCTCCCTGAACATTCTACCCCTAGTAGAGGCACCAGGGGCATTTGGTCCCCGGGTAACTTACAAGCCTTTTACTCAAATGGAACCTGAGAAAATTAAAAATGACACAGGCAGTTACTCTACTTTTGATCCCTGTTGAATCCGCCTGTAGCATCCCAATATTACAATTTAACCCTATAACACCGAGCATGACCTTTCCCTAACATTTAATCAAATGAATATAAATGTATATATATTGATAACTATGAAAGTAATGAATCAAAACGAAATTTTTTTTGCCCAAAAATTTAAAAGTGAGGTATTATAGGGTTAAAAAAAAGGATGGTTCTTATCAGAGGGGCCAATGCCTTAGGATCATAAGTGAAGCGGTGATCCCACTGCACCCAGTAGTGCCCAAACCCTGGACCCCGCTAGGGGAAATTGTGACTGGTTTTACCCTTGTGCCGGTACTTAGAATGAACAAACACACACGCCTGATAATCCTAAGATTTTTTACTTACTTCCTGTGATACTCACCTACTTTCAAGGGCACTCCCACCTCACAATCTTAGCCTTGTCTCAGTTAAACTGTTCACCCTTTTGTGCGTTTGTTGGTTTTTCCAGAAGTTCTCAAGTTACCAAAGCCCCTAATCCAATTGTGCCAACTCCAGGACCACCATCTCCTGGACCACTTCAACCTTATCCAATCTAGCGCTGAATGGACAACCCCTCCCAGCAGAGCAGGAAGGGTGTGGACCCAAAGCCCCACCTCGCCCCTTTTGCCAGCAGGAAGTAGCTAGAGATGTCGTCGCCCAGTACCCCAAAGATTTGGGTCCACATCTCTTCAGGGTGGAAATGTTAGGTAGCTAGCATAGGGACTGGGGTGTCCATTACACATGCTCAGATGGCCCAGTTAGCGGCCCAGGAAGGAGTGGCACACTGTGCGTGCTCAAAGTTCCAGGTTTCCGGCCAGGAAGGACAGGTCCACCTGGGTGGGCGCTGCACCTGCATCGACCCACCTAGGCCAAGTATATTCAATTCAGCCACTAGGATCGACCAGGGTTGCCCACCACACCTCCCTAACGCTCCTAAACCTCCCTTGGATCACAAACCAGGCTTTGGCATGAATTCTTTCTCACGCAGAACCAAGGACTGAGGGATATCTGTCCCCAGAGAGATCTGACCAACCCAGGAAAGCTCTTTGGAGGCAGCAGGAGTGGACGTGAGTGGCTGGTGGATACTGTTCAGATGCATGGCTTTCTGCTTGGAAGGGTTTTTAGTCTTGGCTGACAGGATCAGAGGAGGTAGTATGTCTGGATCACATAGTATCCATGTCCACAAATGAGCTGCCCATTCCAAAGTCCTGACAGTGCCTTTGGAAAACACTGTGCTTTGGAATGTCACTCCTTGCAGAGGGCAGTGGGAGGGGCTGGGACCCAGGTATGCTGCCCCTTGCTCCCAGTTGCCGGTTTCTGGATCCTGATTATATCTCTCACAGGATCATTTAGTGGGCTTGTTGTCTGCCTCAAGGTTTGTTCATCGAGGTCCTCCAGCTAGGTGGTGGTGTGTGTGCATGAGCAGAGGCTTCCTGCCAATCCCCCATGAGTTGAAGGGCTGCCCTGGTGTGGGCTCCGTGAAAGAGGTGCCCCAGACAGCAGGACTACACAAGAGGGTGGGCCCTGCAGGAACCGGAGGGCCATTCCCCCTGTGGAATGACCTCAGAGCCCCGCCTCTCTCACTGTCCAGCTGCCGGGGCTGTGGACCCTAAGCTTCATGCCCCACACTGGAATAGACACAGGGTGAGGCGACTGCAGCACCTGCTTTTGCTGGTCTAATCCAGCCTGAGATCATCCTAGCATCAACCCTCTGCCAGGGTCTTTTTTTTCTCTCCTTTTATAGGGGCTCATACAACAATAACCACAATACGTGCAAACATCACTGATATAAGGCACATTTGTACATTCATTGCCCTCATTATAATCAAAATATCTTCTCTCCACCCAAGCCCCTGGCCTCAGCTCCTCATTCTCCTCGCCCCCATTCTCACTACCCCTCCTCATCAATCCTTCATCATTTACTAATTATTATTTTGTCATATCTTGCACTGTCTGATGTCCCCCTTCACCCCCTTTTCTTTTGAGGTTTTATGTAGATCCATGTCATCGGTTCCCCGGTGCCAACCTACCCTCCCTCCACCCTCCCAGCATCCCCATTCATAACACTGGTCCTAAAGGGCTCATCCACCTTGAATTCCCTGTGTGTCTAGTTCCTATATGTCCCAGTGTACATTCTCTGGTCTAGTCAGATTTGTAAGTTATAATTGGGATCTTGATAGTGAGGGGAGAGGAAGCATTGAGGAGCTAGAGGAAAGTTGTGTTTCACCATTGCTGTCTAGTACCCTGTGTAGGCATGTCTCTTCCCCAAGACCTTACTTAAGGGAATGTCCAGTGTACTGCAAATGGGCTTTGGCTCTCTACCCAGCATTCCCTGCTCATTCGCAATGAGATTTTTTTGTGCTGATGATGCCTGATCCCTTTGATACCTCGTGATCGCACAGGCTGGTAGGCTTATTCCATGTGGGCTCTGTTGTTTCTGAGCTACATGGCCGCTTGCTTACCCTTCAGGCCTTTAAGACCTCAGACGCCATATCTTTTGATAGCAGGGCACCATCAGCTTTCTTGACCACATTTGCTTATGCAACCGCTTAGACATCAGGGAACGTGTCGGGAAGGTGAGCATCATAGAATGCCAATGTAATAGAACAAGGTATTCTTGCAATGAGAGAGTCCTTGAGTGGAGGCCCAAAGGCCATCTGCTACCTTAATAGGAAACCTATAAAGATATGGACATAGGTGTATTTCCCCATGTTCACAGATAAATATATTTACATCTGTGCGTGCCTTTCTTTGGACCTGTATAACTGGCCCGTGCTTCCTAGGTCGCTCTGCTATTCCGTTTCATTACCCTCTTGTGCCCACTGCCATGCTCAGTCTTCATTTGGGTTTCAGTAAATCCTCTTGGTTCCTTCACCCTTGATCACGCCCTACCAGGATTCCTACATCGCCCTCACCACGGATTTGCATCCACTTGTTGTTCCCTTGTCTCTGGGTTTCTTGACATCACTCCCTTTCCCCCCAACTCCCTCTTTCCCGTGGCCCTCCCGCGAAGCGTTGGTCCCCTTATTCTCTCCGGCAGATTGTGCATCCTGCATCTCATTTTAGACATACAGTAGAGGTAATAACATGCACAAACACAAGACAGAGCGAAAGCAAGCACCAAAAGAAAGAAAATAGCCAAAATCCAATGATCATCAAAGAAAACACAACTCCTCAAGAAAGGAAAGCTCGTAGTTAGTTCACGGACTGTTTGTTGGCCCTTAGCAGTGTTTTCCAGTCCAGTCTGTGCGGGCACCAAGTCCTGCCCCCAAAGTCCTCCTTTAGTATTCCCTGGGGACCTTGTTGCTCCACCTCCTTACTCTTCTGCTGCACCCCGTTAATGCTATGCCTCGGTGTGGCGGGATCCGTTCCCGCACTGTGTCTCCAGTGTTGTCCCTTCTAGGGCTATGGGTCTTTGAGGGACGTCGTGTCTCATCTTGGGCTGGCCATGTGGTCTTCTGTGTGGACTGTCTTCTCTGAGTGGGAACATCATCCCAAAGGCAGGATCCCGTAGCCCACTGAGCGACTTTCTCTCCAGCAGCTTCTAGGTAGGCTGTGCCCCATGAGGGGCCCTGAGGTGCCTGTGTAAACCTGAGTCTGCTGGAGGTTAGAATAGCAGTCCCCAGATGTGTTTGTGCTTGGGGGAAACAGTGGGTGCTGTCAGCAATACTCAGAGAAAAACAATTAAGTTCTGTAAAGCCTTAATTTTGAGGGATTTTCCGTCTTTCTCGGTGTCCATCTTTTCAGGATATGCTCAGGGAGGGCTTTTTTTTTAAAAATTATGACTGATGAATCCACGGGCCCCTCCCCACTATTTTCACTGCAGTTGGTGTTGTAAGTATCACTTGGTATGGGCCAGTCCACCTAGGTTCTAAGGTGTCAGGTTGGTGCTTCTTTACCCATGTCCAGTTTCCTGGTTGCACGTTGTTGGCTGCCTGTTCCCTTTCCCTTGGTTAGGCCCAAAATGAAGGTGTCAGAGCAGATGATTTGTCTCTCACCTGTTGCACAGCCTGCAGGCACTCGATGAGGGAACGATTAGTGACTTTCATTATTTCTACTTCTTTCAATTTTGGGAGGATTTGGGGAAGGTCTGCCAAACATAAATTCAAATGGGGTCATGCTATTCACATAGGGAGCGCATCGGACTTGAAGTAGGGCAAAAGGTAAAGTAAGGATCAACCCAGTTCTCGCCAGGTCCTAAATGCAACTTAACGAACAATTCCTTTAGGGTTCTGTTTATTTTTTCTACTTGCCCTAAAGAGCTTCCAGTTAATATTCAGAAGCATTGCTAAGACTTTAGTAATTTGAGCAATAAATGTTGGGCCATTGTTGGACCCCAAGGTGGTGGGAAGGCCAAATCTAGGGACAATTTTAGTTACTAATAATTTACACACAGTGGCAGCAGTTTCCTTCTTGGTTGGGAAGGCTTCCACCCATCCAGAACAGGTGTCTACGAACACCAGCAAATATCGGTAGCCATACTTTCTAAATTTGATATCCATAAAGTCCACCTCCCAGAATTCTACAGGACTACTACCTCAAGCTCGTGGTTGGGGTTGCTCCTTTTCTTTCTGGGGTTGTTTACCCGAGCACAGTGCAATCAACGGTGGATGACATCTGCCACGCAGTGTCCAAGCCTGGGTATGTAAAAGTGCCTGAGAAGCAACTGAGACAGTTTAGAGAGGATCCCAAATGCATACCTTCATGTAGTCCTTGAATCAGATCTCTCCCAGAGCTTCTGGCATGAATCTTCTTCCATCAGGATGGACCAGCCACCCTGGATGCTCCCTGTTTTTTTGGCAGGCCAGATCTTGGCTTATCTTTAGATCATTTTCTGAGTATGTAGGTTGTGGCTGTAACACTGGGGATGGCATGGTCACAGCCACTACCTTGGGGATTTGTGGTATAGTCCTGGCATTCGAGATCCACCGGTCCGGGGGACTGGTTAGGAGTGGTTCAACCATAGGTCCCCCTACCACAGCAATATCCTGTCCCAGTGTAAGCTTCCTAGCTTCTATGACTAGGATGGCCGTGGCAGCCTCAGCTCGCATGCAGCTCAGCCATCCTGCAGCTACAGAGTCCAGTTTCTTTGAAAGATAGGCCACAGGTCTCTTCCATGGCCGCAAGTTCTCAGCACTTCTTTAGCTGTGCCTCTGGCCTCACATAGACAATTGGAAGGGCTTTACTATGTCTATTAGGGCAAGAGAGGTTGCCCATATGAGCGACTTTTAAAAGGATTCAAACGCTTGTTGTTCTACTTCAGTCCATTTAAGTTCTTTTTCCTTTCCCCAGTACTTGCATATAGGGGTTTCGTTGTTTTTGCAAATCCCAAATTCCACAAAGGACAGTACCCCACAGCTCCTAGAAACTCTTGCACCTGCCTCTTAGTCTCAGGGACTGGATTTTGAGGATCGCCTCAATGCGGCTGGGGGACAAGGTCCGTTTTCCCTCCTCCAGTTGGTAGCCTAGGTATACAGCTTTATGGACACACAGTTGATCCTTTCTTGCAGATACCCTGTACCCCAATGGGCCAAGGACTATTATCAGGTCCTTGGTATCCCGTTGGCATTCCTCCAGGGTTTCGGAGGCCAGGAGGAGGTCATTTGCATACTGGAGCAAGGTGGTTTGGGGGTGTTCCTCCTTGTGTCCCTGTAAGTCTTCACTGGGTTGATGTGCAGGGGACATGGGTATGGAGAACAAAGCATCCTTTAAGTCCAAAACAGTATAACAAATTCAGTTTGACGGGATAGTACTCAGGAGGGTCTCGGTGTTTGGCACGTGGGGTGGCCAGTTTCTATCCTCTCATTTGCCTCTCTGAGATCCTGCACCGGTTGGAAGTCCTCCGTTCCCGGCTTCTGCATTGGCAACAAGGGAGCATTCCATGTGGACTTGCAGAGGACCCAAATGCCAGTCCTCTTTAGTCTGCAAATGGGAACAGAAATACCCACTTTTGCTATCCAGGGAGTAGGGTTAGCTTGACACACCAGTGTAGCTGAGCTCAGAAGTTGTACGACCCCAGGCACCTGAAGTTTAGAAAGGTCTGGCAGGTTGTTCTCTGCCCAAACAAAAGGAATATCTTTTAGTGATTTATCAAGAAGTTCCTTTGAGGAGGTCTCTTCTGCTCCTTGATAAAACACATATCACTCTGACATTGGAGTGGTGAGCAAAACTTTTGGCTTTTCAAGTTCAAGGGTTAAGGTGGTTGTATCAGATGAGAAAGTAATTATGGCTGCCATTTTTCATAATAAGTCACGATCAATTAGGGGAAAGGGACATTGAGGCATTACCAGGGTGAGCGTGTAACTGTCTCTTGTGCTAAATGTGTTATTCTGGCCGTTGTCCATGGGTGTGCTTGGCTCTGCCCTGGGGCCCCTGTAATGAAAGCCTTTCCTTTTGACAAGGCACCTGTAGTCTTTTCTGAAACCAAGAAGGTGACCCCTTTGTCCACCTAGAAATTTACTGGCTGGCTCCCTACATGGAGAGTGAGCATGGGCTCTTTGGGGTCAAGTGAAACAGAGCCTGGACACCTTTATTCAGCTTCGAGCATTATTGTCTGTAGCTTCGATTTTTCTAGGCGAGGACTAGGCCCGTTCTCTCTAGTGGTGGCTCGTCCGCCTCTCCTGGGCTTTTCAAGGCACTGATTTTTCCAATGTCACTGTTTTGTATAGTAGGTACATGGATACTTCCTCAGGACTAGGCGAGTGAGAAGCGGGGTATTAGGGTTAGCCATTCTTAGTTGAACCAAAACTGCTCTGGTCGTTCTCGCAAGCCTTCTGAACACCCATTTCCTTCATGACATTCCCTTGGGCGACGTCTGCACAGCCTACCTCCCCAATATCAGCTAGTTCATTTACACTTCCTAGCTACTTTATTTTCTTTTCATGGTGGCTTCTGTCATCCCCAAATGGCTTCACTCTTGTCAAAGCTGTTTCAGCTTTTCCCAGAGATCCTACACAGTCGCCATTGTAGCCGAGAGGTAACAGGATCTGTGACCATGGCCAAGATGGCACCCACCAGTCCACATGTGGAAGGGCGCTGCCTAGGGAGCTGGGTGAAGAGGCCTGGGAGTTAGCCCTGCCTGGTCCCGGGAGCCCAAAGTTTCCCTTTTCCCCTCCATTCCCTTTGCCTTTCTCCTGGTTTTTCAAACAAGCTGCTCTAGCCCTATAACGCCAAGCACAAAATTGTCACAATTCTTAATGAAAACATATCTGGTACCCAAATTTTAAATGTGACAATTTGGTCACATTTCAAAAACACTGAAAATTTTATGCTTTTAAAATATATTTTGAATGTCATATATATTGATAACTATGAAAGTAAATAATAAAAACCAAAAAAAATATTTCCAAAATTTAAAACTTGAGGCATTATAGGGCTAGTGTTCTTCCAGATTTGGTTTGTTCCTTCTTACAGGCTGCTTTTCCGTGGCCCAGGCTTAGGCCAATGGCGTTCGGAAGCCTAGGCGGAGTCACTGTTATTTAGGCTTTCAGCGATGCTGCTTCAGGCACTTTTGGGGACAGCTCTTACTTAATACACAGCTCCTCTGCCATGATATTCCAGCCAGAAATTCCAATTTCCCTTAAGGTTCCCTGAGCTGCCACGTGTCCCTTCCCTTGAGAGATTTGAGCATCAGCCCCGCCAGCAGGCGTCTTGGAGGGCCTTGAGGCCATCCCAAGCAGTGGTCCTCCTAGCCTGTTGTCCAGGAAAATGGTTGGACCTAAAGGTCGCCTCGGCGACTAGTCCTTGACCCCTTCCCTCGGGCTGAGGCATGAGATTCAGGGCAACCCAGGGGTGTGCTCTCAAGTGGGGGTTATTGACCTGGAGGCAGCAAGCTGTCAATCGCCTCCTTGTTTTGTGCTTTCTAGATGGGACTTAGCAGCTTGATGCTCAGGAATGCCCCCTTGCATGAATCGTGTCCAATTGGAATAGAGTTGATACAGAGAGGCTGGGCAAACAAAAGATGATAGATTCACTTTGCAACTCTATTTGGCCACAGTATCGTTTTGAGAAAGGAGAATGGTGGGCAGAGAAGGGTACGCTTTCCCTTCCAACCGTGATTCACCGGGAACAGTTCGGTAGAGTGCCGGGAAAGTGGGCGGAGATGCCAGAACTTAGAGCATTTCTCCTCTTGAGGAGCAGTAGGAGACCTTCATCCCCAGTGCACCCAGGAACCCCTAAGGCTGGCGTCCTCAAACTGTGGTCCATGGGGCACATGTGGCGCGATGCCATTTATCCCACCCTCG
This sequence comes from Tenrec ecaudatus, assembly GCF_050624435.1. Classification (NCBI taxonomy): domain Eukaryota; kingdom Metazoa; phylum Chordata; class Mammalia; order Afrosoricida; family Tenrecidae; genus Tenrec; species Tenrec ecaudatus. The sequence continues at coordinate 13,296 of NW_027459379.1, read as the reverse complement.
GGGTGTTTTTGCTGCCACTGCCTGTCCTGTTTAGCAGCCGACTCGTGCAGTGTGCATAGGAATTTGTCCATAGGTTTTTGAAAACCATAGTCTGGCCCTCCAACGGTCGGAGAGACAATGAACTGGCCCCCTGTGTAAACAATTTGAGGACCCCTGCCCTAATGGATCCTGGACTTCAGGTCACTATTGTCCCACCCCTGAACCCTCCCTGAACATTCTACCCCTAGTAGAGGCACCAGGGGCATTTGGTCCCCGGGTAACTTACAAGCCTTTTACTCAAATGGAACCCGAGAAAATTAAAAGCGACACAGGCAGTTACTCTACTTTTGATCCCTGTTGAATCCGCCTGTAGCATCCCAATATTACAATTTAACCCTATAACACCGAGCATGACCTTTCCCTAACATTTAATGAAATGAATATAAATGTATATATATTGATAACTATGAAAGTAATGAATCAAAACGAAATTTTTTTTGCCGAAAAATTTAAAAGTGAGGCGTTATAGGGTTAAAAAGAAGGATAGTTCTTATCAGAGGTGCCAATGCCTTAGGATCATAAGTGAAGTGGTGATCCCACTGCACCTAGTAGTGGCCAAACCCTGGACCCCCCTTGGGGAAATTGTGAATGCTTTTACCCCCGTGCCGGTACTTAGAATGAGCAAAAACACACGCCTGATAATCCTAAGATTTTTACTTACTTCCTGTGATACTCACCTACTTTCAAGGGCACTCCCACCTCACAATCCTAGCCTTGTCTCAGTTAAACTGTTCACCCTTTTGTGCGTTTGTTGGTTTTTCCAGAAGTTCTCAAGTTACCAAAGACCCTAATCCAAGTGTGCCAGCTCCAGGACCACCATCTCCTGCACCACTTCAACCTCATCCATCCTAGCGCTGAATGGACAACCCCTCCCAGCAGAGCAGGAAGGGTGTGGACCCAAAGCCCCACCTCGCCCCTTTTGCCAGCAGGAAGTAGCTAGAGATGTCGTCGCCCAGTACCCCAAAGATTTGGGTCCACATCTCTTCAGGGTGGAAATGTTAGGTAGCTAGCATAGGGACTGGGGTGTCCATTACACATGCTCAGAGGGCCCAGTTAATGGCCCAGGAAGGAGTGGCACACTGTGTGTGCTCAGAGGTCCAGGTTTCCGGCCAGGAAGGGCAGGTCCATCTGGGTGGGCGCTGCACCTATATCGACCCACCTAGGCCAAGTATATTCAATTCAGCCACTAGGATCGACCAGGGTTGCCCACCACACCTCCCTAACTCTCCTAAACCTCACTTGGATCACAAACCAGGCTTTGGCGTGAATTCTTTCTCACGCAGAACCAAGGACCGAGGGACATCTGTCCCCAGAGAGATCTGACCAACCCAGGAAAGCTCTTTGAAGGCAGCAGGAGTGGACGTGAGTGGCTGGTGGATACTGTTCAGATGCATGGCTTTCTGCTTGGAAGGGTTTTTAGTCTTGGCTGACAGGATCAGAGGAGGTAGTATGTCTGGATCACATAGTATCCATGTCCACAAATGAGCTGCCCATTCCAAAGTCCTGACAGTGCTTTTGGAAAACACTGTGCTTTGGAATGTCACCCCTTGCAGAGGGCAGTGGGAGGGGCTGGGACCCAGGTATGCTGCCCCTTGCTCCCAGTTGTCGGTTTCTGGATCCTGATTATATCTCTCCCAGGATCAGTTAGTGGGCTTGTTGTCTGCCTCAGGCTTTGTTCACCGAGGTCCTCCAGCTAGGTGGTGGTGTGTGTGCATGAGCAGAGGCTTCCTGCCAATCCCCCATGAGTTGAAGAGCTCCCCTGGTGTGGGCTCCGTGAAAGAGGTGCCCCAGACAGCAGGACTACCCAGGAGGGTGGGCCCTGCAGGAACCGGAGGGCCATTCCCCCTGTGGAATGACCTCAGAGCCCCGCCTCTCTCACTGTCCAGCTGCCGGGGCTGTGGACCCTAAGCTTCATGCCTCACATAGGAATAGACACAGGGTGAGGCGACTGCAGCACCTGCTTTTGCTGGTCTAATCCAGCCTGAGATCATCCTAGCATCAGCCCTCTGCCAGGGTCTTTGTTTTCTCTCCTTTTATAGGGGCTCATACAACAATAACCACAATACGTGCAAACATCACTGATATAAGGCACATTTGTACATTCATTGCCCTCATTATTCTCAAAATATCTTCTCTACACCCAAGCCCCTGGCCTCAGCTCCCCATTCCCCCCGCCCCCATTCTCACTACCCCTCCTCATCAATCCTTCATTATTTACTAATTATTATTTTGTCATATCTTGCACTGTCTGATGTCCCCCTTCACCCCCTTTTCTTTTGAGGTTTTATGTAGATCCATGTCATCGGTTCCCCGGTGCCAACCTACCCTCCCTCCACCCTCCCAGCATCTCCATTCACAACACTGGTCCTAAAGGGCTCATCCACCTTGAATTCCCTGTGTGTCTCGTTCCTATATGTCCCAGTGTACATTCTCTGGTCTAGTCAGATTTGTAAGTTATAATTGGGATCTTGATAGTGAGGGGAGAGGAAGCATTGAGGAGCTAGAGGAAAGTTGTGTTTCACCGTTGCTGTCTAGTACCCTGTGTAGGCATGTCTCTTCCCCAAGACCTTACTTAAGGGAATGTCCAGTGTACTGCAAATGGGCTTTGGCTCTCTACCCAGCATTCCCTGCTCATTCGCAATGAGATTTTTTTGTGCTGATGATGCCTGATCCCTTTGATACATTGTGATCGCACAGGCTGGTATGCTTATTCCATGTGGGCTCTGTTGTTTCTGAGCTACATGGCCGCTTGCTTACCCTTCAGGCCTTTAAGACCTCAGACGCCATATCTTTTGATAGCAGGGCACCATCAGCTTTCTTGACCACATTTGCTTATGCAACCGCTTAGACTTCAAGGAACATGTCGGGAAGGTGAGCATCATAGAATGCCAATGTAATAGAACAAGGTATTCTTGCAATGAGAGAGTTCTTGAGTGGAGGCCCAAAGGCCATCTGCTACCTTAATAAGACACCTATAAAGATAAGGACATAGGTGTATTTCCCCATGCTCACAGATAAATATATTTACATCTGTGCGTGTCTTTCTTTAGACCTCTATAACTGGCCCGTGCTTCCTAGGTCGCTCTGCTATTCCCTTTCATTTCCCTCTTGTGCCCACTGCCATGCTCAGTCTTCATTTGGGTTTCAGTAAATCCTCTTGGTTCCTTCACCCTTGATCACGCCCTACCAGGATTCCTACATCGCCCTCACCACGGATTTGCATCCACTTGTTGTTCCCTTGTCTCTGGGTTTCTTGACATCACTCCCTTTCCCCCCAACTCCCTCTTTCCCGTGGCCCTCCCGCGAAGCGTTGGTCCTCTTTTTCTCTCCTGCAGATTGTGCATCCAGCATCTCTTTTTAGACATACAGTAGAGGTAATAACATGCACAAACACAAGACAGAGCGAAAGCAAGCACCAAAAGAAAGAAAATAGCCAAAATCCAATGACCATCAAAGAAAACTCAACTCTCAAAAAAGGAAAGCTCGTAGTTAGTTCACGGAATGTTTGTTGGCCCTTAGCAGTGTTTTCCAGTCCAGTCTGTGCGGGCACCAAGTCCTGCCCCCAAAGTCCTCCTTTGGCATTCCCTGGGGACCTTGTTGCTCCACCTCCTTACTCTTCTGATGCACCCCCTTAGTGCTATGCCTCGGTGTGGCGGGATCCGTTCCCGCACTGTGTCTCAGGTGTTGTCCCTTCTAGGGCTATGAGTCTTTGAGGGACGTCGTGTCTCATCTTGGGCTGGCCATGTGGTCTTCTGTGTGGACTGTCTTCTCTGAGTGGGAACATCATCCTCAAGGCCTGGTGGGCCAGGATGTGTCCATTCTCCCCTCCTCCCCCTTCGTCTGCTCCGTATTCTCCATCAGATATGTCCCTCTCCCAGAGCTGCAGATATAGTGCCATCCTATGAAAAAACATATTTGGGTGTGGGAGAGGGGCATGGGCGGGGGGAGTATCTGCTCAGATCTTTCGAGGGTCCAGGAGAGGGTGACTGCTCAGCTGGGCACAGGCATATGGGGCTCTGAGCTCTGGCTCCAGACACTGGTTGGGAATGTGGCTTTGTTGTTAACCAGTTGTGTTCCAGTTGGTCAGTACCTGTGTCTTTTTGAGTGAGTTTTCTCATCTGGAAAGTAAAGGTATTCCAGGGTCTAGTGTCCCATGTCACTAAGTGATCAAGAGGGGTTAACCCGAACCTGATTCAAACCATGTGGACATGTCAGGCGCATTCTAGATCTGGGGTGGCGATTCAGAGTCCAGGACAATGATAATGTCCAAGAGGTGATATAGGTGGCTTCGTATTGATACGGGAAGCCCACTGTGGAGGTTTTGTCCTTCCGCTGATGGCCACTTCAACTCCTGCTAAAAGAGTTTCACTGGCTCAACAGCCGAACCGGGAGCCAGTGCCATGAAAACCATGTGGCTAACTGGGACATAGGGCAGAGAGACATTTTTTACCTTGATGGCTTGGGAAGCACCCCAATCTCCATGCAAACCTTCTGGTGTGAGTACTTTGGAAGCAATCATAGGCTGACAGTAATTCCGATCTTTCCTTTGACAATGTGTCCGTTCTCTTTTTGAACCTGAGAAGATGGCCCCTGTGTCCTCCAAGACATTTCCTGGCTGGCCCCCAACTTGGACAGTTAGCACGGGATCCTGGGGGCCAGTGAAACAGAGCCCTGAGACATTCCTTCAGCTTCCTCAAGCGTTATTGTCTCTCACTTGGGTTTTTCTAGGCGAGGACGAGGCCCGTCCTCTCTAGTGGAGGTTTGTCCGTCTCTCCTGGAGTTTTCAATGCAATGTTTTTTCCAATGTCTGTCTCTTCTGTAGTAGGCACCTGGATCCTTCCTTCCTCAGGGCTTGGCGGTGCCACAGGTCAGTCTCTCCGTGAGTGGGCCATGATCTCTTTTTCTGAGTCTCTGTTGTGTCTCATGGCAATTCCTAGTATTTTAGCTATTTCTTTGTCTCTGTCGTGGTAGGGTCATCTGTGTTGTGATACACCCAATAAGACACTTCTACCAAATCACGAAGATTGTTTCCTTCAAATGCTTCCCATTTCTTTTTCATGTCTGAGGCAGGCTGAGTAATAAAGGCAATACTTATTTCCCTCTTGTTCTCAGGGGCCTCTGGGTCCTTTGGGGTACAAAGAATGCAGGCTTCCATCAGCCACTCTAAAAAGGCAGGCAGGCAGGCAGGCAGACATTCGCTTGTAGGCGCCTGAAAATTCTCACTGACCTTAGATAAATGCATAGGTTTCCTAGTTGTCCTGCGGAGGCCCTGCAAGAGAGACTGGTGATACCTGGCTAAGCCCTCGGGGCCTTACTGGGAGTTTGGGTCCCACATTATTCGTGGAGTGGTAAAAAGAGTTTCTCTCCACTGGGGAGTGCCCGCTGGCTGACCATCAGTTCTATTGACTGCTTTCTGGGCCTCTCTCTGGAAGGGCTCGCATTCCTCTGCTGTGAACAGCACCTGCAGAAGTGGCTGGCACTTGTCTGAGGTGGGCTGATGCATGTGGAAAAGCTAGTCTAGCAAAGAAATCAGACCTTGTGGTTTCTCAGACAGGGGGTTTTGTTTATTCCAATTATGCAATCCTGGGGGAAAAAATGGGACATAGACCCAAAGAGGGACTCTTGGGTTTTCCCCAGGTGTTTGGGCTGCTTGGCTTAAGCAGAGAATGCTGCTGACCAGTGATCCTTCTTGGGGGATGGAGAGGATATGCCAACCCTAGTGCAATTGTTGCGGGGTGACTTTAAAAGAAGTGGTAT